>NC_142580.1:29595000-29940000 GCF_041283825.1 Pyrus communis
AACTTTGTTGATGTGATTCCACTGCAAAAGCATGTCCAGAAAGAAAATGAGATGTAAGCTTAGATCGGATAAAATTTCTACTTCTGTATCACACAAGTGTCTATTGGCACTGCACTTAACATTCAGCTGAGCAGTGAAGCATGTCAAGCATGATCTATCATGGAAGATGTCATGAGATGGAACAAACATAATGAAATAAAGTACGAGTTGAATTTCCCCCTTTCTTGGGAAGGAGGGTTGGTAATCGGGATAAGTACCTGAATACGGAGGCTCCCATTGTAGCCAGAGCCTCCTCAGTGCGTTGATCTTTATCTCCTGTGCTAACCTGTACAAGAAATGTTATGTATCACACTTCAGAAGAAAGGGGTAGCGTGTCGCCAATAATAACTGTGATTCTGCTCTGTCTTCTGTGAAGCCATAACCCAAAATATGCCAAGATTTGAAGGGACTTTGAGCATCACAGAAACTAACAATAGCGAGAAAGAGAAAACAAAATTATATAACGAAAGATAATGTTTAAGAGAATGACACTGACCAAGAAAGCATGTGTCATATGCACACAAAACTCAACAGAAATGCCCACTGCCATTACAAGATTAACAACAGAGACTGCATTCAATTGGATGTTCAGAATCGCCATCACACCCTGTAGAATGTTACCTAGTGAGCAAATGTGACAGCTAATAGAAGTTATTTATTATTTATTTTTATTGTTTCGAAAGAGAATTTTTAACAAAGAAAGATCACCATGAGATCCAGTAAAATCATTGCCAACACCAACAGAATAATTACTGAACTCCATAAACTACAAAACAAATTTGAAAGAAGCATAAAAATATCATTATTGAAAAGAAACACCTCCTTGCAATTACGACAAAGAAACGAAGGGCTAAGAATATGAATACTGACCTGCATGTGATAGCTAAACAAACAATAAACACAGCAGCTGGGTACACCAGAAAATATATCCGGATTATTCGTTTGAATAAATGAAATGAAACCACAACCTACCATATGCACACATCTATAGTAGATAGATACAAGCTGATAGTAAAATCTGAATTCCAGAGAGGTAACATTTGAATTTTATGATCAACAAACATAGTAGATAGATACAAGCAGTCGTGTTCAACGTTATCAGAAAACTAACCAATGGCTATTGAAAGGTTGATCAGTGCTTTTCTCCAAATATCAAGGTATTGCTCAAGGAACATATAGTAAAGTGAATACGGGAATAGCTCAATCTGCACCAGAAAACACATATCAGTTCCACAGGTATACCACGAGGAATGCACTAGTGAATTAAGCTAATTTATTACAGTTCAACTGTCCCAGTGTAAATATAGAATGAAATTATGAACCAGGAAGGGCTAGAGGAAGACCTACGAAGACTTTGAAAGAGACTATAAGAAAAGAGATGGAGTACTTGAAGCTAATGGAAGACTTGGAGCAAAATCAAGCAGAGTGGCGTTCTAGGATTCATACAGCCAACCCCACTTAGTGGGATAAGGCTTGGTTGTTGTTGGCTTACGGAAAGGGGCAACATAACACCATTGTACTCAATCTAACTGTAAAATTTGGGTTCACGTTAAATGACTCATATGAACCAATGGACCCTTTTGTATGAAGTTAAATAAAGACATTAACCCTTTCCCTTTGCATGGGTCGTGATGTGGGCATAATAGACGCCAAGTCATTTGCAGACGTGGGCACAACCACATTGGCTAGAGTGGATGTGCCACCGCCTATGCACTTGAATTCGAATCTCCCTCCCCACAATATCGAAGAGTTTAAAGTAAAATATTACTAAAGAAACTAGAATATTACTTGTATCAAAAACAAAAACAAAATCATAATAGGAGTCTTTTTGCATAGTGTTCATATTGGGTCGCTTCACCGTAATCCATTTACAATGCAGACTTGGTGTAGCTTTATATTATTAAAGATGTACTGTAAATAAATCAATCCACTTAGCAGTTAGTCTTAAAAAATTTACCTTCAAAGAATCAGAAAGTCTAGAACTGAGCTCCCAGCAGCTCTCATTGAATTTATGTAGTCAGCCTTAAATAAATTGTAAAGATTTCAAGTTATGGGCTTACTTTAGTGTTGAAACCTAGAAAAGACGGGAAGTGGAAATCTTTTTTTATTGACCACAGATGAGATACCTGCTTGTTGAGAGGAGTATGATATGTGCGAAATGATGATGCTTGAATAATGCCACTTTCATCGCCTGATAACAAAAATATGATGAAGTTCTTAAAACGTAAATTCAAGTAACAAGCCACAGGTAATGGAAGTTTAACCTGAAAGCAGATAAGCCATTTGGAAAGAGAAGTCATCGTAGAGGCACAGTATTCCATAAACAAACCTTTGAATTCCACACTGCTAGTGTAAGCTCCATGGTCGCCTTTAGCACAATCATTAGAAGGTAGAGCATTGAGGAACCATGGAAGTTTTTCTTTAAATTGTATGGTAGAGGGACGGTCATTTTGAAGATCTGAGTGACGAAAGCACTGACAACAAAATTGAAAATGAGAATTGATCTATTCCCTCCTAGACAAACAAATTTAGTTAAAAACATTTCTCTATCATGCCATGCGTATATTACCATAGTACAGTCTTTGCACACTCCACCAAGGCGACATAGACTATCACCGGGAGAGCAGCAAGGTGGCTGGAAGAAGTGGAAAGAGAAAACTTAAATTTAGTATCAAGAGGATTGCAACCAAACAAAAAACAAGATAATTTGTGCTCTAACAAATTTACAAGCGGACAAGAAAAGCATTATTATCATTGTTCTCTTTTTAATGTAAAAGGAATCCCAAAACTGAAGACAATTCCACAATTTTGACTGTAAAAGAAATTCCAAACATCAGACCACGCTTCCATAAGCATACTAACAATTATACTAAGAAAAATGTATTGGCACCTGATCATCAGGAGGGCAGTAAGTCCCATCTGTAAACTTCCGACAGCACCCAAATGCTTCTGGAGATATCCAAACAAGAAAATCATCAAGCCATGAAGCAGCAGGCTTAGCAATGTAACTTGATTCTGGAGTTAAGGATGCTTTTGCAATCTGCAGAAACAAAAGGACAATCAATACATAGAAAAGCACAATTCAAATTCATACATACGAAAACCAAAGAGCAATTCAAAACATACATACATACAAACGGACAATTCAAACACATAGATTCTGAAAGGATGCTCTACCATTCTGCACATACAGAAGGACAATTCACACACACACACCCAAAAACTAAAAACTGAGGTGGACATAACGGATGCCAAAACCCTGACATGTATTGGTTGACCACAGAAGAAACCATAGACAGAAGCATGAAGGACATTGAAAATTTAATAGGTGAATTGAAAAATAAAAGCTCAAAGAGATGTACCAATTCGTTTTCATGGGAAAACGAACAGACACCATTGCATATCATATTAAATGTATTACGTACTAATCTCTCTATATAATTACACATTGAGAAAACCTCAACATATCTTATTAATATACTAATAACCCTAGATATGAATTAAACTTAGCACATTGATTACTCTAGGTTAGCAGTAAGATTTGAAAGAACCAGCTTGAACTAGGAAGGGACATTTATTGTTGTACGATTATATACTGGCCTGTGAACAAGAAAAATGCAGGAGGCATTTTATTCTCTAAAACAGCATCCAAAATCTTATAATTTTCCCATTATAAAATAAAAACAAAATGGAAGAAGGTTTTACCTCATTCAAAAGAGAATCTGAATCACATTGGCTAATTGAGCACAATTGGTTCGTATGTCTTGATTCTGAACTGAGGAACCGAGCAACATCAGAATGAAGCAGATTTTCAGCCAACAGAAGCATTCAGATAAGTATTTTCATAAGAAAATAAAAAAAATTTGACATCGTAAATAGATATTGAGCTTCAGCTCATATTAAAAAGCACTATACATGAAAGGGTAAAATGGAGACTACAAATAGTATACTATAGTTGCTTTCATATGTAGATGTTATGCATGCCAACTGTCTATGGGATGCTGGTTCCTAAAGGAAAGAGTAGTTCCCATAGCAGATAACCACTGTTGGGCTTGTAGATAGAAAATTAAATGAAATGCTGATGCACATCATATGTTGAAAGGTAAAAAAGTTCATCTGAATGCATCTGATTTTCCAGATTTTCATAGTTGCCACATACATCCTAAAAGAGTGAAAATGAATAACAGTATGCTACCTATAATTGAAGTTCTTCACAACAAAGTATAGTGGGGGTCCAATTCGGAGATACCCTGAAACATTATGAAATACCCCTGCAATACATAAAAGTCAGTGTTAATTCAAAGAAAAACAGAATAATCAATAGCATAAGCGCATTTTGATAAGTAGGCAACCGACTTACAGACCTGAAGATAGGAGTCTCGGGGAAGAACAATCTTTTGTTCCAAACCAGGCTGAACTCTGGTGCACAATGCCTGTAAAGTTTGAAAGAATCAGAAGTTAACTGAGGAAGGTGTGCGCACAAACAGTAAAATGGATATTCACATGGATATCAAATATATGATAAGTTGGGGCAGAATAATTATAAAACTCACAATGCTAGCCAATGCAAATGCAACAAAGATGGAAATGACAACTATCTTGACTCCCCAAAGACTGAGAATGGGAGCATGGATCTCCTTGAAGTGCAAAACAAAAAAAGGAGAAAAACAGCACTGTTAGAAATTTAGGTAAGCTGAAAGCAAATGACTATCATCACAGAATTACCACACTTTTGAAATAAAAAAATAGCATCGAAGTTTTTATTGATAACCCAACATTCTAATTCTTAAAGGTTTAAGCTCTTAAACATAGAAAAGTATGAAAATGATGGTAATTCCAACTGCCTATATCATCCCTATGATCTATCCACACGGTTTTGTATGAGTAAAAAAGCAATCACCTTCATATAACGAGTCAGTAAACCAGGATTTCTCTGATCAATACCTAAATAAGACAGCATTCAAAAGAAAAACATAATATGAGAATAAGGTAGGGTAGATTGAAAATTAGTGTTGGCATTAAGGAAAATGCATCAATCCGAATCGTTATAAAAAATATTCTGATACCTTTGTCAGAGTTAGTATATGATGAAATTTTCATGCATGGGAAACAATCAACCCTCTTATCCTCAGTTCTCCAAAAATAAAAAACAATCAAAGCTACAAATGCAGTAACTTGAAGGAGGAAGTCCAGCAAAACAGCTAGTGCTGCAGAAGAATGTGCAAGAGAAAGTTTGGAGAATAGGCCTGAGGTAAGACAGGAAGACAACAAAAACGTACAACTATTTCACTTATCCAAAGTTTATCATGGATCAGAATTTCCAACTTGCAAACATGGAGAATATGCGGCATGCTGGCCTAGGAATAAAACTTCCAACTGCGAATGCTAAAACCTCTGATAGACTAGCTAGTGTTATTGATGGTCCAACTTCCACAAGTGCATTGCTTATTCTCCCTTCTAAAGGCAACTCCAAGGGTTGCCGTTTGACAGCATTCACCAGTATACACATATTATCTACCCCAACCTGGTAAGATTATAGACTCCGGAATATTATAAACTGCAACAAAATCAGTCACCTGTACACATTATGAACCATTTGGTTTGTATAGATATATATATATATACACACATACATTATATATATGTAAGGATGTCAAGGAACTTACAGCTAGAAGAAGAAATGGGATAACTTCCATGATGACTAAGGTAGATTTTACACCTATAACACTGAAAAATCCCACTGATCCAAGAACTGACAGCATGACAAGCACAACACCAGAGAGACCAAGCAATACCTGAACTCAACCGTGCACAATTGTAGTTATATAAACAATGTCTCAGTTTTGAATCAAAGGAAAACCAAACAACGTACACATAAGGACGGTATTTTCCAGTCAATTAAAAAAGAAAACTAAAAATAGTTGAGAACATACCTTACAGGAAATGTAAAATGATGACAAACGAGGTGAGTCGCCCAAAGTAAGAGAGATATAAGCAAACATCACAAGGTAGCTTATCTGCAATGAAATACGAAACCATAAATGGATGGTAATTTAAAAGATTCAAATGATGGAACTTGTTCCATATAAACGAATAAAAATATTTAAACCACAAAATACATCGTGTACAGTACTTGTGCATTACAGTATTCTGAGCTTTGATTATAAAAAGAAGCAAGCAACTAAAACAAAAGAGAGAAAATACTTACCAATATTGTAATGGCATCTGCTGTACTTTCTCTTTTAAGTTCTTCTTCAACAGAACTTTCCGATGAAAAAGAAAGTGTTAAGTTTCTAGGTTGCACCTTTTGCAACAATTCATCCTATCACAGGCAAAAAACTAATATTAACGGTTATCAGAGAAATATGTCTACTTTCATTCAGGACAGGAAGGTAACATGAACAAGAATGCAAAAAATAAACAATTACAAGAATTATGCTAGACAAAGAGTAAACCCTTGCAAGCTCAAGAAAGGCTTTCTCCCATGCCACTGCTCTTTCAATTTCATTCCTGTCATTACCAAGAGCATTGTTTACGGGATAAGTTACAAGAAATGCTGACGCCTGCATTGAAAAAAAATCATAATGGTCAATAAATACTCAAAGAATTCAATCTTCTTATCAACTTGAAAAGATTAAAAAATGACTTTGTTCATGAAAAAACAGAAAATCATTACCTCAGAGTAGTTTTTCCCAGAGAAGGCTCCTAATGCCGTGCTAGGATCAAGAGGACCTTTAAACACAATCATACACGTGTCAGCAGATGAACAGTGCTTCAATAACACAAAACACAAATGTTAACAGGTCTACTTTCCGTAACAGTATTTCCATATTGTTTGAGAAATTTGGAATGGTCAAGCAAGTAAATCAATTATAGAACATGCTGGAGAGAAATGTAAGCATATTAAAATGTGAGGTTGGTCATCTGGCCAGATGACTCCGGCTTATCTAAAAGAAAAAAAAGGGAAAATATGGACAGATATCTGCATCTCGTTATTTGAAAAAATGAGCAGAAAATAGATGCACATAATGTATATCAAGCAGTTTGACCAGTATCAGATGCATTAGTTCCATCCATCAGCCTTAAATAAAAATTAGTAAAAACAATATTTTTCATCACCAACCCTGGCATTTTAAAAATAACATACCTATAATGATAATGATAATAATCATGCATACTACATTAATGCACGTATTATGGATCATGGATCATTGACCATGAATCAATAACAAACACACCTCACTATCTAAAACAGCTTTAAAAACTATTACAAACATAATACTGTAGACCCAACTTTGTCTTACAAACCCTGATACTATCACATTCACATGTTAAATTTCACCATTCATGCTCTATCAAAAGTAACACACAGTTCATCGTAATGTTCATAGACATTGTCATTTCAGTAGTCGTTTACACTGGAAATGATGGCTCAAAATAAACAAAAAATATCTAGAATAGTTGATATAGATATACAGAATCTCATTAGACAATAAACTAGATTCACACTTCAGATAATTTATAGATGGAAATTATAAGAATATACCTCAAAACAATACTTTAAGTGTTCAAGCCCACCATAATCTTCATAAGTTGCAGGATCCATTTTGAAATACTGGAACCATGAAGAGAAGAGAGAAAATGTTAATAACAATTTTAAAAATACCTAGGTTCTTCAGCTATACTGGAACCATTAGGCAATTCACGGATCCATTTGTGACAATGCAATAAATTTTTTTTTTTTTTTTTTTTTTCTGAAAAATGTAGAAATTGTGGTATAACACCTTAGAAAAGAAAACCGACACACTGTCAGTGCAAGTTACATATTTAGCTAAACAATAAAAATCAAAATCAAAAGTTTTGTTTACCATTTTAGTATTGGTACCCATAATGCATCAACCAAAAGTAGGCCATCAAGAAGAGTTACCTGTAGGACACTTTGAGTGGCGCAATCTTTATCCATTGGCTTCATGCAAATATCAGCAATAGATATTGCCGAACCAGAATAATTTGCTTTAATTCCAGCAACCTGTCACAGATGAGTAATGTAGTCTAAGAAGTATTCTTTTACCACACCTGAAATGAAATAACAAAAAACAACTGGAGTACGTATCAAAACAAAGAACAATTCTAGTCTCGTATAGCCCATCCAATCTTATAAGATAAACACTTAACCTCTGAAGATAATGCTAGAGTCTGGATTGGAAGGACAAATACCTTATTCTGTATCTCAAAAAGTAACAAATACAACTTCACCTATATTAGAGCAGGCTTCTCATACGAACAACAAAGTGATGAAGATATGTAACGTCTGGATAAAAAGAAAAGGCAACTCATTAATAAAAAGAAAAGTTGGCTCATCCCAATTCTGCTACATTGGAAAGTTAACCTCATTGCATTGAGTAAAGTTTAACACCTCATAAGATGAAAAATAGTTCACCAGAAGAAGAGAGCATAAGTATGTAGAACCTGCTCAATTCTGTAGAAAGGGGCTAGGTGACTATCAAAAAATTGCGTCTCTTCTGCTGCTTTACTCCCAGGCCCAACCCACAGCGGCAACATCATACATCTTAAGTTGAACAGAATGGTAGAAGCCCAATGATAACATAGAAGGCTTCTAAGGCAAAACAAATTAAAATGTAAACTTATTTATCTAATGACATAAAAAACTGTTGCATGCATACAAGGGTTTAAATGCTAAATGTCCACAAGAGAACCCACATTGGGGTACACACGGGAGAGTATAATCTCAAAAAAGAATGGGTTGTAAACCAACATCACAAGATTAAGAACTGATGATCCTCATAAGTTATCCAAACTATAAAATTCAGTCATGCTTCCAAAAGGCCAAAATGAGAAAGATAAAATTTTGTAAAATAACTGGGAGCACTAAAATTAATTTCATTCAAAATGGTGAATCCAATTGCATTCACATTTTTTAAACGCATAAATAATATCACTTCAAAAGACTATTCAAGTACCGAACCGAACCTTCTCAGGCCTTGTTTCCCCCTTGAAACGGATAAGACCCAAACAAAGCAGAAGAACTACAGCCAATGATGAGATCAACACTATGATTGGATTCCTAGCAACCCATGTTCCATATCTCCTGTAAATCAAAATGTAATAATTTATGTAAGAAATCAATTCTGCCTTAAAAGAATCACTGACAGAAAAGTTTGACATGGAGCAATCATTCTGCAAGGAATAGCAATCACCTGAAATTTTTTGACATGTATCCTTGCACAATTGAAAGTTGGACATCATCTCCAATGTGACGAACATCTTCAAATACCTATTACCAACAATTTTCATGAAACATGTGCTTACAGACTCAAGATTATGGCAGTAATATAAGTTGAGCACAAACACAGAAAGCAATTTCATGAAGCAAGTTAACCACAGAAGCTAAAGAGGAAGATAATACCAGTCGAAAACTACATATTACAGAGACAGTTTTTTGTGGTAAAGAACTTTGCAGATATAGAAGCAAAGAAAAATTCTGTAAGTATATGTCGACTAGAGAGCAGCCTCAGTAAGCTAAAGAATATAACAGTAAAATAATTGAGCACAATATAGAAAATACATCAAGTGTTTAGACTACAGAAAGCTAAAGAGGAAGACTATACTAGAAGAAGAGGTGATAAAAAAAATTCCACTGAGAATTCTTCTTTTATAAGAAAATGAAGAAATAGACTCAAAAAACCTCCTAAGCATATTCCCCCTTTATGTGTATGGCTCATCAATGTGGGTGGGTAATCTGACATGATATAAATAATAAATTCATTATTTAACAGGAGAATTTGCAACCATACGAAAATGATAACATAACGGGAAAAGCAAAACATAAATCCAGGAATGTGGCTGGTGAGGTCAAGAATGACATATGATCCATAAACCTCTGCAGATAGATGAAGCACAGACAGCTAGCTAAAAGTCATAGAAATGAATGGCGCATGATAGAATGCACGCAAACCGACAACAACAACAACAACAACAACAAAGCCTTTTCCCACTAAGTGGGGTCGGCTATATGAATCCTAGAACGCCATTGGGCTCAGTTCTGTGTCATGTCCTCCGTTAGATCCAAGTACTCTAAGTCTTTTCTTAAGAGTCTCTTCCAAAGTTTTCCTAGGTCTTCCTCTACCCCTTTGGCCCTGGACCTCTGTCCCGTAGTCGCATCTTCTAACCGGAGCGTCAGTAGACCTTCTTTGCACATGTCCAAACCACCGTAACCGATTTTCTCTCATCTTTCCTTCAATTTCGGATACTCCTACTTTACCTCAGATATCCTCATTCCTAATCTTATCATTTCTCGTGTGCCCACACATCCAACGAAGCATCCTCATCTCTGCTACACCCACTTTATGTACGTGTTGATGCTTCACCGCCCAACATTCTGTGTCATACAGCATTTCCGGCCTTATTGCCGTCTTATAAAATTTTCCCTTGAGCTTCAGTGGCATACGGCGGTCACACAACACGCCAGATGCACCCTTCCACTTCATCCATTCAGCTTGTATTCTATGGTTAAGGTCTTTGCAAGATAGATCCTAGGTAGCGAAAACGGTCGCTCTTTGGTACTTCCTGATCTCCGATCCTCACCCCTAACTCATTTTGGCCTCCATTTGCACTAAACTTGCACTCCATATATTCTGTCTTTGATCGGCTTAGGCGAAGACCTTTAGATTCCAACATTTCTCTGCAAAGGTTAAGCTTCGCATTTACCCCTTCTTGAGTTTCATCTATCAACACTATATCGTCTGTGAAAAGCATACACCAAGGAATATCATCTTGAATATGTCCCGTTAACTCATCCATAACCAATGCAAAAAGGTAAGGACTTAAGGATGAGCCTTGATGTAACCCTACAGTTATGGGGAAGCTTTCGGTTTGTCTTTCATGAGTTCTTACGGCAGTCTTTTGTCCATCATACATATCCTTTATAGCTTGGATATATGTTACTCGTACTCCTTTCTTCTCTAAAATCCTCAAAAGAATGTCTCTTGGGACCCTATTATACGCTTTTTCCAAATCTATAAAGACCATGTGTAAATCCTTTTTCCTATCTCTATATCTTTCCATCAATCTTCGTAAGAGATAGATTGCCTCCATGGTTGAGCACCCTGGCATGAACCGGAATTGGTTGTCTGAAACCCGTGTCTCTTGCCTCAATCTATGCTCATTGACTCTCTCCCAGAGCTTCATTGTATGACTCGTTAGCTTAATACCCCTATAGTTCATGCAATTTGTACGTCGCCCTTATTCTTGTAGATACGCACCAAAGTGCTCTTTTGCCACTCATTTGGCATCTTATTCGTTTTCAAAATCCTATTGAAAAGGTCTGTGAGCCATGCTATAGCCCTCTCTCCCGAGACTTTCCACACTTCGATCGGTATATCATCTGGGCCCACTGCTTTTCTATGCTTCATCTTTTTCAAAGCTACAACCACTTTTTCCTTTCTAATTCGGCGGTAAAAGGAGTAGTTTCTACACTCTTCTGAGTTACTCAACTCCCCCAAAGAGGTACTCCTTTCATGTCCTTCATTGAAAAGATTATGAAAATAACCTTTCCATCTGTCTTTGACCGCGTTCTCTGTAGCAAGAACCTTTCCATCCTCATCCTTAATGCACCTCACTTGGTTTAGGTCCCTTGTCTTCTTTTCCCTTGCTCTAGCTAGTTTATAGATATCCAACTCTCCTTCTTTGGTAAATAGTCGCTTATACATATCGTCATAAGCCGCTAGCTTAGCTTCTCTCACAGTTTTCTTCACCTCCTGCTTCGCTATTCTATACCTTTCACCATTTTCATCGGTCCTATGCTTGTATAAGGCTTTACAACATTCCTTCTTAGCCTTCACCTTTGTTTGTACCTCCTCATTCCACCACCAAGATTCCTTCTGGTGTGGAGCAAAGCCCTTGGACTCTCCTAATACCTCTTTTGCTACTTTTCGGATACAACTAGCCATGGAATCCCACCTTTGGCTAGCTTCCCCCTCTCTATCCCGCACATTGGGTGATTACTTTCTCTTTGAAAATGACTTGTTTTTCTCCTTTTAGATTCCACCATCTAGTCCTTGGGCACTTCCAAGTCTTGTTCTTTTTTCTCTCTTTTGATATGTACATCCATCACCAACAAGCGAAGCTGATTAGTCAAGCTCTCTCCTGGTATAACTTTGCAATCCTTACAAGTTATACGATCCCCTTTCCTCATTAGAAGAAAATCTATTTGTGTTTTTGACGACCCACTCTTGTAGGTGATCATATGTTCTTCTCTCTTCTTAAAGAAGGTGTTGGCTAAGAAGAGATCATATGCCATTGCAAAATCCAAGATGGCTTCCCCATCCTCGTTTCTCTCACCAAAACCATGGCCACCATGAAAACCTCCATAATTGCCTGTCTCCTTGCCCATGTGTCCATTTAAATCTCCTCCTATAAATACCTTCTCCATCTGAGCAATTCCTTGCACCAAGTCTCCAAGATCTTCCAAAAATTTCTCCTTCAAACTCGTATCCAACCCTACTTGAGGTGCGTACGCACTAATCACATTGATGAGTTCTTGTCCTATTACAATCTAGATTGCCATAATTCTATCTCCTGCCCTCTTGACATCTACAACATCTTGTGTCAAGGTTTTGTCCACGATGATGCCAACACCGTTTCTCATTCTATTTGTGCCTGAATACCAAAGTTTAAAACCTGAGTTTTCTAGATCCTTTGTCTTAAGACCAACCCACTTAGTTTCTTGTAGGCACATAATACTTAACCTTCTCCTCACCACAACTTCCACTACTTCCATAGATTTTCCCGTTAAGGTTCCTATATTCCACGTTCCTAAACACATTCTACTCTCTTGAACTCTACCCTTCTGTCCTAGCTTCTTCACCCTCCCTCGTCTAATAGGATCAAAGTACTTCTTTTGTGTGTCCTGTGTAAAGTTGATAGGAGCATATGCTCCCAAACAACTTTGAGTGGAGTCGTTCAAAAAGAAGTTTCTATGACCCCCTTGCTCATTTAACACTGCATCCGGGTGCTGATGGAGATACAGCGACCCTTGCTCACTTATCACTATGCTCGGGCCACACAGCGCGCCACTTACGGGTGACGCCCTAGCTTTAGCGCGATTTCGTTCTGGATTCATTTTCATAAGGATTCGACATAGCCTAGGAGTGCCGGCTGTCGACTACCTGACGCCCTCCCCCTCCTCCTTTATCCGGGCTTGGGACCGGCAATGTATGAAAAAAATTCAAAGTAGATTTAAACTTGTAAACATAGACACTGTGAGTGATATAAATTCAGATGAACACATGCATAAGTATATCGTGAAAGAAAGGAAATTGGTCTCCACCTGCATCGGAGGGTTCTCATTCTTCTCCCTGTTAGAATGTACTTCGCCATCATCCATTACATTCCACCACGGTTCTGTCCTAGAAGCCGGGTTGGTTTTTCTAGTTCGATGAAACAAACCCCACCCAAAGAACACAGAAACCAGTACAATATATAGAACAGCAACAGCAAGGTCGATACATTTAACCTGCAGATGTCACAGAAGTAAAGCGTATAAACAAAGCATAGAGTTCCTGACTTCACAGTACCTACATGAAATCTTCATCCAATATGACCAAGCTAATTCATGTAAGAGACGAAAGCTTAAAATATACTAAAACATGCTCTCACCTTTATCGACCCAATTCTCACTGAACATGAACCTCCTTTTCGGGAAACAGGAGAAACTGTGTTAGAACAACTGTAGCTGAAGGGCAATCACTACAGGAACAGCCCAGTGAATTATCACCGCATGAATAAGTAGATACATTCATAGGTTTCATCCCAGATGACTCAGTAACGCTTGAAAGGAATCTAATGGCATATGGAGAACCTGGCACTTCAGGAGGTGCTTGTTTACCGATAAAAGCAAACCAGTCTGCCATAAACCACAGTAAAAGCACCGATAGTTATTAAACAGCACAAACTAAGGCATTGGCATACAAGTACATCAATCAGAATTTCGTTGCATCTGCCAATTAAGTGTCCAATAGTCAATCAATCCCCACTACCAGCAAAACCAAGATGCTAAAAGACGCACATTTTATAATAAACTAAATGGTGCAGCGTTATTGCGACAGTTACATCTTATTAGCTACTGCAAAAGTAGCCATGTCACTTGATTAATATATTCCAATTTGATATGCTTATCTTTACATTATCATTCCCCACTTAAGGATAAAATCCATGTAGTGTACATTTTTCTGTATGTCTCTGTGTGTGTGTGTGTGTGTGTGAGAGAGAGAGAGAGAGAGAGAGAGAGAAGGACAGAGACAGAGACAGAGATGGAGACGGAGACCTAATTTGCAATTTCAAAAGAACAAACTTACCTTTAAAATTTTTAGCACCAGAACCAATAAACTCTATAGCTTGAGAATTCATGGTGCCGAACTTGACATCCTTGCAGGAGTCAAATAACCCTTCACCAAAGTCATCAGTTATATAATAATCAATCCCATCGACAGTCATATTTTTGTTAACCTGCAAACGGAATAAGCTTCCTTAAGTATTGTCTCTCTCTGAGAAGAGACATAATCATATTCTCTATTCGACAAAAAATAAGTTTAAAAACAAAATTATTTCCAAGTAAAAGAATAAATCCTCACAGAATATTCAAACTTTAACCAACGAATCAAAAGGGTAACAACATCCTCAAGTAATTTAAGAATTATCTGCTTCCTTTTTCCATTTTTCATCAACTAAATGAAACTCAAAATGTTCATGTGCTAAACCATCAAGTAAATTAAACATAAGGATGAACGTCAAATGATTCTAGGACTCAATTCTTTTACCATATAACTGAGAGCCTTCATTTCTATTTTTCTTTGATGCAATATTTATAAGACTATATAGAGACCAACACACACCATATTCGCATGTTAGATATAATTCAATAAAGACATCATACATCATAAAAAAAACAATAGATTGCAGTAGGTCGCTTTGGCGATCCAAGAGATGTAAACACATTCATATTGGCAAGAAATTTTGTGAAAGCATGAATCAATGTTTCGGGTTGCACGCTTGAGTTTATATATAACCTTCTTACTTGTATAATTAATAAATCATAAGATTGGACTGCAGGACAATGTCTGAATGGAACCAGTAAAATACAAAGAGGGTTTTCTTACCTTGGCTACAGAAGTCACATTGATAAATAAACTTTGATTTGGAGAGCAGGTAAGCTCGCAAAACAAATTCAAAAAGTTTCTTAAGCATGCTGGACAACCTACAAGAAAGGGAATTGCCTGCAAATATAGAACACAAGTAAAAAGACTACTAATGATATATTTTGGTGTGAGGGTGGAAAAGATTTTGGAAAGCATCTTAGCAGAGTGGGATTACAACCGACTGTAAACAGAAAAAATACTTACTTGCTGGACCTGTGACCGTAGTGTGTCAAATTGAGCTTCTGTACAACAAACATTTCCAGTAATTGTTGGACACAAACTTTGGACCTTGGACGAAAGTAAATCATCTGGCTGGAACAGATAAAATGTGAGCTTATTGGGTTGATTAAAAACCTTAAACACGCGCACATCATTATGATAGAATAAGAAGCATTAAAGCTAGTCTTTTATCAGCTCTTTTACTCATAAAAGAGTGACTGCTTCCACCTTAACAGATGGGGAACCGAACGGGCAGTTTAAGTACTTTCCATCACTACATTGCCCGCAAATGCCATACATTGCGCAGCACTCTTCCGAATGCCTTTCCCTACACAACAAGAAAAATAAAGAGTAAGAAATAATCAATTTCAAAGAAAAGAACAAATTCAAGAAACATCGACTTCTATTGCCATATCTTGATTCATCAGATAATTCATCGAAGGAACTAAAATTACGATTCCAGGAACTAAAAGATAATTAATTGAAACACCACATGAGCAGGACATAATTCAGAATCAGGAGCGATTTAAAAACAGCTAATTCAAAATTAACTTGCAGTCACCATTAATTTTATATTTTATTAAGATTTTAGTGAAATTTAACTAAGCACACCATATGCATCATGAAGTGCCAAAATTAAGCAGAATTAACTAAATTAAATAACAATTAAGTCTCGGAAGTTTGTTAATGCGAAAAATAAAAAATGATAAATTGTGCGTGTAAAATGTGAAGGAAGCGGCCTCACCCCGCCGTCGTAGCATTAGACGTCACGGAGGTCTGAGCAGCATATGCTACGCCCAGAATAAATAACACCTGCACTGCATAAATAACGTCAGTGACAGTAACCAAAGTGAAAATGTTCTTAATTATACACGAAAACAAAGTCGAATGCGCCTCAAATAACTCAATTCAATTCAATTCTGAAGTGAAAATTATGTTTGGTTACTGAGAAAACTGTAAGAAAAACTTGGAGGAAAAAAAATCTTCTTTTTTCCGTTTCTGGTCCTTTTTGTTTAAAAGGAGAAAAAGAAAGGTGAAAGTCGAAAAAAATGTATTCGAGAAAAGCAGAGACGGAAAGGAAGTTGGTGGTGCTTGCCTGGAAGAGAGAGCGGGGAAGGAGGAGGAGCGGCGGACGACGGAGGGCCATGATCCTCTGTGTGCGACCTCAATCCAGTACGGAAGAGTCCAAAACGCAGCGAATAATGCGGAGAAAGACGAGACGATGAGTCCTCTGTATATGCGTTAATCGCTGAGTGCTCTGTATGTTTGTATACGTCTGTAACTGTTAGAGAGAGAGAGAGGAGAGAGAGAGAGCGAGACAGCGAGACAAAGAAATGAGAGAGTGTACTTACAGCTACTGATGAATCAGTTGAAATTTTTCATTGTTACAAAAAAAACACGAGTGGTACATCGTGCGTTTATATAAATAATGAGAAATTTTATGTTTTATGTTATTAATTTTTTTTATATATATCTCACTATTTATATAGTGATACGTCATGTTTTCATCACACTGAAAAATCTCTGGGCTACTAAGAGCACTTCCACCAGAGAACAAATAGGCCGACACCCAGCCAAATTATGGGCCCGGCACCTAGCCATTCCACTCCAGCCCAGCAGATAGGCTGGCACCCGGCCCAAGCTGTTCTCCAGGCCAGCCTAAAATCGACAGAGCCATGGACCGGCCTGTATGACATCATGCGGACGCCAGCATGGCGTCAAATGATTAGAAAACAAAATTTTCTGGAGATACAAAATTTTACTTCCTATTATTTTTTGTGTAATTAGATTTCTAGGTATTGGAAATGGAAAACTCAATAATAATAAAAAAGGAATTAAATCAAGGAGCCGGCGTGTATTACCTTGAAAGCGTGGATTTAAAGGTTTGGGGATGAAGAGGGAGTAGGGATTTTCCCACCAACCAAACAGAATAGTTGGATTGGACACGAAAGCCAACTCGATCGATCTCGTCCGCTGCTGGTCTTGCTGCAGCAGGCAGTACCGAAAGCAGCAGCTCAGAGAGAGGGAGAGAGAGGAGAGGGTGAGGGGGTGGAGAGAGAGTGAGGATTTCGCTTTTGTTGTTTGTAGAAGGTTCCAGAGGTGGAGTTAATGGTAGGAGGGAGAAAGGGTTTATTCATGGGTTCGAGAAGGAAAAGGAAAGAAAATAATAATTAAAAAAAAAATATATATATATATATATTATAAAAAATAATTGTGGGCCCACAAAGAATAGAGAGAAAGAGAAGAACATGGCGTGGCGTGACGAGATTGGTTAAAAATATTATCCGAAATTAAAACTTTTTTTTTATTATTTTATAAAAAAATTATTTAATATTTTAAATGGACTGGGTGCCAGCGCATTTTGTAGGGGTGGAGATTGTTTGTGCCAGCGCATTTTTAGATTGGGTGCCAGCACATTTTTTTTGGGGTGGAGATGCTTTGGCCTATTACTGTTTATTAGGGTCTATTACTGTTCACTGAAGTGGATAAATGGGCTGGGTGTTGGCGCAAAGTCTTTAGGGGTGGAGTTGCTCTAAAGGGGTTGAGGAGTGAGGAGTGTTAGAGTATATACTTGAGCCATCAGGATTATACCATCTGTCAATATATGAACGGCTAGATTACAAGATTTAGTTAGAGGATAAGGACATTGGAACAAAATCTTTCATTAGATATATGTGGGATTGTATTGATCATTAAGAAAAATATATGAAAAGATTTCTCTCTCTCTAAACTTTCTCTGACTTCCTTCTCAAGCTTCTTCTTCTTTAAGCTTCTATGGTCTTCTCTATATAATTCTCAAAGATATTATACTATGGTTAACATGGTATCAGAGTCCGACAAGCTTCGATAACTTCTTCGTTTCTGGGTTCTTGTGCTTCTGCTTCATCTCTTATCTCTCTGTGATTTTTCTGTGATATTTGGGTTCTTCTTCATTGTTGGTAGCTGTAATTTTCTATCGGTCACTTCTTGCCCACCAAGTGTTTGTTCTTATTCCTCAGAGAAAATTTTCCACCATGGTTACTATCAATCAACTGCAAATCTTGCAATCTTCGATTACTGGGTTGATTTCTTCTGTATCATCCTCAGTGTCGGCTAAGTTGGATGATTCCAACTATCTTCAATGGCATTTTCAAATGCAATTGATGCTCGAAGGATATGGGATCATGAATTTTGTGGATGGTTCAAATCCCTGTCCTTCTCAATTCTCGTATACCTATTCTAGTGATCCTGAAATTTGATTTATTGAATCTAATTCAAGAATTGAGTCTGATGATTACAAAGTATGGAAGATGCATGATAGGGCGCTTATGCAGCTTATTACTGCAAAACTGTCTTCTGTTGCCATTTCTTGTGCTATTGGCAGTACAAGCGCTAGAGATTTGTGGGTTCGTCTTCAAGAACGTGTTTCTACTGTCAGCAAGACTTCGATCTTTCAACTCAAGTTTGATCTTCAAACTATAAAGAAAGGGGCAGATTCTGTAACTCAGTTTCTTCAAAGGATTAAAGAAGCACGAGACTATCTTGTGGCTGCAAGGGTTAATTTTGAAGATGAGGATTATTGTCATATTGGCTTTGAATGGTTTGTCTGTAGAGTATAACACATTCAAGTGTGTCATTCGTGGTAGAGATAATGTAATTTCTCTTAAAGAATTTCATGCTCAGTTGCTTGCGGAGGAAGCTGTCATTGAGAGTAGTCAAGGTCTGTCATTTTCTACTGCAATGTTTGCAAAGAACCAAGATTCCAATTCATGTGCTTCATCTTCTGGATCTCAGGGAGGTTTCCATTATGGGTTTCAGACTCCAAATGGTTTTCATGGTAATTCTGGTCAGCCTTCCTTTTTTAATGAAGGTAACAAGTTTAAATTCAAGGGTAAATGCAAAGCTGGAAATTTTCAAGGTTAGAAATACTATAATAATCAAGGACAAAGGTATTACAATTCTAAACCCATTGTTCATGATTATGCACCTGGAATTCTTGGTAGTCATCCTCAATTTCACACTGGTTCATCCTCTGCCAATGTCATTTGTCAATTATGTTCTCAACATGGTCATAGTGCTGCTACTTGTAACTACAGAAATACTGAATTTGACTCCTCTGAGAACTGTCAAATTTGTGATAGGAACAATCATACTGCTAAAACCTGTTTTTACAAAAATAACAACAGACCTCCTCAATCACAGATGATTGCTATGCATGCTACTTTTCCTAGATATATGCAGCCTTAATATATGTCTTCCATGATAAATATGATTCCTTCCAATATGCCTCATATGATGAATATGATGTCTCATAATGGCTCTCCATCTCTGAATGCTTCTGCAAATATGACTGCTTCTACTTCATATGCTCTTACAATGTCCAATTCAGTTTCACCTCAAGTTTGGTTGACAGATTCTGGTGCAACCAATGATCTCGACAATTTGCCTCTGGCATCTCCATATCCACACAATGAGACTGTTCAAACTGTAAATGGTGAAGGTTTGCAAGTTTCTCACATTGGGAATTCTCTTCTTAGGCCATCTTTTCAGCCTATTAAGTTGAATTATGCTCTTTGTATCCCAAAATTATCTCATAATCTTATGTGAGTTCATAGAATCTGTCTTGACAACAATTGTTGGTTAATATTCAAAGCTTATTGTTTTTGGATTCAAGACAAGGCCACAAGGAGAATCTTGTATAAAGGACTCTGCAGCAATAGACTGTATCCAATTCCTTCCTTACATGCTTTACCATCAAGCTAATCATCTCATTTACAAGCCAATAAAGCTCTTGCCTTTCTTGGACACACTGTGAATTCAACCTTATGGCATTGCATATTAGGTCATCATTCCAATCCTATAGTCTCTCTTATACTTAGAAAGTCTAAGTTGCTGTTAAACAAGATGCGTCTCCTATTATTTGTCAGAGTTTTTTAGAAGGTAAATTTAGTAAGCTTCTTTTTTCTCATGCTTCTGCAAAATCTGTAATACCTTTTGAGGTTGTGCATAGTGATTTGTGGGGACTCGCACATAGTGTATCTGTAGATGGTTTCAAATATTATGTCATCTTTGTTGATAGTGTACCAGATTTTGCTGGCTATTTCCGTTAATCAATAAATCAGATCTTTGTTCAGTGTTTGTTACATTCTATCAGTTTGTTTTCACTCAATTTTCAGCCTGAATTAAGGTTTTATAGAGTGATGGGGGGTGAATAATGCATGGCATAAAAACGTATAAATGTTTCAATTCATTTTCTGGGAAAAACATAAGTATATAGGTATATACGGAAAACAAAAGCACACTCACTGGTATATAGAAGGGTTGTAACCCCCTTGCCTCGAGTGACCACGCTCGTCCTCGGGATAGGTCTCACCTATATGCGAAACAACTATAAAAACGTTAATTTTAAAGAACATAACCAACATCATGAAATAACTTCTCATACAATGCTCAAATGGGGTGTATGAATACACCAACGTGATCTACTCAACCTCAGGAACATCCTTATATTTTTAGAAAAATTTTCCACCACCGCACGGGCCCCCACGCACCGGCCACGGGCAGGCACGTGCCTGGCACACTGACGACGTCAATTAACGCCGTCAGGAATATTCCGTTAACTTTAACGGATTCCGTTAACGCCGTTAGGAATATTCCGTCCAAACTGGCGGAATATTCCGTCGTCTTTCCGGTGAAGCTTAGGCGCCGGAAAACCGGGAAATTTTCAAAACCTTGTAACTTCTTCGTTTTTCACCCAAATTTCACAAAATTGGTACCAAAATGAAGCTTACAACGAGAGGAACAAATCCATACCACTTTCAAGTGTTAAAACACACGGAATCTCGCCGGGAAAACACCACCAACTCCGACCAACCTTGTAACTCACGATCCCGACGTCCAAAACCTTCAAACGAAACACCCCGAGCCTCCTAAGGATCTCACCAAGCTTCCTACAAGCTTGAAATTTCCAAAAACACAAGAATTAACGTGTGCATGAACAATGACCAAATCGGGGTATCCCGAGTTCGACGTGAAAACGAAGGTATCCTTACCTGAAATAGGTATGGTTGAACTACCAAGGACCTCACGAGCACGAATATGTAATCTGTTTCCTCGATCTGTGAATGTTTGGATGGTTTTTGGGTGTGTCCGTACAAAGAGAATAGAAATGGGAGAGAGAGAGGGCTCAGGACAGGGATGCAGTCATGGGAAAGGGTGAGGGGTGTGGGAAGGTGTGTGTGTGGTCCAAAACCTGCCAACAAAAACCAAAAAAACAACCACACAACGAAATAACCACAATAGGGGTAAAAACGTCATTTCACCCCTACGGTTCGAAAATCCAGAACGGGCTGTCACAATTAATGTCAGGGACTTCAATCAAAAACTAAAAATAGTCAAGGTTTCAATCAAAGAATATTGATAGCTAGGAACCGCATCCAAAGTATCCCTTTATTTTTAGTTTACCCTTTGTGTTATTTAACACTTATTATCTCGTATTGTCTTAGATAATTTGCTTAACTTTGAGAGAATAATATCTAAAATCTCAAGCTTATTTATTGACATGAAAATACATTAATACTAATATGAGCTGTAAAAAGTCACAAAACTTTGAAAAAAGAGTATTAGTGGATAGGGACTGTGTCAAAGTTTATCTGCCATTTAAATTTGATCGTTTATGCATAACTGGGAAATAGACAAAAAAATGGCCCATTTTCTTAATCTTGGACAGAAATAGGACAAATCGACCATGCACAAGCCATACACACATGCGCAAAATCAAAATGACTAAAATACCCACATATAAATACTAAAAATCATCAGCTCATTGTATCACTTTTCTCATTTGGAAGATAGGGATGTTGAGAAAGCTCTGCGTTTCTGGGTTTTGGGTTGACTTCATACCTCTGATTTCAAACAAATGGATGTGAAAGAGAGGTGAGAAGAGTGAGGTCAGGGTTTTCAGGTTTGAACTCAGATTTGTGAGCTATGTGTGTTATTCTTCCATAACCAAACACAACAAATTCTTCAATCCTTAAAGATATGACGTTTGTACCATATTTTATGTTTTGGCCGAAAAGTTCCATTTTTTCCAGCAACAATTTCTGGTTCAAGTGTTCCATTGCAGAAATTTGTGAAAAATTTTCAGTAACGTGCATTACTACATCTTAATATGAGAAGCATGAATGTTCACTAGTTATGATGCACTTATGTTGTGCCCTAGAATTTAGCAAGTATGACCACAACCTAGTTGGCCTCGGCGGAAGACAAAATTAGAAGACGTTAAGGGTCATGAATGTCCATGAAATAACGACAACGAGTATCATGTTTTCCATGTGCACAATTAAGCGATGACTGATATACGTAACAAGACTTTTCAAACTGCCATTGTAACCTTATATACGTAACAATTATGTTTTAATTGTATCCAATATACCAACAGGTTACCATTAAAGTTTCTTATTAATGCGAAAAGCAGCTCGTTGCTCAATCTTCAGTTCTGTGCATATCATGTGCATGTATTGTATATATGATGTGCAATAGTGTATATGGTGATGACGTCACATGTGATGACATCATTTTTCTGATTTTGAAGAAAGAGCTATGAGCTCTGGGTTTTTGAGTTAGCTCAGATATGTGAGCATATCATGTGCATGTCGTGTGCATGACAATGGAAATAAATGATTTTTAATGGGATTCCCAGAATTTTGGTTCAAGTTAGATTTGTGAAATACAGATCTTTAAAGGATTTCTAGAATCTAGCCACCCACATATCCCTCCAACGTCGTTAATTGCATGACGTACGTCCATAACAAAACCGATGTCGTTGCACGTATTGATACAGATAACAACTTTGGGATTTTCTTCGAACTTAGAGGGAGAAGGCATTCATTGGCAGAGGAGAAAAAAAGATTGCAACAGAAAAAAAAATGGTGTCTTTAGTTTTTCATAATGGATTTTGTTCGACATTTGAAATTTTTTTTTATGCAGATTGGTTTTGACCCAGATGAGTTTTGAATGAGATTTTGAATTTGGGGAAGAAGATGATGATTTGAGGAAGAAATCTCCAATCTGCAACTATAAGCACATAAATGTGTTCATTTCCCAAAAGGTCCATTCAGCAAACACAAAGAGTCTCCAAATAAATCAAATCTTCTAACTGGATTTTCCATTATCTTTCACTTATCTAATAACAGTCGATAAATATCAATTTTAGAGAGAGAGAGAGAGAGAGTAGAGAGAGAGATCTAAAAACGGGAGGAAATAACCCATTTATAGATGAGGGCAATTTGGTCATTTCAAGGTTAGGAAAAATCATATTTCTGTCCGATTGTTGTGCATACTGTGTACATATTCGAAAAATCTTATTTTTGTCCCAAGATTAAAAAAATAGATCATTTTTTTCTATTTTCTTATTTTATATCTTATTTGTTTGGTCCGTCCAAAATCAAAAGTAGAGGTCCCTTAAAGCAATTCCACTCCATCCCTTACCCTATCAAATTATCAATTAGGTGATTCAATCCCTGAAATCCAACAAAATCATCTCCAGCCCACAAACATGAGTCGGGTAATGGATTCAAGTAGTGGGATGGGGGATGGGCTCTTGTGCTTCTGAGTGCGCATATCCGTATTGTGGACTTGTACATTTCCAGTGGTGACAACGATGATGTCAGAATAATAAAGCAATAAAATGTGAGCTTATTCAGACGTGAAAGCAAGGACTTTAATTTCGAATGTGAAAGCAACAAAATAACTCATATATGTATGTGGAATATGGAATAGTTGTTGCCCACTTTTCTTTTGATATGTGTTTGGGCTTCGTTTTGTAATTAGCTCAATAAGAGAGGAAACAGGCTTAGTTGGTTGCGTTGAACATTTCATTTAATTACTCAAAGCCCAAATTGATTTTAAGGCCCAGTGGGTTAAAGGAGCTGAAATAAATTCATCAACAATACACTTTTTGTTGTAGGCCTATTTAACTGAATAATATATAGGATAAAGAGAGAGGGGTGTGGCACAACAACGAGAGAAGAGAAATATGCATGTGTGATTGTGAGGTGTGTGTTCTGTCACTCATTGTGCCTTTATTTATAGTAGGAAAGGTAAATTTCGTACCGCAATAGGATTACAACTCTAATATGATGATAATATTTAATCTAAGAGATATGGTAGAATCCCACAAGAATATCTCAAGACATAATAGGATTTATACGACCACATTCCTAAACAATTAGGACTGCAACACTTTTAAATTCATCGATATTTTTACACTAACGGGTGAGGAATAAATTGATTGCAAACTATTTGTTTACTTATATATATTAACGTACATCAAAAGTTGAAATAATAAAAAGTAGATCGATAAATACAATAGTAGGAAAACAATCAAGGGGTGCAAATTTGGATTGGGTAAAACGAGGTTGGGAATCCTTTCGGTGATGTGGAGAAGTATTGCTAGCTAGTACTAGCATGGTGGTTATAATGTGGTGAAGAGGATGATTCCTGATCATGTCGTCTCTCATTGGCCTTTCTTGTTTTTTGGTTTCTGATCCTTAATGTCGTTTATCTTTTCCAGAACCATCAAAACCTCTTGCATGGATGGTCTGATTTTAGGATCAGGTTCTAGGCATTTCAGAATAAGCTCAGCTGCTTGGCAGGCACCTTTTAAGGAGTATTCATCTCCAAGCCCTGGGTCCATTATCTTCTTCAGCTCCTTTTTCTTGTGAAGCAACGGACTCACCCAGTCTACCAAACTGTGCTCGCGAGATGGCCGATTACTGTCAAGTGCCCGTAATCCCGTTAGCATCTCCAGTAATACAACGCCGAAACCGTAAACATCGCTCTTTACGTACAAGTGCCCTGCATGCATGCATGTTTAGTGTTTGGAAAATCTTCACTTTTAATTGTAGCTAGTTATCAACTAAGGTAATTAACGTACACAATCTTGAATTAAATATTTTGGAATTTGAATACGTTTATATACTTTTGAATGTTTCATCTGTAATTAGTCTACTCTTTTATTCAGGAAATTGTCAAACTGGGGGATATTTAAGTAATGTTAATTAAGGTATAGGTTGACAATGTCGTGACATATACATACAGAGGGGGTTAGAGTCCGATATATAAATATATATAGTAGCTTAAAAAATAAATTGGAAGTCAAGTCACCAAATGCAAGAATCATCCTTGGCCATAAGTGCAAGAAGAAAGAGATCACCATCACCAAAGTCTAAATATATCTTTAACACTATGTTTGGATAAAGAAATTTAAGATTACTAAGCAATTTTAAAATAACAGAAATTAAAATGATAGAATTTTATTTTTTAGAATTTGTAAATTTTCTTGTTTGATTAACTTAAAAGAACAGTGGAATTAAATAAGAAATTTGTTATTTTTAAACTCTCAATCATAGAAACTGGGAAATGACATATTTACATGGAATTTAAACTTGGAAATGGAGGTCCCAAATTCCAAGTTTTTTTCCACATGGAAATTCTAAATTTCTAAATTTATGAATCCAAATAAGATAATTGATACATGTATATTTATAAATTCTTATTTTTATCTAAATTTTACGTTTATTTCTCTCGTTCAAATATAGTATAAAAGTATTATTATTATTATAGCATGTGGAAATCGTCTATTGTTGACCAAGTCCAAAGCCAGCCTAGAGTTTCTCTCCTTTTCCCGCTTAACCAAAAGTATAAAAAGAAACCCACCATTTAAACATCAATAGGTCCGAGTAAAGCTGGGTATACTAACAAAAGAGTGATTTTGAAATTTGATGTGATCGATCAAACAATGGATTATCTAATTTAACCCATTGGTTTTCGATTTAGTGTTATTCTCCTCCCGAAAATTTGAAAAGATTCCAAGTTGGAATTTGTTGGATGTAGGCTACAGTTCACATAATTAAACTCCAAAATAAAAACAACACTCAATGATAACTAAGAAAAAGTTGTATGATTGATCTCTATTCATGTGAATATATATAAATAAGAAGACTATATCTAACTGTTAAGAGAATAATTATATTAAATATATATAAATTTTGTCACTTAATACTACGATCTAGTATTCTTCTTTACTTGTAAGTGAGAAGTCTTAGGTTTGATTATAATTAAAGGCGAATTTGAACCACATTATTGCTAGCCTATTGTGAAACTTAGCCTACCCCCTCTCTCATAATGTAGATAATATCGTTTATTAAAAAAATAAAAAATAGCAAGGAAGGCAAGTAGTGTAGATCCCAAAGACCAAACCATACCATTATATATGTTATAATGTAAATATGTTTTACATATCTTTTACTAGTCTAATTGTGTATAATTGCATACATGCCCTTTATACAAAGCGATTTCCATTTTTTGAAAAAAAATGAGATTAGGTGTCGGGCCCACTCCACATCGAATTTCAACAATCTAATCGTCTATTTTGTTAGTCTCGATTCATAGATTATCCTTGGAAAAATTTAATTCAATCCGAAACCATATGTCTATTTAATTATCAAGATCAAATTTCATTGTTTCTTATTGTTGACTCTAAAAATTTATTTTGGGCCCAAACACTTATATAACAAAGTATTCGTGTATTTCTTTGAACCTACTTAGATGTCTTAAATATTTCCGATTTGGCTAATATTTTGCAAGAATGATCTATAAGGTATAACTTGAAAAATGAATAGTTCGGATCATTAAAATATGATGTGGTGTGGACCCCACAACTAATCCCTATTAAAAAAAAAATAGGGATCCTTTATCTTAAAGGCTTTCTAATTGCATATATGAACCTCTTGTTGACTTTATCAATTCCACGTGGTATCTCAATGTGCTATTGGCTAAATATGAAAGTGGGAATTTTTGATTGTTTGTGCAAATCAAATAGCTTGTAGAGGGCGTGCTTGCTTACGAAATTCTAAGTTTTCTTTTAGGAGAGTAACGTAAGTAATTTTAAGGTTTCTATTTAACAAAAGTAATTTTCAGTTAACACGAAAATTATTATGTGCGTTTTTTGGCTAACTATTATTATGTGCTTTGATACACTAACTACGGAGAATTTTTTAGTGTGTCCAACGTAATGTATTACATGTTATAACACAAATAGACAACAACATTAGTGAAGAAAAATCTACCTCACCCATAATCTAACAAGTCTATAATCAATAATGAATCTATGACACGACCTAAAGGTAATCGGAATCAAAATACATAATTGAATTCCGATTACGAAATACTTCAATGTTTACCGAATATTGGAGAATGAAAAAGTTGGTCGGACCCATGCGAAGTTCGGAATCCAACTCCAAAATGGGGAGAATTGAATTCCTTACATTTGGGTGATATTTGAATTTCGGGTTGTTGAGGAATCCGAAATGGACATTTCCCTCCCATTATACCATCACTTATTTCTAAAATTCCAAAATTGCCATTCACATTAACCCAACACCACTAACTGCTACGCAATTTACTATAAAATTTTAATTCTTGTTAAATAAAATTAAAAAAATTAAATTTTAGTGCGTTTAATATTTAATGAATAGAAGCATCTAACTTTTTTTTTCCTTCTATTAGTTAGTATATAAAATTCAACAAGAAAGTATTATATAAAATAAAATATTTCAACTAAGCATTTTAGTACTTATATTGATTTTCATTCCAATTTAAGTGAATTAGTAAATAGTTTATATGTAATCTATACGAATTTTATTCTGATTACAGAAGGTTTTTTTTTTAATAAACAACTTCAACATAATCCAATTCCGACTCCTCTCTTTCCAACTCCTCATCAGTTCAATTTCTCTTCAAAGTTCCTTCCATTTTAATTATGGATTAGTAAACAAGCCACTAGATTTATGAATAGAATGAAGAGTTTAGAGCCAACAGGATCCTCTCCGGATCCTTTTGGTGAGGATCCTAGAGATCAGTGAATCGTGTCTGTTCATTGTAAATCGTGCGGTTAGTTTTTATCAGATACTGTTTGTGTTTAATTTTAAATAAAAATATTTAAAATGATTTCTAATCGTTCGATATACGATAAACGGACACGATTCACGGATCCCTGGACCCTCGTAAAGAGGATCCGGATTCGAGTTTAGAGTTCTATAATTAGACTAGACATATTAATGATTGGACTCATGTCACTATTTATGTGGATTGGAAACTACATGGGAACTACTTTTATTGTATTTTCAAAATAATCAGCTGTATAAAGAAATAGTTAAATGTTTGGTCAAGTTAATTATAATTTGGTGGAGGACTTGGTAGCAATGTCCAAATAAAACACCACAATAAAATGTTGAAATTTACACAATAGATTATAAGGTAGAATGAGTTAAAATAAAGAACGAAAAATTTAGTGAGTTGTTATTTGCATTTAATAAAAGCTATCACGCATTCCAGTGTAAACATAAGGAAAAACTTTCAATGAGCAGAGTGCAAGAAAATATTTTCAGTTTATTCAAAAATGCATTTGTGTTAAAAATTGTGTTTACCAGTTGCGACATATTCTGGAGCTGCGTATCCGTAAGTTCCAATAATACGTGTGGTTACGTGGGAGTTTCCATTCATAGGCCCCATCTTTACCAGCCCAAAATCTGAAAGTTTCGCATTGTAGGCCTAGAAAACAAAATTTCCATGAAAAAAAACGTCAATAAAAAGGAAAAGAAAGAAAACAAAAAAATCAAGAGTGTTTAAAAATGTCAATTTCAAAAGTCATGTTTCATTCTCTATACACGTACCGGATCCAGCAAAATATTGGAGGCCTTAAAGTCACGGTAAATGACTTTTTCTGAGTTGTGCAGATAAGCAAGGCCTCTTGCAGCTCCAATTGCTATCTTTAGTCTTATTTCCCATGGAAGTGGTTCTTGACCTTCTGTACAATTATCATTCTCTTGTTAATTTGTTATAAGTAATGTTAGAGAGACTAAAATTGTAAACAAATTTTTGAAAACTAAAGGACATAGAAGTTGATGATTGATTTATTATTTATACGCTGATAAACATGCTTATTCTTATTAGTGACACATCATTCAATTTGCAAATTTAGTTTTCAAATTTGATTTTCCTAGAGCATAACCCATTTGTCATCTTTACTGCCTACTTTTTGACTTTCCATACGAAGAATGAGTAGACAAAAAAAAAGATGCACGCGATTACGGCATTTTATTAACTAGTAAATGTGTAAGATAATGCTAGCGAGACCAACTATTTAGATTAAATTTTGTAAATTATATGATGTGGTTATTAGTGATTAATTATTATTTAAGTGTTGATTAACATACTTATTTCATATTTTTAACACATCATATGGTTGGTTATATATATATATATATATTAATCTTACTTCTGAAAAGGTGGTTTTCCAAGCTGCCTTTCTGCATATATTCGTAGACGAGAAGGAATTGGTTTTCTTCGCAGCAATGTCCCAGCAGCCTAACGAGGTTTGGATGACGACACTTCCCCAAGAAATTCACCTCCGCCTGCATATATACCAACTTAACTATTTATCAGTCTCTGCTAATAATTTATATATTTTCATGCAAATGCTAATATATATTTTGTGTTTATGAATGGAAGACCAAGACCAAGCTAATCATGATTCATCACCCACTAGTACTACTGCTACCTTAAAAATTGACGTATGCAATCACGGAAGCCATACGTGCTCGATCCACTATATACATTACCCATTTTTTGATTATTGGAATCATTTTTTCTGTGTTAGCTAGAGGCATTTGATAACCATTTTATTTTTGTTTTTTGTTTTTTATTTTTTGAAAAATTGAAAATTTGTTTGTAATTTTTTTTAACAGAGAACTGAAAATTTTGTGAGTTTTCAAAATTTGGTTTGATTTTAATTTTGAGATATTTTTTTTAAATGAAAATAATTGCCAAACAAATTTCCAAAACTTAAAATTGAAATGATTTTAGTAACAATGACATCATGTGCCTAATGGTTCAGGCCATGTCTACCATGAAGAGAAACAATTAACTCAAATGTTTGGTGCCTGCCATATGCTTAATTAAGCCATACTAAATAATACTAAGCATATGATCATGTCAAGTTACACACACACACACACACACACGCATATATAATATATTAATATCATGCAAATTAATTTTACTCGGCCGGCAAAAGTAAGCGTTTAGCTAGTATCCAAAAATATTGTGTATATAAATATGTGCATAAGTAATTTCCAAAAAAAAAAAAAAGTGTGCATTATATTACTATCTATCGCTACACCCTAGCTAAATAAAAAATAAAATAAAATTACTTGCCTGCCATTCTTGGTGACCTTGATAGCTATCTGAGCTGGACTTCTTGACTGCGACGGCCAAGCCGACGCCTCCCCTTGATGGGGCATACGTTGAGGCATCGACCCAGCCCTTGAAAACCCTTCCGAAACCTCCCTCTCCTAGTATTGTATCTGGTCGGAAATTTTGAGTACACTTCTTCAGCTCTGCTAACGTGAACTCTTTCAACCTTGGTATACTTTCGATTGGAGCAGCTGTAGCTGCCGTATCAGGAGGAGGAGGAGGAGGAGCCACACCTCCAGCTGCTTCAGTATAATTATTTCTGCTGCTGCTTTTGCTTAATATCACTTGTGCCTTTCTTTCACTTCTCTCCGTTGTTCCACCAGTATTTCTTTTGCCACTAATATTCCTGGCAACTTTTGTGGTTCTGGTCACACTTTTTCCAACGAATCCATTTTTCTTGTTTTCGTATCTCGATGCCACTGCAAATATATATATATATATATATATATATATATATATATATATATGTTTATAAACGTGCATGTAAATAAATCCTCTTAAATAAATTCGCGTTAATAAGCACTTAAAGTGGAAACCAAACAATTTTTCATGGCAACCAAACATAAAACAAAGAAGGAAGCAATTGAAGAATTACTTTGGAGGGGAATAGTAGTAGTAAATATGCATGTACACACACACACATACACACATATACATATACCTGGGGTAGGCAGCTTGGTTGTAGATGATGGGCTATGATTATTAGTCACTGGAGATCCGTAACAGTTTCCCATGGCGAGCGAGCGATCGACTGATAATTACTCTCAATCTCTCTGATCGAAGGCACGTTGACCTTCAAGTGTACCCAACTAGAGGAGGTAGCTACTTAATTTGATCCAGATATATGTTGATGCGGTCGTCTGGTGTCTGTCTCCAAGTTCCTGGAAAGAGTGGGAGAAGCAACAAGGAAATAGCCAAAGCAAGAAAAGACTGGCTACCTATACAGCTTGTTATGTACGTACTATGTATGTATGTGGGACTTTTTCTTTGGACTTTTACACACACACAGAGACAGATGCGTTAGTATTTTTATACACAACGAATATTATTTACAGAGTATTGAGGGATAAAAGGTTATATATATTTCTAAAAAATTGGAATGAAAGCTCAGGTTATTAGAGAATTAAGACCGCATGATAAACTGGTGGAATTATACGTTATGCAGGTCAATGGCAGAGTCACGCAGACCAATCACTGTACCTCAATTTCTTCATTCATTGGGCCCGTTGTCGATCGGGATTAATCAACAATGTCTACAGTATCTAATGAGTAGAGATATACTTATCACATTTTTTATATAATATTTGTACCAACTCTTTAATAGAGATAAGGGCCACCAATAGATATAGATCACATTTCTATTAGAAATATGATACAAATATGATAAGAGTAGCATTTTTTTTATATCTGATATGGTCATAAAAAATTAGAGGTGGAAAAAGATGCTAAATATTCCAAACCAAACCAAATCGAAAATCCCAAAAATTTCGGTACCTAATACCGAACCAATCCTGAAATTTCGGTACTGGAATCGGTCTCATATTTTCATTCATTCGGTAATCCCGAATCGAACTGAAATAAAAAATATATATTATTTAATTATATATATATATATATATATATTTGGAATTGTAACAGCCATTGGATTTGGTTGAGATTTAATCTTAACCATTGAATACAAATCAAACCCTCAGAACTCAGTCACATTCTCTCTCTCTATCTCTCGACTTGACCTCACTTTATCACCCTCCTCGCCGATCTCTCTCCATCTTCGAATCCGGCCACACCCACATCACACAAATGACTCACCTCTCTCTCGACTGACCTATCACCTCTCTAATATCTCTCTCTCAACTTCTCATCCCTCAATGTGGATGAGCCTTCCTTCATGACACAGAGGCAGAGCCATGGTCACCGGTGCCGCTCACCTTTTTGATCTTTCTTTCTCTCGACTTCTTCATCCAGATTCCAGTGCATTGTGCACTGATTCTCCCCCAAATCAGGTAAATTTTGGAATTAATTTAGGGTTCAAATTCTAGATTATGGTTTGTGAACTTTAGCACTTGGAAGATACTGATATGGAGGTTGATGATTTATGGTTTATACAATTAGCCTTTACCAAGCAGAGTAAAGAAAGAGATCGATGAAACTTGAACATGAGGTTAAAGATCCAATATGTCACAAATCATCTCTCAAACTCAACTTTTTTTTGGTCCATTATTTGATTTAGCTTCTTGTTTGGTTATGGAAAATTAAGATTTGATGTTAATGCTAAGTATATATCCGGACGTGGAGAAGGATATTTCAGATTGTGTATATGATATATGTTCGATAATTACATCGAAAAATTAAGAAGAGTTCTTGCATTTTTGTTGCTGATGTGGTTGAATTAACATTGAAAAGAATTGTGCTTAGGTGAATTGGAGCCCTAGATTTTGTTATTTTGCATAATAGTTGTGCTGAGTTTGTGTTGCCAAGTTCTTGTTTTGAGGGTCATGAAGTAGAAGATATGTAATGGGAGTTGAGCAGTCTAGTGTAGTCCAGTTGCTGTTGCATTATGCTTAAACAATGATGTACATGGCTCCGAAGTTTTGATTCTTGGAAGTTGAAACTTTTGCTGAAACTTCTAATGTTTTATGGTATCTTTATTGAAAATTTTAGTGCTAGTAGGTAATTGAAAACTTGTATAAGTTATATGTTTGATAATATGTTCTTGGATAGATTTTTTCTCTCCCTTCCTTCTTGTTTGCATAATCACATTTGAAATTCTATGGCTTATGAGTCTTCATTGTTTATTATGTGGGTAGAGCAATTGGTGGCCCAAAATAAATTGCATTGGCTTCTGAGTCTTCATTTTTTATTATGTGGGTATGAAGTTAAAGGCTCAAAATAGATTGCACAAACACACATATGACATATTTGTATGTATGACAGATTGGTATTAACGAAATTGGGCTGACAATTTCAATATAAAAGGTTAAATTTTAGCCCAAAAGCCTAATATGTCAAGTTTCAGCCCAATAGCCCAAAAGCCCAAAATCAAAATTTAATCCCAATTTGTCCCGAAATCCAGAAACTATTTTGGGATTCCCGAAAATTTGGTTTAGGATTGGTCTTGAAATTGGGATTCCCAAAAATTTCGGTTTGAGAATCGAGATATGTTTTTCGGTTCTGTATCCCATACCAAACCAACCCTATAAAAAATAGAAAATACTTGAAGGATAATAATTTTCACATTCTTATTTTCACTCATCACAAACTCAATTCTTTTAAGGTTGTTGGATTAAAAAAAATAAAAAACTAATAAGGTTGTTGTATTTAATGTTTAACATTGTGTGATTGTGTAAATTCTTAATAGATTTGGTTTAATTTGGGGAGTAAATTTCTCTATCCTCATGGTTTACCATGAATAAATGCACTAGCAAAGGGAAATATCATCCTATTATTTCCCTAAACCCTACTCTCCATCCTCTCTCTTTACCGCACCTATCTATCTGTTTATTAAATTGGTCACAACACATTATGAAGCACGCTCCTAACACTGCACTAAGGAATATGAATGGTATTTTCTGCTACAAATTGGTTCACAATTCTCATCATGCAATCTAGATTTTTATAAAACATGGACTAAATTGTCGATATTTTCAGCATTGATTACATGAAACATTCACCATGATGCATGTCCCTACTTTTATGCGTTTCGAATTATAGATTTTGCTTAAATTGTGTTTGCATTATTTATACATATATTATATGGTGAATTTGTGACAACCCGTCCCTAATTCAACATTTTTATTAATTTTAAAAGTGTGAATTGACGAAAATGCCCTAGAGGCAAGGAACTTTGATTTCCATTGACCATCATCTAGAGAAACATATGACTTATTCTTTTAGCGTATTTGTGTAGTACTTGGTGGTACGAACGCGTGGGCGTAAACGGAACGTAATTCAGAGTTATAACAAATAAGTTGTGGGCAAGTAAAAATAGGGATAAAATGGTCATTTGACCATTTTCAAGAAGGCTCCAAATTTCTGGAGCAAAGAATGGTCATGCCACGTGTGTGGCTGTGATGGAAATGAAAGGAGGAATAAAGACGGTTGCAAACCAGTCAGTGAAGTGATGAGAGAGAGTGACCAATAGGGAGAGCATGAAAGGAAAGGAAATGAGGGAGAGGAGAAGCACAGGATCCACGACCTATTTCTTCTTTTTTGACCCGACCCGGATGGTAGCCATGGAATTCAAGGGTTTTTCGCCGATTTTCCAATGAATTACATCACCTAACCACCTAGAACCAACTCCATGACCTTCCTTCTTCACATTCCACCCAAAAATCGAAGGAATTGGTCTCTAAATTATGAAGTTCGAAGCCATCGGCTCCAATGGCAACTCGAGAGTCTCTAGGCGGCGATCCACCATTTCTGAAGGCAATCTCATCGATCCCTACCATAAAAAACTCCCATTGAGCTCAGAAACAATTCCCAATCATTGGTTGAGGCGTCAGAATGAGTATGGAAGAGGAATCAAAGCACACACAAATATAGGGTTCCAACGGGTTTTAGTGAAATTGGGGCTTTTCTCGGTCAAATTGGCCTTAGTCGCAGGCGACGTTCATTCATGATGCCTCGATATTATGCTAAGGACTTGTAGCGTAGGCTCCAGGTGAGTGGGTATTTTTCCTTTTTATAGCGCGCGCGCGTGTGTGTGTATATATATATATATATATATATATATATATATATATATAAACATTATAGTTTCCACGAATGCTTTGAACTAAGTTATGCATAGCATGCCATGATTTAAAGGTGTTATATTTAAATATTGCATATGATGAGATTTTTGATTATGCCAAATGATCTTACGGGGGTGCAGGTAAGTTCAAGTGAGTTATTATGTGATTAAAATGGTTGAATTATATGAGCATGCATATATTCATGAGTGCTCATCATGGCTGCACTCCGGTATTAATGCTCCTGCCTAAAGCCAGGGCCAACCTTCACGTGATTGTTCACCTCCCACACCGCACGCTCACCTAGGATCCAAGTCTGGTGCCAACCTATCGTACAGACCACAATAGGTGGTTTCGACTCTTGGGTGACCTGCGATTTATTGCATAGCTTTCACGTGATCGTAGCACTTGAGTGTACATATTTATACCGAGCCTGTCATATAGGTCACACTATGTGACTCCGACTCGTGTACTAGTCTAGATTGATGAGTTATAGATCCAGTTGTATAGGTCATGCAAGGTGGCTCCAACTAGCATACTATCTTGTATTAGTTGCACATTTGGTTTACATCTTTTAGTGCTGAAATATTATGACATGGCATATCTCAGTTTTCGCTGGTCTTGTGCATTGGTTTTTATACCTACGTAGAACTATTATTTTCTGGAAACTATTCAGGTTTTACGGTGAGGGGTTATAACGTTTTCAAAAGGTTTTTATTAAAACTTTATTTCCAGGCCCACTCACCCTTGTTTTTCACCCCTCCAGGTTTTAGTAGCAGAGTTTTCGTATCGACAAGGATTATTGGCAAATCTTGGAATAGATGGTTACCATCAATGGTATAATTCTCACCCTATTTTACTGTACTATACTTATGCTCTGTTATTACGTGTGAAATGGGTTCACACCCGCTCACCGCGCACTCTTGTACTTAGGCACTTTTAGGTTTAAATTTGTTCACATCTTTCACATCAATACACTTTATGGCTTCTTCACCTTCCAAGTGTCGACCAACATAGCTCGATTTAGAGTCCTAGTGGACATCCTGGGTCGAGGTGTGTCAAAATTGATGAATGTGAAGGCGAAAAAAAAAAAGAAAAAAAAAGCAAACAAAAAAATTAGGGTTTTGAGCTGAGCCACCAACGAGCCACGACCTGCAGTCATTTACATCATTGAGCCAAGCTGACCTGCTCGATCCAGAACCAAAATGACACATTTTGGTGTCATCCCTGTTCTCATACATGTGCCACCATTTAGGCTTCGCCTGCAGTCAAGCCTAACCGCTTAGGGTCCTCGTTTTCTAGTGAAACCCTGCCGTCCCAATAACTTGCAGTCATCTCTGACGATGTGTGGATGAGATTTCCCGTTGAAATCTCATTGGATTTCATAAACCTGATTCGAAAAGCCATAATTTTGGATCCTGATGTCGTGAAAGCTTTCCTTGTCAAACTTTTAGGGTTCTCGTTGAACCCATGGCTTGCCTCGACCACTTTTGAACCCAGATCACGGTCGCTGACATGGCGCCGTTGGTTTTACCTATTGTGTATATATATATATATATATATATATATATATATATATATATATTTTTCTCTTGAACACAGTAAACCCTGATATATCACAGAGTAGGCCCTGCATACCTACGTTAATTTACCTATTGCGCATATATTATTGTTTTGTATATATTGCGTTTATTTGCAGGTACCCATGAACTTGAAGTTCATAAAACACCAAGTTTTCTCAAAACATTGCACCTATGAAACCCGAAGTTTTTTCATGTAAATTTAAACTAAAATATGTTTAATAGAACTTGAGTGGTCTACTCCTTGTGTATGGATAATTTTTTCTCCATTGCACTAACCACAATCTTGTTCCCTTTTGTGACAACAACATGTCAAATTTGAACAAACTCGACTTTACCGCTCTAGAAGTCTCTAGAAGAAATTACTTGAAGTGGATCCAAGATGTGAAGCTTCACTTCACTTCAAGAATAAAGGCAAAACACCCATCACCATAGAAGCGGATATGTGTTATCGTGTGGTTCCAAGGGCCATTGGTCTTGCGTTTGACAAGCTTCTGCTCATGTTGTAGCTGAGTATCATCAATGTCGTCAGAAGATTGAGACCAATTTTGCTCAAGTGGAGAATCCAGAGGATAGTACCATGCAAATTTCTGACTTTTAAAAGGTATTTGCTCCAACAAAAGATTAGATTTTTAGACATGGGCCTTTATGTTAGCCAGATTCCCCTTATTGGCCGAATTCTTTATGTTTTTATGGTTTAAGTTTTGAACAGTTTTCTTTATTTGGTGTTTGTTTTAAATTTTTGGATACTAATTGGTGGATATTATTTCTTGAGTGATTAATTGAATGAATGAGATTTGAATTCCTTATACACGTGACCAATTCAATTAATTTATTTCAACGCACTATAAAAAAATAAAAAAATAAAACTGGCCCTTGGCGACGCATAAAGGCCGCTGTAATTGGTTATTCATGGCGCGAGTCCTCAAGCAGTAAAAGCCCTTGTTGTAATATATGTTTTGTCAAATACGACATATTCTAGTATTCGTGAATAATTTAAGCAGAACATGCCCTAAATGCTCTTGAATGCGTGCATTGGGCGCCTTAATTGGTATTACATACGACGTTAATGAAGTGTGTAATACTACGAAAATAAGTGCGGCATACCTGTGTACCGTAATACATATTTGATACGGCGTTTGTTGAGTATCGTAATATTGTGAAGGCAATTAGCATACGTCATACATCGTAAAAGAAGACTACCATAAACGATTACTGCTGATTTTGCATGTGGTAATTTACATTTATTTTCATTTTTATTTTAACAAATCATTTTAGACAAATCTCACTTCATAACATCTAAATTAAAATTGTAAGAAATACAATAGAAAGATAACAATAATCATCACAAACACATTAAACTCCAAATACTTAGAGTAATTAGTAAAAATTATCAATTACCGTATATTGGGGGCTTGAGAGTTTGACCGTTTGGGTTTGTGGATCAATTTCTAAGGGGGCGATTCCTTTGTCTTGGAGCCTCGTATTTATAGGCTCTCCAAGTCATGATTTTGGACTTCATTAATGAAAGAAAAAACCAAGACTTGATTTGGGGCTTGGTTACTAATTTGACTTCATCAAATAATGTTCGATTTAAATTAAATAAATCAATCACATTTCATCCTTAATTGGCCATTGTAACATCCCACATCGCCCAAGGGAGTGGATCCTGTAAGCCTTATATGTATATTCTCATCCCTATAGTACGAGGCCTTTTGGGAGCTCACTGGCTTCGGGTTCCATCAGAACTCCGAAGTTAAGCGAGTTCGCGTGAGAGCAATCCCATGATGGGTGACCCACTGGGAAGTTCTCGTGTGAGTTCCTAGAAAAAAAACTGTGAAGGCATGGTCGGGACCCAAAGCGAACAATATCGTGCTGCGGTGGAGTCGAGCCCGGGATGTGGTGGGGGCTCGGGCCGGGATGTGACAACCATCCTTGATTTGGCGTTTTAAATCAATTAATTTGTTTGATTTAAGTTAAAATTAATCAAAGAATTAGTAAAGAAAACTCCTTAATTAATTTCCGCCAAATGTTGACACGTGTCACTCTTGATGACTCATCCAGTTTTGATGAGTCACGTGTCATGTGTATGATTTGTGAGATACATGGTGCATGCCATGTAAGCCCTCACATGTCAAGATTTTAATATGTTCGTGAACATTTCACCGAAATTTCGATGTCTACATCCACCTTACTATTTGTTCTCTTTTCTTTCTCTTTCAATAAGTTGGCCATTTGTTTTATAGGTATCAAACTGCTCAATTAAAACTACTCCCATAAAACTCAAAAAATTTCAACCCATTTGGAGTTTGATTCCTACAAAATTTGAATCTAATTCGAATTTTCAAACGAATGTGAAAAGCTTAGGCCTTCTATAGTAATTTGAGTGAGTGAGATTACCTACATAAATGAATCAGACAACTTGAGTTTAATACCTATACACTACTCCTACAATAATGTGAGTTCAATAGTTAGGAGAGTTATACTTTTTTACAGAATTAGATTATGCATAATTTTAATATTGGGGTGGTAATTATATTTTTATTGCTTTACTATGCATGACCATTGAATTTATTTTAATAAGATCTTTATTATGAGCCCAAAGTTGATTTTCTTTAAATATTTTATTTTGGTACTCGAAGGAAACCATAAGCATAAACCATATGAGCACACAATGACAAACTTAGAGGGTGTAGTCAACTTATGATTTAAAAAAAAAAAAAAAATAGAAAACTAATTAAAAGGGTTTGAAAACTTTGAGTTTTAACGATAAGGACAAAATAAAAGGTAAAGTGAATAGTACCATGATTGATCTTTTAGTGTAAAAATATAATTTTTCGTTAAAATAAACATTGCCGGGAACTTTTTGTTAAAGTTTCCTTAAAAAAAATTGCTTCATTGATCTCCAACGACTAATTAATCTTGACTATTTGACTTTAATAATTTATCACTTGACAATTTGAAAGAGTAAGCTGTTGAATTCTTGAAAAACATCGCAAAAAGCAGCAGGACTCAATTATTTTTATATTGTAATTTGAAGTCTTCTCTTTTCTCTCTCTTTCACATGTTTCTCTTTAGTTTATAAGTATCACACTTATAAGTTTAATATATTAAAGCCATAGTATTACAAAATTTTTTAGCTCATTATAGGAGTTTGATTTCTGGGTGAAAGTAATATATTGATATCATACCTATTTTTTTCGACATACCGTAGAGGGGTCTTATGAGCACTTCAAAATGTTATCTTGCACTTATTCATGCACAATTTTAATAACGTTGGAACCATCTTCTTCTTTTTCTTGGTAAATAATAGTGATTGAGATTTGGAAGCCAACTTTATTATTCTTAGAAGTGAAGAAACTTCTGTTAGTGTGGGTCTTAAATCTTTTAATAAGTGGATTAGTAGTCATGCATGACGATGTCCTTTTAACGTTTGACTTGGTCGGCAGACTGCCATTAAGCTTATTAATTAATCGACTTCGTAACGTACCACTCCAAATTATTAGTCTTTTTTACTGGATAACAAGAAGAAGAAGAAGATGATGTTTGATAGTCTACATACATTTGCCCATACCAAACGCATTGCCCAAAGTTAGTGGACCACAACCTTAATTCATACGATAGCTGACTAATTTATCTGTTTCAAGCCCATTATTTTGTACTCTGGGACCCTCGCAGAAAAGAAAAACCAAACTATAATACCAAAAAATAAAAAATATGAGCATTGTTTCAGCTAATTGATTACAGTAATCTATCTGCCATTTTAACACAAGATTTTAAATAATATATAGAATATAGTAAAACCTGTACTTGTCCATCGATTTTAGTTATTAGAAAAGACAAAAAAAAAAAAAAAAAAAACCATTCTAGTATTGTGGTCCTAATCATACTTTGTTTGATTTGAAATGAGGAAACTATGTTCTTCTTGGAAACATAAAATTGGTAAAAATCCTGTTTTATTTTGTATATTTATAGGGTTTATCAACACATCAACATCGTTTGTTGCAATAAGACTTATTAATGAAATATTCTGGAGAAGGGACCAACTTTGACAGGTAATAATTAATTTATTTATTTATTAAAAAATTAATAATTAATAATTAATAATTTGGCTGATAAATGATGACATGGTGAAAGAGTGGGCCCCGCTCCTACCACGTCATCATTTAACCGACAAATTGACAGAAAGCTTAACAGAGGTATAATATTGTAACGAATTCATAAGTTAAGGCATGTCATTGCAATGTATTAAACATGAGGTATGAAATTGTGGTTCAACCCATAGTTGAGGTAGTTATGTGTATTTTACCCAAAAATCATTTATTAATCCCTAACCCGACCTAAATCCTAATTGACATGGTGCCACCGCATCACAAGGAACAATTGTGAGGAATAGCCATTCTAGGACAATCATTTGGGTTGGTTCAAGGCCTATCAATCAAGTAAGCTTGGAACTTTTTTTATTCATCCTATCGGCTCGGCTCATCCCAAATATATATTATATCTTCCAGATTTAGGAATATAAATTCGGATAATAAGCTAGACTTGATATTTTGAAAAGAATAGACTCGGAATGCAAGAAAAGTAACTACTTCATGGGGCAAAGTCTGCTATTGTCCCTTCACTTAGGGTTGTGAATCAGGGCCTAGCTGTTAAGAGATAGGTGTAACTAGTGCTGCTGTCATCAGTCTAACTAGTAACAAATCAATGAGAAAAGTGAAGGTAAAGCCCACCTCAATCCCTTTCTGCCCTTGCAAGGGTGGAACGACAGAAGGTTTGAGAATTTAAGAGAAGGTCTCAGCGAGACGAGCGTCCTTATTGTTCATATAGGAGCTATAGTCATTTCATTCCTATTCGTTGTTACGATGTTCCATATTCAAATAGCGAAGATTTACGAAGAAATATTGTGCTATTTACCTGTGAGTGGTATAATTGGACTGATCCTTAGGTGGGAAATGTTCTTTAGTTTAGATAATGAAACCATTCATTTTGGTAAAACGCTATAAAAAATCTTTATTTTGTTTTTCCTTTTATTTCGAATCGATTATTGAGGAGCTACAGTAATTACAAGCTTAACTAGCACCGTACCTGTAGTATTTATTCCATTGTTATAAGTTCATTTCATGTTGGACCAGACCATAATAGGGTTATATACATTCTAATTATGAGAATGGGTCATTCGAGCGTATCTAAATAGGTACTATGTTTACATCTGGATCCCTACGTCGTTACATTCCATTTAGAATTACGAATAGGCGTAATCGGACCTGCTTTTTACATATCTCTCGTTATTTGGTGGGAAATGTTCTTCATTTGAGATAATGAAACCATTCACCTTGGTAGAACGCTATAATGAATCTTTATTTATTTTTTCCTTTTATATCGAAATGATTATTGAGGAGCTACAGTAATTACAAGCTTAGCTAGCGTCATACATGCAATGTCGATTCCATGGTTATAAGTTCATTCCATACCGAACCAGACCGAAATAGGGTTATATACATTCTAATTATGAGAAGGGGTCATTCGAGCGTATCTAAATAGGTACTATGATTACATCTGGATCCCTACATCGTTACATTCCATTTGGGATTATGAATAGGAGTAATTAGACCTACTTTTTACATATCTCTCGTTATTTGGGATGAGACCCTATTCACCTCACCTCTTTGGGCTTCTATTGAATTGAGAAATCAGTTTGATTGTCCATCTTTTTTATATAATAATATATATTTTTGATACAATATATAAGGCATTCTCCGGATAGTTCAAATTGAAGCAAGGATGTTTGACTCGAGCCTGTATGACATGGCTGACCAATAAAAATACTCTAACACTCCACGTTTGTCATATATTCCATATAGCCCCGAATCACGTTCTTGCTAGGTCTAATTACAATGAAATAGCTTCACTAACTTGAAAAACCTGAACTTTTCCTCCTAAGGGGCATGCCCGACCCAAGCTACTAGGCTTAGATTCACTCTTCGCCTTTGCAGCTCTTCCTGAAGAAGCAATTGTGGCATCTTTACCAACTAGTAAGCTAGCCAGATAGAAGAGATCTATATCTTTCTATCGATAGATAGATAGATGTATTGAGAAATGATCTGGTTTCAAGATCTATGATTCAAGATCTATGAACAAGAGATCCCTAAATATCTATTTGGAAAAAGAGATGAATAGATAGGGCGAAGCCAGCTGAAGGAAGGAGCTAAGATTCACCTGCAATATTTCTAAAGCAACAAGCGAGAAACTTGACTTTGAGAAAGAAACGCCTTCTATTATAATGTAAAGGGGTATTAGCCTATCTATAGTAAGGGGCTTTTTCTTGCTTGTTAGCCCCCCACAATAATAAAATTAAAGTTTCTCCCTTCTCTTTAAAGTAAGCAAGTAAACTTTAATTTGAAAACCTTACTTCTAATGCGCTCAAGCATTTGAGCTTCCCTTATATTATAGAAAGGTTTGTTTTGTAGAAAGGGACTTCTAAAAATATCGCATAAAATAAATAAAATAAGTAGGGGCTTCAAAGCTTGTTGTAGTTTAGGGGTGCACAGGTTTGGAACCCTATACAGGGCACGCTATGGCTATCTCTGAAAAGGCCTCGCTTCTTCAAGTTACGCTTGCTGCTTTTCATTTTGTTAGGAGTAGGTGCTTGCTGCTCATTAAAGTCGTAGCTTGTTGATAGGAGCATATTCATGCGACTTAAATGGCTTGTTCTCGTACAATTACGTTATGTTTCTTTAGTTATTTTAGTCATTTATGCTTCTTTTGTGTGTTTTCAGGATCATAGAACGTGTTTGACGAAAGGATGCATTTTGGAGTAGTTTGGGGCATTAAATGGATTGCATATGCTTAACGCCAAGTAGATGGACGAAATTGAAGACCAAACTATCATAACCACCTATCATTCACTTATCACTTATCATATCATTCACTTATCACTTATCATATCATTCACTTATCACTAATCCAATCATTCACTTATCACTTATCATAACCATACACTTATCAATTATCATACCCATAATCATTTACACCTTGCAGCCACATTCATCTCCAAAAACACCATCATTGCACAACATTGCAGCCACATGCACCAAAACACTTCTATGCCGTGCACTTCACTAACAATTCCAGCTTTTCCCTTTGCATTTCCCTTTCATTTCAGCCACATGTATCCTTCAATTCAGCCACACTTCCACATGTATTCATCATCATTCACCATAATCCTTCCCTCACATGTTTTCCCAACAAACAAATCAGCCAACACATGCACATTCATCCACCTTTCTTCCAAAACCACTCCACCTTGCCGTGCATTACTACCATCAGATTTCCAGCATTTCCATGTGCTTCCCCCTTTGTTCTAGCCACCCCACATGTCCCTTTAATCATTCAAACATGCACCCTTTATTCTTTCATTAATTAAACCATTTAGCCACATTTTCACCAACAACAAGCATCATTGCCGTGCATTGCACATCAACATTTCAGCACACTCCACATGCAATTCTAGCTTTCCAACCTAGCCACATTCACATGCATTCACTCATAATCATTCACCAAACTTGCAGCCACATTTCCACCTATTCCTAGCTGTCATGTTCCCTCTCATTTACCTATAAATAAGCATGCATTGCAGCCACAATTCATTCATTCCATTCACCACAGAAATTCATCCATTCACTCCACCATTCCATCCATTCAATCACACAACACACGGCACAAAAACAATCCCTTTGTGCCGTGCCCTCCAACCACTCCCCATCCCTCCAAAACACTTCACACCATCACACAACCTCACCTTAGACCTTGTACTACAACAACGAGGAAGATAAGAGGACCTAAACGTTCATACAATTCAAGTTTGAGTTGTTGGAATGTTTAGGTGTTTCTTTGATTTCAAAGTTTAAATTCAATTCTCTTTGTTTTGTACGTATGAGGAATGGAAGAGAAGAGTGCCTAAACGTTCATACAATTCGAGTTTGAGTTGTTGGAATGTTTAGGTGTTTCTTTGATTTCAAAGTTATGAGGAACTAAAACCCCCTTTAGCTAGGGGGTGATTCGAAACTATGTTTATATTTGCAATATGAATTGATTAACTTTCGTTGGAATTTCATAAGTTGTGGATTCAATTTGTTTAACCGTTTGATTGATAACTTATTTATGAATGTTTATTAAGAATGCGCGCTTAATTTTCATGCATAAATATGACGCTAGAATATAAGTGAATTTCACCTAATCGTTATGAACTTATATTCACAAGTAGTGGAGGTTGCTTATAAACAATCGTGTTAAATGAATTCTTGGCACGAGTTTCATGCTCATCATAGTAACGAATGCCTCGTCAACACTTATAGTTTTCATAATGCTTAATGATCTTTGATTGTATCTTTATTGTGCTGTTCACGTAAAGGACTTTTGGAGAATGTTGTGAATTGCGTTGCGCTAACCCATCCAATTCATTAACTTAAGAAAAACTTGACGGTTAATTTAAGCGGACCTAATTAACCCGGAGTGTTGAGTTTCATAATTTATCGAAAGACCAACTGAGAATCAATCTTGTATGCAAGTATAACATGTGTGGAGAAGAACCCCTTAGCTAGCATTCATTCCATTCATTCTATCACAAATTCATATTTACATTCTGCTTAGTTTATCAACTTGTTTTGTTATTTCAATTTTTGTCGAATCAAAACTCTCCCCCCCTTTACTTTCTTGTTCTTTAGTGCTTAGAATCTGTTTAGTTTATGTTTTAAAGTATTTTGAATCAAGCCATAATCTTAAATTCGTCCAAAATTAGTTTTGAGTCTTTTGAACTTGTTTTGAGTCTTTTGGTTTGTCTTAATGTTTTAAAGTTTAGTTTTGCATTCTTTGAGTCTAGTTTAGTGTTTTATATTGTTTTTACGTTTTTAAGTCAGTTTCCAAGAGATTAACAATCCCTCCTAATCCCCGGTCCAGAACGATCCCTACTTATACTTATACTACAATTGACAAAAAGAGGGTTTAATTTGTGTGCGTATAATTCACGCATCACTTGTCATCTACGAAACGAGCCTTCACTGCCCGCTCGGCCCCTGTCTGTAGTCTTAAGTAAAGTTAAGTAAAATCAATGAAGTGAACTGTCACATCCCGACCCCGGGCTCCACCACATCCTGAGCCCTGCCTCCGCCGTTGCACGATATTGTCCGCATTGGGCCCCGACCACGCCCTCACGATTTTGTTTCTGGGAACTCACACGAGAACTTCCCAGTGGGTCACCCATCCAGGGATTGCTCTTGTGCGAACTAGCTTAACTTCGGAGTTCCTACGGAACCCGAAGCCAGTGAGCTCCCAAAAAGCCTCGTGCTAGGTAGAGATGAGAATATACATATAAGGCTTAGAGGATCCACTCCCCTGGACGATGTGGGATGTCACAATCCACCCCCCTTAAGGGCCCGACGTCCTCGTTGGCACACTTTCGAGCAGGGATTAGCTCTGATACCAAATTGGAACATCACGGCCCCGGGCTCCACCATATCCTGAGCCCCGCCTCCGCCGTAGCACGATATTGTCCTTTTTGGGCCCCGACCTTGCCCTCACGGATTTTTTTTCTGGGAACTCACACAAGAACTTCCTAGTGGGTCACCCATCTTGGGATTGCTCTCGCAAACTCGCTAAACTTCGGAGTTCCTATGGAACCTGAAGCTAGTGAGCTCCTAAAAGGCCTCGTGCTAGGTAGAGATGAGAATATACATATAAGGCTTAAAGGATCCACTCCTCTGGGCGATGTGGGATGTCACATGAACAGTCCAACCTCTTTGTTCGAAGCTTTGCGAGGAAGCTTCTACTTGTTGAAGCTTTGCTTCTCTTAATTCCAAAACACAACAATAGACTTGCAACTATAGTATAGGAAAAACTTATATTTGATGACAGTCATACGGGGGAAAGGATCCGATCGTAGATAGAGACCTAAATATGTGTGGGGTCTAAACTGCATCATAGTAAGAGGGCACAAAGGTAATTAAGGTACAAGCAATGCCATTTCTTCAAGTTTTGGAGTTCCATTGCATTAATGAATACGGCTGGAAAGGCCTACACCTACTACCCTTCATCAAACCTTCATGTTTCCCTTTTATGCCGATGTCGTAAACTGATGCCCCGGATTGCCCTATCTAGTAAGGGCTTTCCTCCAGCATAAGGAGATAAAATCATTTATGGTAGTCTGGTAGAGATCTATTTTCGATCCCCATATTGGATCAGAGGAAAACACCTACAAAAAGATTGTTTGGATTTAAGAAAGATTTACTAGTATTTCTGGCAATTGCAATGGCTTCTTTATCTTTATGTTAAAAAAAAAATGGAAAAAAAGAAGAAATAGATTTTTTAGATACAACAAGGACAAATCTTATATATATAATTTTTGTTTTTCAAGACTTACTTGGATCATAACATAGATATCTATTTAGTAAAATATAGTATAATATGCAGCTTCCTTGAGGCATAAGCTCTTATGTATGAGCACTTTTTCACTCTTTCATATACTAGGGGATTTCACTTGGAACAGAACATGTTCCATACTAATGGATTTAGGTCCATGACATCATTTATGAGGAGCCGAACAACAAGCCTCCTCCTCAATCCGATGCGGCAAGAACTACTTTTTCAATTGTTATTTTTTGGGGGTTAGGAGGGACAAAAGAGGGATGCTCTCTATCAGTCAAAAGGCGTACACGATGCTCCTTTGATTCTGTTAAGCTCGAGTCCTATTTTCATTTATATTGAAAAAATCCACACCAGTAGATGATGGTTTATGAACTCTAATAAAAAAATACAAAAACCTGAATCTCTTAATTTCTCAAAAAGCTACACGTCCAAACTCAAATATATATACATATTTGTGCACATTTCTATTCCAATTGTTCATGCGTGTATATTACATTGGTATCTCGGGGTTTCCTTTGGGATTTCCTTGTGTGTTCGACGAGCGTAGGCACCTGCGAGCGCAAAGTTGGAAAATGTTACAACAGTGAGTATGCAGAAATAATCAACAATGACAGCCAGATCATTGCATTCTCTATAAAACATTAGCATTTACAGAACTAAAACGGCCAAGGAAAGAGCAAACAAGGAAAATGAAAAGACCATGAACTGTCATGATAAATATTTCTGATACATTGAATCACAGATCAGCACGAATCATCAACATCAAACTTGCATTTCAGAAATTCAAAAGCACAATTCGCTAGACAACAGTAAATTAATGCAATTAAATGACCAGGGGAATATGAACTTTACAGATTCATTCATTGGCAAACACTATTGAACAATCTACTTTCATTTCATTCAAGAATCAAGACTTCAGAGACAATGTTTTAAAGGTACGGTATACATGTTGTAAATAAACATAATGTATGAAGGGAAAGATTGCGTTCTACTTTTTTTATTTTTTTATACCCAGAAATTCCCAAACAAACTTTGCAAACTCGGATACGAAGCTGGGGACCCTCACGGGACCCAACAATCTCTAGAGACAGCAACTTCTAGCAAATAGCTGGATGAATATCTTGAAGAATCAAGCCCAAGAAAATGTGGGAGAAAGCCACACCTAATCATATACTAAACCAACTGACACACTAACCATTGCTTGGAACAGAGTTCATTCACATATCTATGAGTGATAAAATATCCAAGGTCATGACAAAACATATGAAGGCCAAGCTCCCTTATGAGCTCCACATCTTTTTTTCACACATATCCATGCATGGACACAAATGTGTGGGTGTGTGCACACGAGTGTGTAATGAAATTTATTCAAGAAAACGATCGGATCAATATGACTATAAAGATGGAAAATAAAATGTTGATATGACACTTCCATGCTTTTAGTTTTGACAAAATGGCATAATAGAACCCAGTGATAGAAATAGAATTCAAATGACAGAGTACTTGAAATATCCTCCGAACGGGGGACCAGACAAGCTACAGTAACCAACGCTAGATAAAGGGCAAACACAATAGTAGGATATCCATTTATGCTACACTAACCTATGCTAATGGTTTACGCAACTTAAGTTGACAAGTCAAGTAAATCATCAACCACAATGTGTAAAACAGAAAGATGAACTTGAGGAGTACCTCTTGCTTCTATTTTACTTTTAAATGTTTATGCAATCAAAACATATACGAACTTTATGCTTTAGAAAAATTTATGCAATCAATGTAAGAAACCGTCCTAGTGACAGCATATATGCTTTCTCAAACAGCGTAATAAAATATTGTTTCGCAAATTATTGGAAACCATGACCATATGACCCAAATTCCTTCCAAAAAGTGATTTTGTGCCTTACATCAATCAGGCTGTTTCAGCAAGTTGATCCCAAGAACTTCTAAGTAGAAGTTGAACTCATTCTGCAATCAGAATCCAGAGAGAAAATATCCCTGTTTTGCTGTGAAGGTGATGCCAAAAAGGGAATATGGACCCCAGCTCTATGAGGGTCAGGTTTGTCGCTCTGGGACGCCAAGTACTCAAGTGCTACAACAATATCACTAATAAGAGGACGGAAAGTTGGTTGCTCTAGTAGACACATGGCAGTAATGGCAACTGCATGATGCAAACAACGAACTGGGAAATGTCCTTGCAACAGAGGATCAACTAATCGGACAAACTTCCTCCGATCCTTCAAAAATCGACAAGACTGCATTTACAAAAACAAAGGTGTTCAATAAGTTTGAAAAAAATAAAAATAAATTATTTGCAATAGAAGCTAGCAGTAATTCAACAACGGTAAATGAGATTGAAAATCTGATAGTCCAGAATATGAAAGAAAACTGAGAAATAGAAAGAGTTAACTCACACAAGATACTAAGTTCTGTTCTCCTGGCCTCTTAGAGCAGTCAATTGCCTTCTTCCCTGTAATCAGCTCCAAAATAACCACACCAAGGCTATAAATATCTGATTTCAGAGTCAACTTGCCGCTCATGGCCTATTCTGGCGCACAGTACCTATACGTTCCCATCACTCTTGTTGAGACATGAGTTTTGTCACCCACAGGTGCAAGTTTAGCAAGCCCAAAATCTGAAAGCTTTGGATTGAATTCATCGTCCAGCAGTATATTTGCTGATTTCAAGTCACGGTAGATAACTGGCGGGTTAGCTTTCCAGTGGAGGTATTCAAGGCCCCGTGCTGCACCAACAGCTATCTTAATTTTTGTGTCCCAACTCAGCGTCTCTCGACCAGGACTAAGATCTGAAAAATAAAATACAACATTTGTTAGGTCAAATACAATGGAGTACAATAATAAAGAAAAGAGGCTTCTAAAGAAAGATTATATGTTTTGTTTAGATGTTATCCCTTGTTTCCTTACACCATCCACAGTAGAAGGACAGCTATAACTGAAGTTGAAGTTTAAGTGAAACCCAATATACCAAAAATATAATTATAGCGACAGAAATGATAATCGAAAATTCAGCTTTCTATACTATTCCTGCCAATGTGATAAATATAAAGTATCAAGTTATCATTAAACACAAGGGACAATACAATAGGAAAATAAATCAATTCAGCTTTCTATACTATTCCTGCCAATCGTGTACTGTTTAAGTATCAAGATGCTTACCAAAAAGATGATCTTCCAAGCTCATAGACTAAGAGTCTCTGATCTCCGTCAGTACAGTAGCCAATCAAGGTGACGTGATTTGTATGGTGTAGCAGGCTTAACATGAGAACCTCCACGATGAATTCTTGGAACCCTTGAAGACCGTCATGATTAAGTTGTTTAATTGCGACAACCTGGTCATAGAAATCAAAAGCCGCAACACATAAACATCATATTCAACCTTGTCTATAAAATGATATTTGGATTACATCCGGTGGATCAAGTTTCATCCATCTAAAGCAAGGTTATAAAAGGCGCTAGGCGCTAGGCGCTAGTCGGGCAGCGGGCAAGGCGTAGTGCCTGCATTTTTATAATTTTAATTAAATTAAAATATAACATATAAACAAATGTCTACTTATACTGAAGGAAAACACAAAATTGTATTGGAATACATAAATTGCAAGAGAAAATGGCATATAAATTATAAAGTACTAAAACATATTGAAAACATGAGGAACAAGCAACAATGAGTATTCATCCAAAATTCCAAATATTCAACAAGTCTCATACAATTTATTGAAAAATAAAATGCAAAATGAAAGTTATTTATTTTCTGTCTAAGTGAGTTTCGCGAGCGCCTAGGCAAGTCTAGGCAGGTATAGTCGCCCTTTCAGGGTTTATGGAAAGATATTAATTCTGATTTAAACGATCAATTCTGCTTTCATTAATAACCAGAAACATATATATATCGCGTCGGACATTACCTTCCTAACTTACATTTCCATACAAAGATTAACGGAATAACGGTAGTATGAATATTGGAAAAGCCCTGCAACACTTACCTGGCCTGCATCAAGCCGGCCTTTGTAAACCCTTCCAAAACCTCCTTCCCCAATCAAATTCACTTCCCTAAAGCCTTTGCTGGCTGCTGCAAGTTCACGAAATGTGAAACTTCGTGCCGCATTTCTGCCTTTTCCCCTCCCACACTCTGCACATACATAACACAAAAAAGCTCAACCCAATTTCGCTACTGCGAAAAAAAACGAAGTTCAAAATTCCAGATAGTGTGTTAAACAGCTGAATCTCAAACTTCAGAAAAAAGGGTGTCACAACAGAACCAAACACGTAATTTAAATTCACCAAAATTCTTAACTTTCAGAAATCGGGAATTCCTTTGCCTCTCCGGGGAGATTCTTACCGGAGGATCGAGTGCCGTTATCGATTTCGACCTTGCTGACACCTTTCCGGTGAGGACTGAAGCAACTAAAGCAACTAAAGCAACTCATCCCTTAAGCTTCCATCTGTAATACAAAAAGAAGAAAAATGAAAAACCCTAACCTAACCCTAGTCTACAACCAGATAAGCTTGTTATTGTCCTCTCTCTCTGTCTCCTCCGTAGCCGGAGAGATTCATTTGCGGTGGCCTGGCCATAAGGATTTTTAGCTTCCAACTTTTTTATATATTTATGGTCTCTCTCTCTCTCTCTCTCTCCCCCCCTCTCTCTCTCCATCCTTATCACTCCGACTTGTCTCTCCCTCCCTCCCTCTCTTTCCCTTCCCGTATTTAAACATTCCGGTTAGCTAGTGCGGTGATATTACTTTGTTGCCCTTGTTGTTGGTCTCTTTTTACTACTGTTTATACTGATAAAAGTGCCGGTTTCGGAATCTCCGACCGATGCGGGATCCCGATGAGTGTGATTTAAAGGTAAAAAGGCTTCGACGCGGTGACGTATTGTCGTTCATTCTGCTACCACGTGACCTACTCATGAAATCACGTGGCTCTCATTTCATTTTTCTCTCTTTTTATTCGGATTAGGACCCATACCTCATGAAATTTATACTTTGGACTAAATACCTCACTCTTCGTCCCTATAGTTTAGTTTCGTTGACATTTACTTTTGGCCATTCTAGTTTCAATTTTCTTAATTCTAGTCAATATAGCAAACGAGGCAATTGAAAGATGCATTACATTTTACATCCATTTCGTTATCGAAAAACTGTGTCACTCACATGCATGGGCCTTTTAGTAATTTTGGACAAATCCAGACACTTTCCTTTCTAAGAACATTTTCACCTATTTTGGCGTATTTGGGCCTCGAAATTGGTACCAAGCAAAATAACCTGCAATTAAAAATTCTATATATGATTGACTAACTAGTCACTAACACCAGTCAACTAAGATCATATATGTTAGTTTACCAATAATGGAATTAATCAATTTACATCTTGATTTATTGAAGTGTTCCTAGTTAACTAAGGTCCAGTCCAGTGCACATTCTAACTCTGATAAACTTAGTTGCATGGACATGTATATTTGCAAATCATAATGACCATATACCACATGCAAGAAGTAAGATATGCAAACTAGAAAAAAAATAATAAACAACACATGGAGTTTTTGGCAGAAAAAAAACCCACCTCTGAGTTAAAAAAAAACCGGGGACTCTCCTTTGAGTCCAATCCACTAGTGTAAATAAGGTTCTTACAAAGTACCACACAAAACTCAATTCCTAGACCTACTCTATCGACAACTTTACCTTTGTACAACCTTTGCACGAGATGATGATCCCTTCGGTCTTCATGAGAAGGCAGCTCTTACCTTGAACTCTTCTCCTTGTGGCACCGAAACTAACTCAATATATGCAGATGATGTTACGATGATGGTATGAAAATTTGGATGCAATAGTCAGTTTCTCTAGTTAAATAATTGAAAGCAGAAACTGACAAGAATCCAAAACCGGGTCAATAGATAGATTTGAAACCTAAGAACTTGGTCACGAATTTATCCAAAACCAAAACGACAATGCAACTCTATTCTGGAACGATTGGGTGTTTAATGCATGAAGATGGTTTTATGGCTAGGGTTTCTGATGATGAACACAAAAGGCAGCCTCAAGGCTATAAAAGCACTCTCCAGAAGAAAAATATATATATATATATATATATAAACTTCCTAATAAAAAAAACAAATGGACCCTAGAGTCCTTTTTTAAGGAATTCAAATTTCAAACAAAGGGAAAAATGTGTCAGTTGGCCCATGTGGGTTGTCTTAAGATGTGTGTCCGGCAAGTTGGAAAGCAACAGGAAATTTTGACAAGACATAACCATTAGACAAAATGAACTGAAAATATAAACATGAAATGAATATGTATGAATATGCCTTTGAGATGAGAAGTCAAACCCTTTGAGATATTATTTCTAACAGCATGACCTATAGTGACATTGTACCCTAAATCTAACTAAAGCATGTGTGGTAACACTTAAAAATTTTGACAAGGAAAGTCAAACACAAAATCTAGACGTCACAGGCCTAAAAGTGGACTTGTAGCAGTTATTATTCACTTAACTAGTAAATTTTGCTACCCTTCACAAAACTCCACTTATCGTGAACAGTAACTGTCATGGTGTATTTTTATTCGCAATGATTTAAACTGCCTTGACAGTTTCTATTCACAATGATTTATTTTTATTCTCATAATTCAATTATTTACTAATTATTCAACTTAAGAGGTTAACTTAGAATATGTTGCTAATGATTATGCCACATATCCATATCTATGCGGTTTAGGCTTCAACGATTTGGTATTATAAAAAATATTTAGAAAGAGCCATTGTAATTTATTGTAATTTTTAGACTTTCCCCTCTCGTTTCAAATATTTTCCCCTTTTAACGTTTTTTTTAATGTATTATCAAAGAAAACAAATATAGCAGTTGAATTAGAGTCAAGAATTGAATTAGACCACCAGGATTGTGCCATATGGAATAAATTTGTTGGACTAGTCGTTGTGAGCCCATCCGACCATTGTGGCGATTTCCATGCATCAGTTTTTGTTACGATCGGTCTCCCATTTTCTTGTAATTTTGTCCTCATTAATGTAACCTGATCAAAATAACCCTAAAAGGGTACGCATTGACTCTGTTGACTTTATGTCATTACACATGTGGCGTATTAATAAGTATATTCGAATAGTGACGTTGTGAGCTCAGCCAACTGTTGGAACCAAAATTGCGCACCACCGCAGATGATGGAGGCACAAACTCAAGCAACCTATAAAACATAAAACAATCGTAAGCAAGCCTAAGACTGGAGGAGGGAGGGGGAGGTGGAGGGGGAGGGGGTGTGTGCCGGCTAAAGGCTCACTAACCATTAAGTTAGTAAGCAGTTTTTAGACTCGAGCAGTGGGCAAGAGAATTAGGGTATTAAGATTGCATTACTAGAGATGAGCCCTAGATGGGTGTATTTATACTATGGAGGGGGGAATACCTTTTTAGGATATAATCTTTGTTATAAGCCAAGAGAATCATAGAGGATATCTAGAAGTAGATATTGCACCCCTTTAGAAGTTGTGATTACTTGTGGTGCACCCCAAGTCCTAGATTGTAGGAACTCCAAGACTTATAAAAATCTGAATGAGTTCATATCCAGATAAGATTGCGGAACAATTATGGTCATCTAGCGGAGTTGCTCTGACTTCGCCTATTTCCTCACAATAGGGTGATGGTGGCACCGCTGCTCCATCTAATCCAGCTCTGCTCGGAGCTGTCGAGTCTATAACCGGACTTCTAACTTAACTATATTTACATTTAGTTTTGACTTGAATGGAAATTCCCATTTTTCTCCTTAGACTATGAGTTTTATCCTATCTTGGGTCTTACCATAACGACCCTTGTGTGTTCCACTTTTGTTCAAAAGATGTTTGGTTTTGACTTGAATGCAAGTTCTTATTTTTCTCCTTGGACTATGTGTGTTTATCTTATTTTGAGTTTTACCATAGCAAGGTTTTGTGAGTTTTATCTTTGATGCATTCCTTTTGGGTTTACTTTGAGACTTGCATTCAATCATTGCGTCAATGACTTCATCAATTATTTCTTCGTCATTTATGAAAATCTGATGTAACATCTACTTGAGTATCTACACACTTGTTGAAACCAAATTCGCGCAACTACGTGATTGAGGGTTGAGCATAAATCTTAGTAAACCAGAGCAACCTGCAAAACAATAAAACAATCGTGAGCAAGTCTTAGACTGGGGTTGGGGGGTTGTGCCGGCTAAATGCTCTCTGATGGTCAACTAGTGAATGATTTAAGACTAAAGCAATGGGCAAGAGAATTCAAGTGTATAGATTGTGTTACAGTAGATGAACCCTAAGTGGGTGTATTTATACCGTGGGAGAGAGATCTAGAATGGAATCCTCATTCTAAGCCAGGAGAATCCTAGAGGATATCTAGTAAGTAGATATTGTATCCTCTTAGAAGTTGTGATTACTTGCGGCACATGTCTATACCTAAATTGTAGGGACTCCAAGACTTATAGGATCTGATTATGTTCATATTCGGATCAAATCACTTGTCTCGCAGACTAAGCATGGTCATCCAGCAGAGTCGCTAGGACTTCGTCTAGTGCCCCAGAGTAGAGTGATGGTGGCATCCTGCTCTGTCTAATACAGGGAGTCCATGACCAAACTTCTGAGGTAACAGTATTCGAATCAGACTTACTTCGGCCCTGAAAAGTCATGGTCCCACAACACTCAAGGGGGAGTGGTGTAACATAATTCCTAATATAAGTGTGATTATGTAAATCCTATATAGATTTGGTTGCTCTCTTTATGATATTGATTATTTCTTATTAGAACCTATATTCCTTAGAGAGTAAGTTTTTCTCTCCTTGGTTTGAAATAAACAATGGCACAAGCAAAGAGAAATCAATAGCCTTGAAATTCCACAATTCTTTTTTTCTTCTATGCTTGCCACACCTCCTAGAGAAAATATGCCACAACACCATTGTCCTTTTTGTACCCACAATACAACTCTTCTTTTTGTAGAGGTTGTATTGTTTATTTTAAAATATAAATTAATGCACCATAAATTAACAAAATCTTCTTTTGCAAGATTTTAGAAGTTTGTTATATTTCGAATTTAATTAGTAATTAATTGCCACTTAGTATTACAGTATAGTGGTATTTCTCTTCACTTGTAAGTAAGATATCTTAGGTTCAATTCTCGTCAAAGCAAATCTGAACCACATTATTGCTAGCCCATTATGAGACTAAGCCCACCCTTTCCTTCTTAGTATTAATAATATCGTTTGTTAAAAATAAAAAAAAAATAATTATAATGACAATTTGTATAATTTGAATTTAATTAGTAAATTAATTAAAATTGGAGAAAGTAGTTATATCAAGTGACACACCCCGACCGAAATCAGGGCATGCTGGCCGTCACGTGGAAGTGACGTAACCATGTGCACAGTGCGGAAGCTAATAAAATAATAATAAAAATACGAATATATAAAAACCAGCTATACACAACGTAAGAACATACATGTGCAAGCATAAGTGTGAAAAACAGGGTTCAGAGCTCGAAGACCTAATGCAGTCCGGGAGAACAATACTACATAAACACACCCCAAAGGTGGTCCTACACTGGTGATAATCTGTCAGATATGCCAGGGAAATCCTCTGGGGAGCCACCAAAAGTGCTAACCAACTAGAACTTGGAGGGGCGCAAAACAAAAAGTGTGAGTAGGCAAAAACAAAGCTTTTCGAAAACCATTTCATAAATAAGATTCTAACCCCTCGACGTAAAACCTGTATACTTCCTAGAAAAATAGAGTATACACATAAATATAAATCATGCTCGGAAGTATGCCATGCCAAATGTCTCTAAATAGAATGCAAGTGCTCAGGAGTGTCAAATCAATGCCATGTAATCTGTCAGGAGTGCTCAGGAGTGTCAAATCAATGCCATGTAAGGATCGATTTAAATAATTGAGAGCTGCACTTGGAGTGAAATCAACAAAACATTTAGAAGGGAGTGTTGATGTGTAAATGTATTTGTTGTATTTGTTCTTGCTTATTCAAGTTGTAGGATTTATGTAAGCCATTGGATCATATTCCATATGGCATCTTTGATTATATTTTATTGAGTCATAGCTCATGACAAGTGTAAGCATCTTATATGATGACTTAAGATTGAATGGTTGTGATGATTTTGTAATGATGAGAGAGTGTGAGTTGGCTCAGCTCCTCCTCCAACGGTCATATATTCTCTCCACATTTCTAGTATGAGAGATAGAATCCAATGAAGAATTCTCAAGCCCTGAAACTTCTATGATTCTTTGATCTCATTCTGCTAAGTTTTCCATTTCATAAAACTATTTCATTGAATCCATTCTACCCAGAATCAAAATACTAACAATGTGAATATCATTGCCAAAATGTTTGATACTATGAGACATTTTAGTGCAGCAAATATAAATAAAGCTAATTTAGCCAAAAGTCAACAAAATTTTTACTATTAAGCCATATTTTTTTTTTTGGTCAATCGGTAAATTGAATAAATACTAAATTACATGAATTTAGATCAATCAAATACTGATATTTCTATGTAATGATTTGGCCTAACAAATTCTTCCATTTAAATTGATTGTACCTATCCTTGTGGGATAATAAAAATGGAAGATTAAGGATTTACAAAAAACGAGATTTATAAAAAAAAGATTGGTTAGCGGAGAAAAAAAATCAATGACATATTTTTGTTTTGGACTTAATCAATGATATAATTGTATTAATTAGGCATAGGTCAATAATGAATGCCCATAGGCTTTAAGTCATATAAATAGTTAGAATTTGACTATTCTATCATTCTCTCTCTATAAATGTCATATGGGCTTAAGCTATTATAAACACGAATTTAGATCCTCTTCGGATCAATTTTGTGAGATCCTTCAGACCGAGGATCTCATCCATTGATAGAAATCCAACAGCCAAAATCTCTTATCCTTCCTCTTTTCCCCTCAACTCTTCCCTTTCTCCCTCACTTCGAAGCTCTCAACCTCGAACCATCAACTCCCTAAATTCCAAATTAATTCAACCCCACATCAAAATCAGCCCTAACAGCGCCACAATCCACCCAACTCACAACCACCAATTGCAAGTCCCTCACCTTACCTCTCCAAAATCAGCCCCAGCACCGCCACATCCCTCAATTGCAAATCCCTCAACTTAAAATCTCAACCAATGTTAACGAAACAAACAAAGAAAGAGGTCGCTTAAATCAATGTCTTTTGGTTGTAAAGATCTTTTTATAACTATGGAAGAATATAGAGAGAGAAATCTCAAAGATGAAGAAGAAAGACATGACAAAAAAGATAAAATAGTAAGGGATAGTGAAAAAATAAATCAGACTTAGAGCATAGATGACCTGCAATTGAATTTGGGGTTGGTTAGCAACAGTGGGGTGTGAGGGTGCTAGGGAGAAAGAAGAGTTGTGGGGGAAGAGAGGCGGAGGAAGAGGCTTTGGCCATTGGATTTCTATTCTAATGGAACTGATCTTGAGAGGATATGAATCTTATAAATAGTTAGAACATGTATATTCTTTCACTCTCTCTCGCCTTTAGTTTACATGGAGGAGTCTACTCAACTCAAAAAAAAAAAAAAAAAAAAAAAAAAAAAAAAAAAAAAGGAACTAGGAAATGGACATTGCATTGCAGTGTCCGAATCAAAATGTAAAAAAACATAACCAAGAAACAGACACTGCATTACAGTGTCTGAATCTAATGTAAAAAATAAAGCCAGGAAATGGACATTGCTTTACAATGTTTGAATCTAAATGTAAAAATCAGGAATTGCGTGAGATGTAAAGTGTAGGGACGTTGAGTTATGAAAAAATAAAACCAGGAAACAGACACTACATTGCAATGTCTAAATCCAAATGTACAAATAAACTATAGAAGGCGTGTGGGTGATTTAAAAAAAAAAAAAAAAAAAAAAAAACACTAGTAAATAGATATTGCAACGCAGTGTCTGAATCCAAGATTCCAAATGTAAAAAACTGAATCAGGAAACAAACACTGCAATTCAGTGTCTGATCTGTATTGACTTACTCTAAATATTAAACTATGAGAAATAGTGTTAGTTGAAGTGGGTGCCAGCTGTAGTGACATATTTTGTAATTATTGTTTATTTTAAATGCATTTAAGTATCACAATACATAATTGATCTATTTATAAGAGAGTTGTTATTCCCACCCCAATGTCTTATCTTCCCACCCACATTTTAATGAATTTTTTAATTACAAATTTGTCCATTTGTAAAATGACTAATAAGGACCTTAGTTACCCCTTTCACATTGCTTCTTTTTTTATTTTTTTATTTATTTTTTATTTTTTTATTAAAAAGAAAAAAGAAAAGTTTGGACGTGATAACTCTCACGCTATGTTTAGAAAATTTGTCTCCCTTAAACCCTAACTCATCCTTCCCATCTCCTTTTATTCAGAGAAAGCAAAATTATTCAGCGAAAGAAAAAAGAATGAACTTAGAAGATGACGTTTTTATGGAAGAAGTAGATGATTATGTTTCTGTCGAAGACATAAAAGATAATTTTATGTGGGTCATCTTGATTTGCCGACATCGCACAATTGAAGCATAGCTCTTTGACTTTTTATTTGAATTTGCATTAGATTGGGGTGCAATTTGGTTTTTAATGAGAATTTCTGGAATTGAAGCATAGCTCTGCCGACATCGTTCATTAGGTAAGGGTAAATTTGTTGCATACTGCTATAGGCGTGGTTGATTTAGAATTGAAAATCTAAACAGTGGTAAGCGTGGTTGATTTTTCATTAGCCCGTACTTACAACAAGCACCACCTCTCTCTCCCTTTAAGTTAGAATTGAAGCCGAATTAAGTTTCAATTGTTGCATACTCCTGTCATACAGTAAATTTGTTTTTTAATGTGTGTATGACAATACAAGAAAGCATTGACCTGTAATTGAAATAAAAAAAATATGGTTCTTTTATGACGTAAAAAAATCATCATGTTCATACCAAGTGCAAATCGACTTTTAAAGACAAACATATTGCAAGACAAAGTAAACTGCTGAAGGAAGTTAAAACATGGGTTCGGACTTGAGTAAGCTTCTCCCTTTTCAATCCCGACCAAACGTGTAGGCTGAAGATTAGAAGACCTCGGTTTTATTTTATTTTTTTCTGGCTTTTAGAAGAGAGTAATATTATTTGTTTATATTCTTTTCTTAAGAGAAATTTATCTCTAAATATTTTATGAATAATAGTGGATGGGAAAATAACGTTTTAATTTTTTTTAACTTTTTATAATGGGTGTAAATATAACGTGAGTAGAAAAATAAGACAACCAGGTGGGTCTAGCAACTCTCATTTATAATTAACATAAATATTATTGATATATTGTTAATTGTAATTTTTTATTGATTTTTCCCAAAATCACCCTATAAATAAATGTTGTTTCCGAATTGAAGGAGATTAAGAGTTCAGATTATTCTATGAGAAACTTGAATATATAGGAACTTTGATCACTGCTGTTTTTTAGAAAACAAATCAACTAGACTAGAGATTCTCTCTTACACCATAACGCTATAAAATCATTAGACCGTTGACTGTTTACCACGTGTTCAAAAAATGAACACATCAACCAACAAATTAGCTTGGAAAAGAAGCATCACTGAATTGTTGGTCGTGATACACAAAGGATACCTCTCCGGATCTATTCAACCAAATTCATCTCAGCAATCAATTTGGATCCTTAAAATTTGATCCAACGATTAAAGTTATTATAACTTTTAAAGAGACTTCCTATTTTTAGCCGTTTAATCAAATTTGAAGAATCCGGATTGATTGATGGGATAGATTTGATGAAAGAGATCTGGAGAGAATTTATTTCCCTTGCATACAATATTTTACTACCTGCTACTACTTTATCCAAGTTTATAAATGTTTACCAACGAGACTAGTATTAGGGCGTTTCAACGAGAACTTGTATAACATGGGTACTTTGTTACGGTTGGATTTCGTGTCATTAATACAAAGATATGTGTTTATTTTTCTTCAAATGTCCTTGTATCATTGACTTGACGTCAATATGACGGTGGATTTGTATCATACGGGTCGCTCTCAGCTTTAAATATATTATTCCAACTTATTTATTTTCTTTCGAACCTTCTGTGTTCAATGTACGTTTTGCAACAAAAACTTAAAATAAACTATAATATATAAAGTCCCAACAAAATGATTAGATAACTTGATAAATCCTCAGAAGTTCAACCGAAGGAATACCCTCGCCCACGATGAAATCCCTTTCGCAATTTCAGCCTCTGGATATTAATTTGTAATTTTTTTTAACAAACGATATTATACATACTAATACGAAAGAAATATGCTACTAATAATATGGTTTAAATTCACCTTATCAATTTACAATTAATAAAGAGTTACTAAACTCATTATCCTATTTTTTCGCTTACATTTTAATAAAAAATTTAATTACATATTTATCCATTTAGAAAAAGGCTTTTAAATCCTTATCCATTTCTCTCCATCACCATCTCTCTATTCCCTGTTCTTCTCTCTTCCATTTCATCTCTCTCCATCCGGGAGGAAGATCCATGTTTTTTCCGGCGGCGGAAGAAGTTCAAGAATCCGGCTACAGGTAGCATTTCTCATTGTTCGTTTCTATGATTCCAAATATTTTAGTCAATTTGTAGTGTTTTCCAATAATTTTTCAACTTTTCGACATTTTAATGCAATTTTAATGCCTCGTTTGGTAAGTTTATATTTGGTTGAATTAATTAATTAATTAATTTCCTTTTCACCATTTTCATATTTCTTCAAACTAGTCAATCAATATGCTCAATGTTTGAAATGCGCATCCACATTGGATTAAAGTTAAACCAAAGAATTTTTAACATAAAAATGATTAATCTGTACAAAATACCAGTGTCAACCGGCAATCATTCCTTGCGCCAATCAGACACCCACCTTGATAATATATTTTTAATTAGAAACAAAGACAAAATAGAATCCTCATCTGTTAATCTAATTCCATTAATCCCCACTGCTTGTATATACGCCCCCCTCCGACAACCTCACCGTGGTCAAAGCTGCAAAGCTAAATCCGGCTGCTGTTGCTGTTGTTGTTGCAGACCCATTTGAGGTAAGCCTGCGGCACCCAGTTTGACGTTCAAGTCCGAGGGGAATGTGTAAGCAACATGTTTATTGTGTAAGGATGAACCATTCCACGATGCTTCCCCACCAAGCACATGGCTAGATCTCGGTCCACTTGAAATTTCTGACAATCTGGCTTCGTCTGAGCATAATGTACTCTGGGGTACAAGTTTGTCTGTGTGGTCATCAGATGCAGGGTTGCTTTGAACCCTCTGTTCCCTCTCACGGACTGAAAACGGTTGCATCCTCCATGTCTCATTTTCTCCTATCCATCCTGGACCAAACTTGATTCCAACAGGCAAAACACTTGCAATTTTCTTTGAAGCAACCTTCCAAGCAACAGGTCCAAGATTTGCGGCAAAACGAGCTAGACTCCTTGCATAACCATGCTCAAATTGTAGACCTACCTGGTTTATATATTGAGAAAGAAAAAAAAACATTAAACAAACACTAAGAAATTATGTTATACAAGAATCACATCTTTATACAATGAGCTACTGTCATTATACAGATTTACGAAGACATCTATTCACATGCAAAACAAGGTACATAATTCAAGCAAAGAGATTATTAGACTCCTATAATCTCCTTATCGAAGATCCACTTTTCTATTTTTCTAACAGCAACCCCTTCCCCCGTCACTGAATAATTCCAGTCTCCCATTCAGAAAAGAATACAAGAATGTTCTCATTATACATACCGCCACAAGTTGCTTCCACTCTCCTTCACAACCAGAAAACATTGATGGCTCATCGCCAAAAGCCAGAGCTTGTGTATAAGTGTCGCGTCTGTTCTCATCTACTGTAAAATGTTTCTTTCCATATTTTAGATCACTCCTCAATACAGAAGCTGCAACCCAAAAAAGAAATAGAAAGGGTCAGCATTTGTTAAATAAACTAAGAGAACCAAATAAAACTAGGAAAAAAAAACTGAAACTGAATAATGAGTACAAATCAGTGAAGCACATGCAGTTGAAATCACATACCTGGAAATTCATTCTCCCAGCCAGGCAACCAACTAGCACCAGTTTCACCATTAAGAGACCCATGGGGGCCCATATTTAATGCATCAGAAGACCTGAACTTATGGGGAGCAGGCCGTCTTAGATTGTATGTGCCAGACAAGCTAGGATTCTCTCCTCCAGAAGCAAGAGTAGTTTCTGATACAAATTGAGGACCTACACGATCAAGTGGAGAGCCTTCAATTGACTTTTTCATGCTCTTGCCAGGTGGCCTGCCTCTCCTCGCAATTTTTGGTTTCGGATCACCGTCTTCGTTTACTTGCCTCAAATTTTCAAAGTCCTTTTTTGCGAGCTCTTGTATAGATCGTGCCTAAAGAAATAGTCATTGTTAACCATCAAACATGGTGAGATTGCCTAAATAGGAAGAAGTGTAAGTTAGACGGGCCAAACCTGTCGAAAGTAAATAGTGTCTGGTGCATTATACTCCATTGCATTTGAACATATCAAGAACACATCTTTCTGCAGAAATTAAACATTAAGTCTTCAAATCCTGTCAAAGTTACTAAGTTAACAAGAAAAACAAATTAGAAGTAGAGCACGATACATCGGAGTTTAGTGCACCAAGAATAGAGTTCCCCGGTGAATCACACCATTTCACTATTCCTAACGTTCCAGTCATACATCAGGGTGCCAATGTAAAAAATGGTTAATAAAATAGACCAAGGCCAATAACTTGAATACCGAATGGAATGATAAGTTGCACTATGTTCTCAGTCCTGGATTCATTTGCCTTCTTTGACTAGCAACAGGCTCAACTTGAATTAACATGCCTTATATTACCATAATTGACATCTTCGTAATTTCCAAAAGACAATAATCTCTGGTGTACTTATCAATCATTCAAAAGCCACATCTAGGAAACACTCGTACATAAACCCTTCATTTATTTCTACAGCCGGTGGGAGGGCGAGTGAGCAGGCAAAGGAGATGAGAAAGAGAAGCGGATGCAAGTAGATGGTGAAATTGAGGCAGCTGTGGTGTGTGCGCATGCGTGTTTCAAAACTGAAACCTAGCAAGAAAAAGATCGTAATACAAACCTCAAACTGTTCCAAGTTGGAGTAACCTCCATGATCTAGTTTCGTCCTCACAGTTCCAAAATCCATTGGGTTTTGAATGATTTCCTGATAATCAGGAAGCTGAACAACCAACATATTCACATCAAACCATGAAACCGTTACTCGTAAAACAAGCCAATATCAGCAACAGAAGAAGCCATTTCAACATAAGAAAACACACCTCTTCTGGATCAACGGGCTCAGAGAACACCCCGCGAGTGTCCCTTCTGCAACAAAGTTGAGACCAACGAGTGGTGTCATTTCAAAGAGTCAACGAAAAAGACAACTACTTTGGAACCTAAGACACCTACTTTTGAAGCCTATCAAGGATGAACACCAGCAACTTTTTGTCTGGCAAAGGTGTCGTGGGACCGGACTCCACCTGCGACCCTGTCCACAGAAAAAAGTTGACAGTCATTAGAATTTAACCCCCAGGAGATACCTTTTGAGGCAAGACTTGCGATTGACTAACAGTGTCGTACCATGTAATAAACTGCTACCGTCTGTCGCTTTCAAAATCTCTTCACGGCTCTGCAAGAAACCATTAACACCAATGTCACTGCTAAATTTACCACTAACACAAAAAAAACATGATTAATTTATTATTTAATTTTCTGCAATCATTGGAAAAGTAAATGAACAAATAAATCAAGAAAAGACAAACTGGAGCTTTTTCAGACAAGGTGGTCTGCGTCTTTCTATGGTACCATTTAACAGACGAAGAATTTAAATTAGGAAATAAAGAAAAACTGCCCAGATTCCAAATATATCACTTAATTAAAATTAAATAATGTCCAAACACCCCAACGACTCCACTCCGCCTCCCAAAAACAGCTTCTGGTTTTCGCGCGAAAATCCCTAAAAGATTCTAATTCCCAAGATAAAGCAAAGACAAATAAATTTCATTACTTTTTTTCCAAACTAAGCAAAATATAAAGAAATTTCATCACTTTTCTCAAATTAATAAAAAAAATATATATAGGGAATTAAGTGCAACAACGACATGGGTTTGTGTTTAATTTGAGAAAAGTAAAAGGGTTTTAATTTTTGTAGTATGATGATCACCATATGATTAGATCCGCGATGGACGGTGCTGATCTTGAGAGCGGCCTCCGGATTCTCACCACCCGCGTTCGAATCGGAACCGTAGGCGCCCGAATTAAAGGGCGACAATGTCGGAGTCGAATTGGGATTAAAACCGAGGAGGGGCTTATGCTTCTTCTTTGCGCGCTCATCGTCGTCATCGGCTTCGGCAAGGGAATTGGACGGCGGGGATGAATCGAGAGGAGTAGGGTTCCGGCGTGTGGATAGACGGCGAGGGTTTGGGCATTGGTTCTGCTCCTGTTGTTGGAGGAGGGCGCGTTTCTGGAGATCCAGGAGAGAAGGACGACCTTTCTTCTTTTTGGTTGGAGGATTATTCATCGTCGTCATCGGCCGGCGTTTCTGTTTTCTGATGCCTCCACCTCGCCCCGCCTCGCCCCTCTTCACCTACTATTCTATTCTATCCAAAATTTCTCTTTCTTTCGCTCTCTGGCTCTAAATTCCTATTAAGCTACTTTTTCCTTATTATTTTTCTTTTTAATTATACATAGTTCGAAATATAAAATGAGATTTTTAAAATGTCAATAATAATTTTTTTGTTTTATAATTTTTTTATTCTTAATTTTAAGAAAGTGTTATTAGTATTTCAAAAATCTCATTGTACACTTTTCATAAATGTATATTTCTTTCCAAATGTAAAAAGTTTAGAGTGTAAAATGAAAATTTTAAAGTATAGAATGTGATTTTTAGAATACTAATAACAATTCCCTAATTTTATTACCTAATTTTATTTTTTTGGTAAATACCTTTTTTTCTTTGTGAAAAAATATATTTATATGTTTATTTTCGGGTAATGTATTTCAGAACACTTGGGCTGCAGTTGGCAGTTCTCAATCAAACGTCAAAATTTGAGATTTGGCTAGACTATTTACAAGGTATTCTACTTAAAATACTTTTTGATACAATAATATATTTATATTCGAATTTAAAAAATTTTCATTCTTAATTAAAAAAGTAATATTCACACACCTATTTTTAGAGTTTTACTTTCCACACACACTGTGACAGCCTGTCCCGAATTATTTGTACCGTAGGTGTGAAATGACGATTTTGCCCCTAGTGGTTATGTTTCATTTTGGGGTGTTTGTTTTGTGGGCTTATTGGCTGCATCTAGACCACACGCACACTCTCATCCTCATCTCCTTCCCCTCTCTCTCTCTCTCTCTCTCTCTCTCTCTCTCTCCCCCTCTTCTTCCTCTTTCGTACGGACAAGTACCAAAACCCTTGCAACCGTTGCATATCCAGGTGGAAAGTCTTACCTTTGTGTTCGTGAGGACCATACGAGTTCAACCATACCAATTTCAAGTAAGGAATCATTCGATTTCACGTCGAACCAGGGAACCCCGATTTTGGTCACTGTTCATGCACACATGAAATGTTGTTTTTTCAGGGAATTTGAAGCTTGTAGGAAGCTTAGTGAGGTCCTTAGGAAGCTCGGGGTGGTTCGTTGGAAGGTTTTGGACGTCAGGATCGTGAGTTGCAGGTTTGGCCGGACTTTGTGAAGTTTCTACAGCGTGATTTCGTGAATTTTAGGACTTGAAAGTGGTAAGGTTTTGTTCTACTTGTTGTAAGCTTCATTTTGGTGCCAATTTCATGAAATTTGGTTGAGAAACGAAGGTTTGAAAAATTTTCGGTATTCCGGCGACGGCGACGGCACCTGAGGTGTGCTAGAGAAGAAGACGGAATATTCCATCAGTTTGGACGGAATATTCTTAATGGCGTCAGGTTAACTTTAACGGAATATGTTAGTTTTAACGGAATATTCCCTAACGCCGTTAGGGTTGCCACATGTGTGCCAGGCACGTGCTGGCGCGTGGGAGGTCAAAAAATTATTTTAAAAATATGGGGATGTTCGTGAGGTTGAGTAGATCACGTTGGTGTATTCATACACCCCATTTGAGCATTGTATGAGAAGTTATTACCTAGTTTTGGTTATGTGTTTTAAATTAACGTTTTTATAGTTGTTTCGCACGTAGGTGAGACCTATCCTGAGGACGAGCGCAGTCACTCGAGGCAGGGGGTTACGACCCTTCCATATGCCAATGAGTGGGCTTTTGGTTTTCCGTATATACCTATTTGTTTGTGGTTTTTCCCAGAAAATGAAATGGAATGTTTATATGTTTTAAATGCCATGCATTGTGTTTGCCTATTTATTTATTCATTAGTAGTTGCATATATGTATGTTTGGTGTTGCGGATGCACAGGTAAGTGCCATGTAAGTTATGGTTTATGTGGATGATTAGTAGTTATGTGAGATGCATAGAGAGCTCATAACCTGCACCCCCAGTGTTAGTGCTCCTGCCCAGAGTAGGGCACAGTCCTTCACGTGATGTTCACCTCCCGCACCATACTTTCATCTTGGATCCAAGTTAAGTGCAAAGTCCTGTCGTACGGACCACTTTAGGTGGTTCCGACTCGTAGGTGACCCGCAATTATTCGCCCAGTTTCACGTGATCGTAGAACTTGAGCATATTTATTTACACCCAGTCCTGTCGTACAGACCACTTTAGGTGGTTTCGACTCGTGTGTAGGTATAGTTAGTGAGTTGGAGATTTGAGCTCTAGATTCAGCCATACAGGTCACGTTAGGTGACTCCGACTGACATATTTACATTGCATTGATTGACATTACCTGGGTTACTTACAGTTTATGTAGAGGCATTCGACATGGCATATCTCTGAGCATGTTTTCGATATATGTGTATATTCTATTTTCTGGGAAACTATACAGGTTTTATGGCAAGGGGTTAGAACTTTTGATATTGAAATGATTTTGAAAAGCTTTGTTTTTGCCCACTCACACTTTCTGTTTTGCGCCCCTCCAGGTTCTAGTTTGAATTGCTCTTTTGGTGGCTCATGAGGAATCCACGGTATATCTGACAGATTATCACCAGTGTAGGACCCCCTCTAGTTGTATTTAGTTAGTATTTGTTCCTCTAGATTGCACTAGGTTTTCTGTGGTCTGAATATTGTGTTTCCCACTTACGCTTGCACATGTATGTTAACTACTCTATGGGTAGTTTGATTTTTATTTATGCATACTTTTATTATTATTCTTAGCTTCCGCACTGTGCACATGGTTACGTCACCCTCACGTGACGGCCAGCACGCCTTGATTTTGGTTGGGGTGTGTCAGTTTGGTATCAGAGCCTAGGTTTGGCAGTCCTGTATATTTTGTGAGTGTTCTAATTGTTTTGGTGTCTTCTGTCAGAACTATGATGCCTCATAGGGAACCACATTGCTTTGTTGAGCCTAGTTTCCCCGATATAGCTCAATTGGGGGAAGCTATCGCTACCGCTATTCAGTCGGCGCTCCGCCCTCCCAGAGGACTCTTCTGGAGACCATGTACAATTTGAAGCTGGATAAGTTTGAGGGCCACAAGGGTTTTGAGGGTGCTGAGTGGTGGCTAGAGCATATTGAAAAGATCTTTCGTGTATTGTATAATCAGGGGAATCTCTCTGTTGAGAAGTGGGTTGAGACGACATCATGGTTCTTGGGTAAGGAATCATCATCCTGGTGGGAACAGGAGGTCCGTCGTTTGACCCTAAAGGAAAGGGCTGACTGGGAAGTGTTTAAGCAGTTATTTAGGAAAATGTTTATGCCTCCTGAGTACATTGATCGTAAAAAGCAAGAATTTACTGAATTAAGGCAAGGGAAATTGACGGCGAACGAGTATTATCGGAGGTTCACTGATTTATCCCGTTATTATCTGGAGGTTGCTACCAATCCGGATGAGATGCTTCATCGTTTTCGGTTGGGTACTAAGAAGAAGTGGCGTTCTATGGCGACCACTACCCCTTGGGACTCTTACCAGGAGTTCTATGAGATTCTGTTGAGGATTGAGGATTCCGAGAACATGCCCAGCGAGAGTGAGGAGGAAGAAAAAGATGGCAATCAAAGGAAAGACGACAAAGGCAAGGGTCAGACATCTCTAGGACCTCGCAAGACCAAGAGTTTTAAGCGAGGTGGGACTAGTTCCAGTTCTTCCAACAGTGGTTTTAGTGCTACTGGTCAGGGAAGAGGAGGTAGATTTGCTAAGGGTCCTAGAGGCCAAAGGCAGGGTGATACTGGTAGAGGAAGCTCCGGTTTGCCGAAGATGTAACAATCGGCATTTTGGAGAGTGCAGGAGACGCAGTGGTGGTTGTTTCACTTGTGGGTAGATGGGACATCGAGCTGCAAATTGTCCCCAGAGTCAGCAGAGGCCCCAACAATCTTTTTTGCCACCACCTGCACCAATCCAGCAGGTTCCTGGCCCTGGTAGTTTTGGTCAGACGGGTTGTGGTGGTGCCTACTATTATCAGGGTGAAGCCATTCCTTATGCTCCAGGACAATATCCGTATCCCCAAGATCCTTATTCTCACAGTGGGTATCCTCAGTTTTCTGGTGGTTATATGCCGTATCCTCCCATTCCAACGGGTGGATCTTAGTGGTACTAGGGAGGACAGCCTTAGCAGGGAGAGATTGCTGCTAGTAGTGCAGGATCTTCAAGGCAGTCTGGTCAGCCTAGTCAGGGGCGTAATGTGCAACGTCGAGGTGGTCAGACTAGTAGAGGTCATGGTGGACGACAGCAAACCCAGGAACGTATCCACAACATTTCTCTGGAGGATGCTCAGAATAATCCAAACTTGATCATGGGTACGTTAAATATCCTTGGTTATTTTGCTAGAGTATTGATTGACTGTGGTGCTACACATTCTGTTATTTCTCATACATTTGCTCAAGTGACGCAACCTCACCCTACACCTTTAGGTATGATTTAGAGTTTACTATGCCTAGAAGGGAGAGATGTATTATTGATTGTGTGTATCCAGGACGTCCAGTGATGGTGAAGGATGTAGTTATGCCAGCAGACCTTATCCCGTTAGATATTGTTGATTTTGATGTGATTTTAGGCACATATTGGTTGCATTTTAATTGTGCCAATATAGATTGTTACGAGAAAATAGTTACCGTCCATCATCCTGGATTACTTGTGGTTACTTTTGTGGGTGAGCAGAGTGGGGTGAGACATGGCGTTATTTCTGCTGTGCGAGCAAAAAGGTTGTTATCGAAAGGTTGCCAGGGATACTTAGCTCATATGGTGTTGAACGATATTGCTCCTAGTAGCGTGGAGGACGTAAGAGTAGTCAGGCATTTTCCTGATGTTTTCCCTGATGATTTACCTAGATTGCTGCCAGACCGAGATGTGGAGTTCACCATTGATTTGCTTCCAGGTACTAATCCTATATCCTTGACTCCTTATCGTATGGCTCATGCTGAGTTGAGGGAATTGAAAATCCAGTTGCAGGAATTAGTGGATAAAGGTTTTATTCAACCTAGTACTTCACCCTGGGGAGCTCTAGTGTTGTTTGTGAGAAAGAAGGACGGGATTTGAGGCTATGCATTGATTACCGGCAATTGAATCGGGTAACAATTAAAAATCGTCATCCATTGCCGCGTATAGATGATTTGTTTGATCAGCTTCGAGGTGCTTACGTATTTTCCAAGATTGATTTGAGGTCTGGTTATTATCAGTTGAAGATTAGTAGTGAAGATGTCCCTAAGAAAGCTTTCAGGACTCGTTATGGTCATTACGAGTTTCTGGTAATGCCATTTGGATTAACGAATGCACCAACAACTTTTATGGATTTGATGAATCGAGTATTCCAGCCGTATTTGGATAAGTTTGTCATTGTCTTTATTGACGATATCCTGGTATACTCTAAGTCTAAATCTGAGCATGTTCGACATCTTACTTTGGTGTTGAAGAGGTTGAGGAAACACCAACTATATGCTAAGTTTAGCAAGTGCCAATTTTGGTTAGAATGGCATTTTTGGGACACGTCATATCTACTTAAGGTATTTTGGTGGATCCTCAAAAGGTTGCAGCAGTGGAGAAGTGGGAGCAACCACGTACCATCACTGAGGTGAGGAGTTTTCTTGGCTTAGCAGGGTATTACTGACGGTTTGTTAAGGATTTTTCCGTGATTGCTTTACTACTGACAAGTTTAACGAGGAAGGATGTTAAATTTAAGTGGGATGATAATTGTGAGTAGAGTTTCCTGCAATTGAAGTATTGTCTCACTCATGCACCTGTTTCGGCACTTCAAGACGAGAGTGGTAATTTCGAAGTCTATAGTGATGCTTTCTTAAATGGTTTGGGATGTGTGCTGATGCAACATGGTAGGGTGATTGCTTATGCTTCACGACAATTGAAGCTTGATGCGAGAATTATACGCACACAAATTAAACCCTCTTTTTATCAATTGTAGTAAGTATATAAGTAGGGATCGTTCTGGACCAGGGATTAGGAGGGATTGTTAATCACTTGGAGTTGACTCAAAAACGTAAAATAAAGTTTAAAACATTAAACTAGACTCAAAGAATGCGAAACTAAACGCTTAAAACACTAAAACAAACCAAAAGACTCAAACACTTTAAAAACACAAACTAAATTGATTTCTAATTAAATTGAACAATAAAGTAAAGGGGGGGGGGTTGTGTTTGGATGAGATTAAATTAAATGGACAGATTATAATTAAGGGCAAAATGTAAATATGAATGTGATGAAAATATGGATGATGGAATAGCCAAGGGGTTCTTCTCCACACATGTTACACTTGCATACAAGATTGATTTTCAGTTGGTCTTTCGATAAGTTATGAAACTCAACACCCCGGGTTAATTAGGTCCGCTTAAATTAACCGTCAAGTTCTCCTTAAGTTAATGAATTGGATGGTTTTGCGCAACGCAATTCACAACATTCTCCAAAAGTCCTTTACGTGAACAGCACAATAATGATACAATCAAAGATCATTAAGCATCATGAAAACTATAAGTGTTGACGAGACCTTCGTTACTATGAAAAGCATGAAACTAGTGCCAAGAATTCATTTAACGCGATTGTTTATAAGCAAGCTCCACTACTTGTGAATATTCATAACTATTAGGTGAAACTCACTTATATTCTAGCGTCATATTCATGCATGAAAATTAAGCGTGCACTCTCAATAAACATACATAAATAAGTTATCAATCAAACAGTTAAACAAATTGAATCCACAACTTATGAAATTCCAACCAAAAGTAATCAATTCATATTGCAAGCATAAACATGGTTTCGAATCACCCCCTAGCTAAAGGGGGTTTAGTTCCTCATACGTACAAGACAAAGATAAGTAAATTTAAACATTGAAATCAAAGAAACACCTAAACATTCCAACAACTCAAACTTGAATTGTATGAACGTTTAGGCCCTCTTCTCTTCCTCTTTGTTGCGGCACAAGGACTAAGGATAGGTTTTGGGGTGGTGTGAAGTGTTTTGGAGGAATGGGGAGTGGTTGGAGTGGCTGCAATGGAGGAGAGAATGCTGGAAAACTGGAAGGGGATGCACGGCAAAGGTATTTGTGTTGTGTGTTGTGTTGTGGTGAATGGAATGAATTGTATGAATGCAATGCATGGTTTTATAGGGAGAGAATGGATGGGAGAACATGTGAATGGCAGCTAGGAATGATTAAAGAAGGGAATGCATGTGTAATGACAACTAGATTGGTTGGTGGAAATCTAAAAATGCAAATGGGAATGCTGGAAATGCAAGGGTGGGTACGGCATGGTTATGTTTGTGTGTTGTGGCTGATTTGTTTGTTGGTTAAAGCTTGTGAGTGAATGATTAAAGATGCATGTGGATGAATTATACAATGGGAAAGTATGTGATTGATGATAGGATCATATTTATGCGACTTAAATGGCTTGTTCTCGTACATTTACGTTATGTTTCTTTAGTTATTTTAGTACTTTAAGCTATTTTCGTGTGTTTGTAGGTCCAAAGGGCTAAAGGAGCAAAAAGATGCATTTTGGAGACTTTTGGAGCACTTTTGGGCTAAGGACGGATAGCTTATGCTTGAAGCCAAAGTGTTGGACGAAATTGAAGACCTAATTGGAGCCAAAGTGTTGGAACCTTGTTCTCTTTAGTTTTAGGACATTTAAACCTTTCCTAATCCCAATCATGCCATGCATAACACACATCCATTCTAACACATTGTCATTGCACATGCATTTCCTTCATTAGTTAACCCACATGCACTTATCACTTATCATCACCACATATCATATCACTTAATCACTTATCACTTATCATCACCACTTAACCACTTATCATATCATAACCACATATCATATCACTTATCACTTATCACTTAAAATAACATCCACCTACTTCACCTACAACATCCACTTCACCTACAACATCCACCTACTTCACCTACAACATCCACCCACTTCACCTACAACATCCACCTACTTCACCTACAACATCCACCCACTTCACCTACAACATCCACCTACTTCACCTACAACATCCACTTCACCTACAACATCCACCTACTTCACCTACAACATCCACTTCACCTACAACATCCACCTACTTCACCTACAACATCCACCTACTTCACCTACAAATGACATAGCCATATGTTCCCTCCACTACTCCTATAAATACCCTTGCATTCATTCATTCATGGACATCTCATTTCATACACAACACACCATTTTTCCATTTCCCTTGTAATCCAAACACCATTTTTCCATTTCCCTATTAATCCAAACACCACTCCCCAAACCATTCACACCATCAAACTATCCTTAGACCTTGTGCTACAACAACGAGGAAGAGAAGAGTGCCTAAACGTTCATACAATTCAAGTTTGAGTTGTTGGAATGTTTAGGTGTTTCTTTGATTTCAATGTTTAAATTCAATTCTCTTTGTTTGTACGTATGAGGAATGGAAGAGAAGAGTGCCTAAACGTTCATACAATTCAAGTTTGAGTTGTTGGAATGTTTAGATATTTCTTTGATTTCAAAGTTATAATAAACTAAACCCCCTTTAGCTAGGGGGTGATTCGAAATATATGTTTATGCTTGCATTTTGATTTGATTACTTCTAATTGCATTTCATAAGTTGTTGATTCAATTTGTTTAACCGTTTGATTGATAACTTATTTATGTATGTTTATTAAGAATGCGCGCTTAATTTTCATGCATGAATATGACGCTAGAATATAAGTGATTTTCACCTAATCGTTATGAACTTATATTCACAAGTAGTGGAGGTTGCTTATAAACAATCGCATTAAATGAATTCTTGGCACGAGTTTCATGCTCATCATAGTAACGAATGCCTCGTCAACACTTATAGTTTTCATAATGCTTAATGATCTTTGATTGTATCTTTATTGTGCTGTTCACGTAAAGGACTTTTGGAGAATGTTGTGAATTGCGTTGCGCTAACCCATCCAATTCATTAACTTAAGGAAAACTTGACGGTTAATTTAAGCGGACCTAATTAACCCGGGGTGATGAGTTTCATAATTTATTGAAATGTAATTGGAAATCTTTTTATTATGCAAGTGTAACATATGTGGAGATGACCCCCTTAGCTAGCATTCATCCATTCTATTTCATCAATTTCATATTTACATTCTGTTTTAATTGTAATTTGTTCATTTAGTTTAATTTTGTCAAAACCTAAATCCCCCTTTACTTTAATGTCAAATTAGTTAGAAATCAATTTAGTTTGTGTTTTTAAAGCATTTTGAGTTTTTGGTTTGTCTTAGTGTTTTAAACTTTAATTTTGTATTCTTTGAGTCTAGTTTAGTGTTTTAAACTGTGTTTTTAAGTTTTTGAGTCAGTTTCCAAGAGATTTGCAATCCCTCCTAATCCCCGGTCCAGAACGATCCCTACTTATACTTATACTACAAATCGACAAAAAGAGGGTTTAATTTGTGCGCGTATAAATCTCGCATCAAATTTTGGCGCCGTTGCCGGGGACTAGAAAATTTGCTAATCCCTTGGATTGTTTGTTTCTGTATTGTCTTTTAGATTTAGTTTTTATTTGTGTTTTGTTTGTTAAGAACAACATGGCACTTGATAACGCTTCTCTTTTGTCACAGCTCATGGAAAGGTCCCAAATGCAAAGAGTTGATATATCTAATCTTCAATCAAGGAATAACGTGTTTTCCAATACTTACAATTCGGATTGGAGTGATCATTCAAACTCTATGTGGTGGGAACCTCAAAATGCTCAACAAGGAGGATATTGGCAGCCACCACAACCTCATATTCAATATGCCCAACCAAATTTAAGTTCATCAATAGATTATAATCAAAAGCTTAACGAATTAATTTGTTTGGTGCAGGGCTCACAAAATCAAGACAATGAGGCTCGACAAGAAGACAAAAGGTTGGATCACTTGGAAAAGCAAATTGGGCAGATAGCGGAGTTCGTAGGACAATTTTGCGACCAAGGCAAACTCCCTAGTTCAACCATTGTAAATCCGAAGGGAGGATTTGAAGCACCTTTGCCGGAAGCACTTATTGCTCCTACGCCATCTAATTCAAGTAAGGTTGTTCCAATTAGTTCTAACCCCATTCCACCTAATATCCCTATTCCTTGCAGGTTCATGAATTCCAAGGAAGAAGAAAGTGAAAAAGACATCTTGGAAGACCTTCAAAAGGTGCAAAGTAGGGAATTTCATGAATTCATCAAAGGGGATATACTTGAGACAACAATGCCCAAAGAAGTTGAATTTGATGACATTGGACAAGTCATAACCATCACATGCAATCTGGCCAAGTCCAATATCCCTGAAACTTTCAAAGGAGTGGTGTTTGTCATTGAGTTCTTGTCAGACAAAACAAGTAAGTCATTTTTTTCAAATTCCATTACATTTTATACTAACTTGCTGTTTTTTATGAATCAGGCACCTACACTAGAATTCAAACCATTGCCGGTTCACTTCAAGTATCATCTTCCATTCAAGGACCAATTCCATGCCGTTTGATTTTATTTATGTTAATAAAAAAAAAAAAAAAAAAAAAAGAAAAAAAAAAAAAAAAGAAAGAAAGATACTAAACATGGAGAAAGGTGGAGCTTCACAAAGGTTGTTTGCGTGAAGCCCCACTACGAGGCGCAGAAGCGGAAGGCATAGAAGCGGGAGGCATAGAAGCGGGAGGCATCGGAGCAGAAGCCATCGAAGCGGGAGGCATCGGAGCTAGAGCATTCCAGGCCTCAATACTTGGCCAAGCGCTGGATGACCCAGGAAAAAGGTGCCTCTGGAGATAAGACGCAAGCCTTTGACGGTCACTGTGAATTCGACCCTCAGATTCTTGCAGCTCATCAAGCTTCCTCTTCATCCCCGACGAATAGTTATTTGCAAGCACATGCAAACTTCTATTCTCGTACTTAAGCTGCTGGATCTCTTGCTTAAGTCTTTCCACCTCTGCCATCAACGATTCCACTTGGCGGGACCGAGCAAGCAGGCGTTGGCCCATGTTGGACACAGAACTCGCACACTGAACACTAAGTGCGAGGGACTCTTGAACGGCCAACTCATCGGACCGTCCTGACAGCAGCCTACTATCTTTTGGAGTGAGGAGGTTTTTAGCTACTATTGTAGCTGTTGTGGCGTCCTGCATCACAGAGTCTTCACCTGAAAGAGGACCGTTAGAAGATAAAAAAGAAGGGCGCCATACATTACCTTGACGGGGCGCAACCGGATCGCTGCTGAGACTCAAATCTAAGCTAAGGTTCGATGAGTTTGCCATTTTTTTCAAAAGTGTTCAAAGAGAAGGGGTGGATGGAGTTAAAATTTCACAAAGGGCCGGAGTCGAGTTTCAGGAATGGGAAATCTTCAGAGTGTGTGTGTTGGGGTGATTGATAGCTCTATAAAAAGCCAAGACGACGCGTCCACCGATTCAAAGAGCCGGATTTTCCGGCGTAATTTAGGCGACGCTCCCTCGGCTTTTCAGAAAACGCGTTCAACTTTGTCAAAAGATTTCTGACAAAGCTGAAAACACGTGGAGGCCATCATCGCATCTACACATCTTTAGCCGACAAGCGCAAAGTTCGGCGACGCTTTCTCTACTTTTCAGAAGACGCGTGCAGCTTTGTCAAAAGGAGCCGCATCTGCACTACCACGTGTCGTTCAGAAAGCAAAGGGGCGTCGTTCAGAAATCGAAGGGGCGCCTGCTCAGAAATCGAAGAGGCGTATTCAAAGATCGAAGAGGCGCCACTATTTCAAAGAGCCGGATTTGCGGGATCAAAACGTTTGTCGACAAGGGTAAAAAGTACCACCACTTGATATTATCTCTATATATGTCGACCTTCGTCTTTTATGGCAGGGCAAACCTGAAGAAAATGCCCAACTCTCCCTCACCTCTGAGGGTGCACTCCCAGCAAAGCCTTTCAAAATACTCAATTCTTTCTTCTTCCCCAAAGATGATACCAGATGCCTGGAGTACATATGTCCCAGGAGGAAACGGCGGATTGAAGCATGTGCTGATTCATTCACCGCTTCTTCAAAGCAAAGGTATCTCATATCATCAAGGTCAAAAGCAAAAGTATCTCATATCATGCTCTTTCCCTGTCTTTTTCTTTGTCCTTGTTCTTACTTGCATGGCAAAGTAAAAGAAGCAATCAGCCGGCACTTGGAGTCAGTCTTCTGATCTGGAGCCAACTGCCTGGAATCTATTCCTGATTGCTTACCTAGCGTTGCTCTCGAGTAGTCATCTTCAACGGTTGTTACACTTCCAGAGAAGGGACCACTCCTGCAAAGATTGAACAAAGAAACAGATAACAGGAGGAAGCTCAGACCTTCGGGGGAAACCAAAAGAACCATCCTGCTGCCCAGTTCAAGAAGTAGCACAAAGGAAAATCAACGATGGGCAGAAACCAGTTCAAGAGTAAGCCTGTGGAATCACAAAGATCAAAGCCTCAATGCAATCACCAAGGAGAAGAGGGAATTTACACTCCATAACCAGATTTGCGTCCCTAAACTCTTCTCTTTGTTAATTACATTCTGCCATGTTTAGTATGTTTAAATGTTTTTTGTGTGTTTACTTATGTTTTGTGTGAATCTATGCTTAAAACATTGAGGACAATGTTTGATTTAAGTGTGGGGGGGTAACTAAAGTGTTTTGATGCAAATTCGTAGGGTTTTATCCACCATAACTTCTAATGTTGTTCCTTGCTATTTTAAGGTGTTTTTAAGTTGTTTTAGAGTGTTTTAGTGTGTTTTGTTTTATAATTCGAAAATCCCATAAAAATTTGAAAAATTGTTTTGAAAAACCCAAAAAGAGTTGTTTTAAAGTTGTTTTTGTGTGTGTGTTTGTGTCTTAGGGTACCTTCCAACACAATGATAAGGATTTGGTTTATAATTGCATGACGGTTAGAAAGAGTTATAAACATAGAGAAAAGTTTGATTTACTCTTGGTATATGCTTGGTTATGGTTATAATGTATGACTTCACATGCAATCATAAAAGAAAAAAAAAATTCGTTTTTGTAACATGCTTGAAGGAAGGAACTCAAACAAACGCTACAACCCTGAGAGACTTGAGCCTATAACGTTCTTTGGAGAGTATAATCTGTGATTTCTTGTTTTCTAAAGTCGTTGTATGATCTCATTATTCTTTGCTTGGTTACTACCTAGAAGGCGTTTTATCATATAGTTCCAAATGCTAGAACTCATGCCCATTTCATTCAAAGCATGTTATTGATTTGCATAACACATATTCAAGAAGAAGTTGTGTAGTGACCACCACCATAGCCAAATAGCCTTACTTTCCATACTTCGTATATGTTGTAAGTTTTAACCCCGTTGAGCCTTGTTTAGCCTTTATTCTTTGTTTACCCACATTTTCCTCACCTAGCCTAGTTTAGGACAATCCCCACCCTTGTTCTTAAAAGATAGTGAGCATGATTTAATTGAATTCCTTTTGAGTTACATTATGAAAGAAAATAAGTGTGGGGGAGAGAATGTTTAAGTGTTTATGTTTTGAGATTCAAAAGAAAAGAAAAAGAAAAGAAAAAAAAAAAAAGAAAAGAAAAAAGAAAGAAAGAAAGAAAAAAGAGCTTAAAAAAAAAAATGAAAATAAGTGAAAATGAACTCACGAGCGTTGATGGTTGAAGAAAGGGTCCAAAAAAAAAAATGAATATGGCCCTAAGTTCTGTGTAATTCCCCCTTGGGTGATCAAAGTTGACTTCTGCATTCTAAAGGAAATTCTAAGTGCCTAATTCAATGCTTTGCTCACTATTGCTTGAAGAATGTTTGTTATCCTTACCTTTCATTTTTAGCCAATTATCCCAAGCCCCGTTACAACCCTTGACTTCTATATTGAGTGTTATGTATTTCAATTGTGGAGTTTGAACTTGGTATGAGCTTATGGTGTCACTGGTTCTCGCGTCTAAGTAGTAGCATTCCATTCATGAGATCATATCTAAACATGCTTATTAACTCCAGAAAATGCTTTCCTTATTATAACATATGTGAGTGTTCGTCTACATGTTTACATCAATCTTCTCACATATATCTAGTGTAGGGTGTGTAGTCAGAAAATCTGTGTGAAAAACGAGAGTACATCTAGTAAGAAATTGAGGGAATTCTCTAAGGCATGCTACTACATTCAAAACAAGGTTTTAAATGCTTAATTGTGAACTAGTATGTGGTGACTATGATTAAGAATGTACTTAAGTGTAAAGATGGCTCAAATCTGTGAGAATAATGATTTTTAACTTGTCATGTGCATTGGAAGTCCCTGATACGATTGTTGGAAGGTGTAGGTTGTGTTTTGTTCTTTTTGTTTTGTTTTTCTGTTTTGCTCGAGGACTAGCAAAAGCTAAGTGTGGGGGTATTTGATAGGATCATATTTATGCGACTTAAATGGCTTGTTCTCGTACATTTACGTTATGTTTCTTTAGTTATTTTAGTACTTTAAGCTATTTTCGTGTGTTTGTAGGTCCAAAGGGCTAAAGGAGCAAAAAGATGCATTTTGGAGACTTTTGGAGCACTTTTGGGCTAAGGACGGATAGCTTATGCTTGAAGCCAAAGTGTTGGACGAAATTGAAGACCTAATTGGAGCCAAAGTGTTGGAACCTTGTTCTCTTTAGTTTTAGGACATTTAAACCTTTCCTAATCCCAATCATGCCATGCATAACACACATCCATTCTAACACATTGTCATTGCACATGCATTTCCTTCATTAGTTAACCCACATGCACTTATCACTTATCATCACCACATATCATATCACTTAATCACTTATCACTTATCATCATCACTTAACCACTTATCATATCATAACCACATATCATATCACTTATCACTTATCACTTAAAATAACATCCACCTACTTCACCTACAACATCCACTTCACCTACAACATCCACCCACTTCACCTACAACATCCACCTACTTCACCTACAACATCCACCCACTTCACCTACAACATCCACCTACTTCACCTACAACATCCACTTCACCTACAACATCCACCTACTTCACCTACAACATCCACCTACTTCACCTACAAATGACATAGCCATATGTTCCCTCCACTACTCCTATAAATACCCTTGCATTCATTCATTCATGGACATCTCATTTCATACACAACACACCATTTTTCCATTTCCCTTGTAATCCAAACACCATTTTTCCATTTCCCTATTAATCCAAACACCACTCCCCAAACCATTCACACCATCAAACTATCCTTAGACCTTGTGCTACAACAACGAGGAAGAGAAGAGTGCCTAAACGTTCATACAATTCAAGTTTGAGTTGTTGGAATGTTTAGGTGTTTCTTTGATTTCAATGTTTAAATTCAATTCTCTTTGTTTGTACGTATGAGGAATGGAAGAGAAGAGTGCCTAAACGTTCATACAATTCAAGTTTGAGTTGTTGGAATGTTTAGATATTTCTTTGATTTCAAAGTTATAATAAACTAAACCCCCTTTAGCTAGGGGGTGATTCGAAATATATGTTTATGCTTGCATTTTGATTTGATTACTTCTAATTGCATTTCATAAGTTGTTGATTCAATTTGTTTAACCGTTTGATTGATAACTTATTTATGTATGTTTATTAAGAATGCGCGCTTAATTTTCATGCATGAATATGACGCTAGAATATAAGTGATTTTCACCTAATCGTTATGAACTTATATTCACAAGTAGTGGAGGTTGCTTATAAACAATCGCATTAAATGAATTCTTGGCACGAGTTTCATGCTCATCATAGTAACGAATGCCTCGTCAACACTTATAGTTTTCATAATGCTTAATGATCTTTGATTGTATCTTTATTGTGCTGTTCACGTAAAGGACTTTTGGAGAATGTTGTGAATTGCGTTGCGCTAACCCATCCAATTCATTAACTTAAGGAAAACTTGACGGTTAATTTAAGCGGACCTAATTAACCCGGGGTGATGAGTTTCATAATTTATTGAAATGTAATTGGAAATCTTTTTATTATGCAAGTGTAACATATGTGGAGATGACCCCCTTAGCTAGCATTCATCCATTCTATTTCATCAATTTCATATTTACATTCTGTTTTAATTGTAATTTGTTCATTTAGTTTAATTTTGTCAAAACCTAAATCCCCCTTTACTTTAATGTCAAATTAGTTAGAAATCAATTTAGTTTGTGTTTTTAAAGCATTTTGAGTTTTTGGTTTGTCTTAGTGTTTTAAACTTTAATTTTGTATTCTTTGAGTCTAGTTTAGTGTTTTAAACTGTGTTTTTAAGTTTTTGAGTCAGTTTCCAAGAGATTTGCAATCCCTCCTAATCCCCGGTCCAGAACGATCCCTACTTATACTTATACTACAAATCGACAAAAAGAGGGTTTAATTTGTGCGCGTATAAATCTCGCATCAATTGACAACTAGGGTGAATGGTGGCTGCAATGATGAAGTGTGATGGCTGAAAATGGCAAGTGAAGGCACGGCAAGAATGGGTTTTGTGTGCATGTGGCTGAAATTCTTAGGTTATGCATGGGTTAGGATGATTTGTGTTAGGTGATGGGTGCATGTGTTGAATTGGTGGTGCAATGATGAAAGAATAAGTGCATGTGGCTGAATTGAATGAATGCAAAGTGAATGAATAATGAAATGGGAAAGCATGTGCAAGGTTGTAGTTTTAGGGTGTTTGAGTGAATGGTTGAGATGGTATGTTTGCATGGCAAGGTATTAGAATGGGCTAGGCCCTTTGTTTTATGTCCTAGAGTGCATACAAGGCCTTCAATTTCGTCCAACACTTTGGCTCCAAGCATAAGCTATCCATCATTAGCCCAAAAGTGCTCCAAAAGGCCCCAAAATGCATCTTTTTGCTTCCTTAGCCATATGAACCTAAAAACACACGAAAATGGCTTAAACTACTAAAACAACTATGGATTAACAATATAAATGCACGAAAACAAGCTAAGTAAGTCGCCTAAATATGCTCCTATCAAATTCCCCCACACTTAGCTTTTGCTAGTCCTCGAGCAAAACAAAACAAAAGAAACCAAAAACAAAACAAAACACAATCTAAACCTTCCAACATGTATCTCAGGGATTTCAAACGAACATGACACAAAATAGAACATCATTCCCACAACATTTAGCTTTCTTTACACTTCAACAAACACTTAATCATAGTTACCATTCACTAGTTCGCATTTAATCAATTAAAACACATTTGGAATGTAGTAACATGCCTTAGAGAATTTCCTCAATTCCTCACTAGAATGCACTCTATTTTCACACAGATTTTCTAACTTCACACCCTACACTAGGTATATGTGAGAAGATTGATGTAAATATGAATTCTAACACTCACATATGTTATATCAAAGAAAGCATTTTCTGGAATTAAGACAATGACATGAATATGATCTCATGAATGGAATGCTACTACTTAGAACGAGAACCAGTGATTCCATATGCTCATACCAAATTCAAACTCCACATATTGAATACATAACATCAAGATAGAAGTTGAGGGTTGTAACGGGGCTAAGGGTAATGGCTAACAAGGAAAAGCAAAGGACAAACAAAGGTTCTTAAAGCAATAGGAAGCAAAGTAATGAAATTGACACTTAAACTCACTTTTAATGGCAGAAATCAACTTTTAAACACAAGGGAAGATTCATGCACAATTAGGGTCAAATTCACTTTTTTGGACCCTTCCTTCAATAACCAACACTTGTGAGAGCATTCTCACATATTTTTCAACTCTTTTTTTTTTTTTTTTATTCTTTGGCCGTGCCCTACTATCTTCCCCCACACTCATTTTCTGCAATATATTGATCAAAAGGAGTTCATTCTAAATCATGCTTCACTATCCTTTAAGAACAAGGGTATGGGAAGTCCTAATCTAGGCTAGGTAAGGATAATGTGGCTAACAAAGAAAATAAGCTTGAAAAGGCTCAAAAAGGGGTAATCCTACAATACATGTTAAAAGGGATAGGCTTTTTTTTTTTTTGCTTTGGCTTGACTAACAACTTCATCTTATTGTATGTTATGCAATCAATATCATGCTTTGAATGAAATGGGCATGAGTTCTAGTATTTGGAACTATAATGAAATGCATTCCAAGTAGCAACCAAGCAAAGAATGATGAGATCATGCAACGACTTTAGAAAACAAGAAATCACAGATTTATACTCTCCAAAGAACGTTATAGGCTCAAGTCTCACAAGGATGTACCTTTAGTTTGAGTTTCTTCCTTCAAGCATGTTACAAAAACTGATTTTCTCTTTTTGTGATTACATGCGAATTCATAAGCTATAACCATAACCAAGAATATACCAAAGCACAAATCAACTTCCAGCCATGTTTGCAACATTCTTTAATAGTCATGCAATTAAAACCAAATCCTTATCATTGTGTTGGAAGGTACCCTAAGACATAAACACACAAAAACGACTCAAAACACTCTTTTTAGGCTTTTCAAAACATGTTTTTTCAAATTTTTATGTGATTTTCGGAGTTATAAAAACAAAACATACTAAAACACTCTAAAACAACTTAAAAACACCTTAAAACAGTAAGGAACAACATTTGAAGTTATGGGTGATAAAATCCCACGAATTTGCATCAAATATACTTAGTTACCCCCCCCCCCCCCACACTTAAATCAAACATTGTCCTCAATGTTTTAAGCATAGATTTACATAAAACATAAGTAAACACACAAACAGCATTTAGACATACTAAACATGGCAGAATGTAACCAACAAAGAGAAGAGTTTAGGGACGCAAATCTGGAATTGGAGTGCTTTCTCGGTCTTCCTTTGTTGAATGCATGGGTTGATCTTGGTGATTCCACAGGCTTAATCTTGAACTGGTTTCCTCCCATCGTTGATTTTCCTTTGTGCTACTCTTGAACTGGGCAGCAGGATTCTTTTGGTCTTCCCCGAAGGTCTGAGCTTACTCCTTTTATCTGTTTCTTTGTTCAATCTCTCCAATTCGTATTGAAGAGGGTTAGAGGATAGCTCAGCATATGCAGTTGTTGCTTGTCTCTACATGCTTCAATGTATCATTTTCACTTGCCTTACTTGCTCCCCTTTGCAGAAGTGATCCCTTCTCTGGAAGTGTATCAACCGTTGAAGATGACTACTCGAGAGCAACGCTAGGTAAGCAATCAGGAATAGATTCCAGGCAGTTGGCTCCAGATCGGAAGACTGACTCCAAGTGCCGGCTGATTGCTTCTTTCACTTTGCTATGCGAGTAAGAACAAGGACAAAGAAAAAGACAGGGAAAGAGCATGATATGAGATACTTTTGCTTTTGACCTTGATGATATGAGATACCTTTGCCTTTGAAGAAGCGGTGAAAGAATCAGCACATGTATTTGTTGTGCTTGTCTCCACATGCTTCAATCTACTGTTTCCTCCTGGGTCATCTCTACTCCAGGCATCTAGTATCATCTTTGGGGAAGAAGAAAAAATTGAGCACTTCGAAAGGCTTTGCTGGGAGTGCGCCCTCAGAGGTGAGAAAGAGTTAGGCATTTTCTTCAGGTCTGCCTTGCCATAAAAGATGAAGGTCGACATATATAGGGATTTCCCAATAGCAAGTGGTGGTACTGTTCTTTTACCCTTGTTGACAGACGTTTTGATCCCGTAAATCCGGCTTTTTGAAATAGTGACGACTTTTCGATCTTTGAATACGCCTCTTCGATTTCTGAACGACGCCCCTTCGATTTCTGAACGACACGTAGTAGTGCGGATGCGGCTCTGTCAGAGATCTTTTGACAAAGTTGCACGCGTTTTCAGAAAAGCAGAGAAAGCGTCGCCGAACTTTGCGCTTGTCGGCAAAAGTGTGTAGTTGCGATGATGGCCTCCACGTGTTTTCAACTTTGTCAGAGATCTTTTGACAAAGTTGAACGCGTTTTCTGAAAAGCCGAGAGATCGTCGCCGAACTTTACGCAGGAAAATCTGGCTATTTGAATCGGTGGTCGTGGCGCCTTGGCTTTTTATAGAGGTATCAATCACCCCAACATACACACCTGAAGATTGCCCATTCTTGAAAATCTTCTCCGGCCCTTTGAAATTTCACTCCATCCAACCCTTCTCTTTGAACACCTTTGAAAAATGACTAACCCGAAAAATGACTAACCCATCGAACCTTTGCTTAGATTTGAGTCTCAGCAGTGATCCGGTTGCGCCCTGTCAAGGTAATGTATGGCGCCCTTCTTTTTTATCTTCTAACGGTCCTCTTACAGGTGAAGACTCCATGATGACGGATGCAACAACAGCTACGATAGTAGCTAGAAACCTCCTCACTCCTAAGGATAGTAGGCTGCTTTCAGGACGGTCCGATGAGTTGGCCGTTCAAGAGTCCCTCGCTCTCAGCGTTCAGTGTGCAGGCTCTGTGTCCAACATGGGCCAACGCCTACTTGCTCGCTCCCGTCAGGTTGAATCGTTGATGGCAGAGGTGGAAAATCTCAAGCAAGAGGTCAAATAGCTTAAGCACGAGAATAGAAGTTTGCACGTGCTTGCCAACAATTATTCGATGGGCATGAAGAGGAAGCTTGATGAGCTGCAAGAATCTGAAGGTCGGATTCAAAGTGACCGTCAAAGGCTTGCGGCTTATCTCCAGAGGCACCTTTTTCCTGGGTCATCCAGCGTTCCACCAAGTATTGTGGCCTCGAATGATCTAGCTCCGATGCCTCCTGCTTTGAGAGTTTTGCCAAGTAGTGGGGCATCAAGCAAACAACCTTTATGAAAGTTACATTCTTTTATTTTTCTTTTATTTTTTTTTTTTTTTTGAATCAAATGGCATGGACTTTATCTTTGAATGGAAGGTGATACTTGAAATGATCCGGTAATAGTTTAAATTCAAGATTGGGTGCCTGAATCATTAACAACATGTTAGTATAAAAGAAAATTGAAATTCGGGGAGGCGGCTTACCTGTGTTCTCCGAAATGAACTTAAGAATAAACACCCCTTCGAAAGTTATGACTTGTCCCGTGTCATAAAATCCAACTTCTTTGGGAATTGTGGTTTCAAATATGTCCTCTTTGATGCCTTCTACATCTTCTCCAGCCACTACCTTATCTTGAATCATTCTTCTTGGTGTACAAAGTCCTTTGAAGAATTCAACACCATCTAAAACTTGCTGTGTTGTACCAAGAATTGGAATAGCATTTTGCACCTTTGGGAAGGCTTCCACGATGTCCCTTTTACTCTCTTCTTGGTTGGGAATCAAAAACCTGCTAGGAAAAGGGACATTGGGTGGAATAACATCAGAATAACATGGAATTGGGACGTCCTTACTTGTGGTGGGTGGTTTAGAGGGATTAGGGGGCTGCGGCAAGGGTTGTTCTACCCTTGTCGTGTGCATGTCTTCTTCCTCCTCCTCAATTAGCAGCTCCTCATCCACTTCTAGGCTATGTTTGGACATTTTTAGGTCAGCTCCAACCTCCATAGCACTTCCCGAAGTGATAGCATTATGGATTTCAAAATCTTCCTTCGAGTTTTCAATAGTTGAGTTGGAGAGTTCACTTTGCTCTTGAATTTGTAAGCCCTGCACCAAACAAATTAATTCATCAAGCTTTTGATTATAATCTATTGACGAACTTGAATTTAATTGAGCATATTGCATATGAAGTTGTGGTGGCTGCATAGGTCTTGAATAGAACTCCTCATATGGCTGCCAATATGCTTCACGTTGAACTTGTTGAGCTTCCCACCACATAGAGTTTTAATGATCCCTCCAATCTCTTTGTGGACATTGATTGGCTTGAAATCCTTGCCTATATGAAGCACCAAATGTAGGGACACTCTGCATTGTGGTCCTTTCGGCATACGGCGACAATTGAGAAGTAAGATTTGCCAATTGAGCTTGAATGCTAGCAAAATCCATATCTTACTTCTTTAGTACCTAAAATCAAAGAAAGAGAACTAAATCAAATATCAAAAGTAACAACAAACAAAGAAAACAACACTAAGTTAGAAACTAAAACGAAAACAACTAAACCGAAAAGAAAAGAACCAAGGGATTAGCAAAGTTGCTAATCCCCGGCAACGGTGCCAAAATTTGATGCGAGAATTATACGCACACAAATTAAACCCTCTTTTTATCAATTGTAGTAAGTATGTAAGTAGGGATCGTTCTGGACCGGGGATTAGGAGGGATTGTTAATCACTTGGAGTTGACTCAAAAACGTAAAATAAAGTTTAAAACACTAAACTAGACTCAAAGAATGCGAAACTAAACGCGTAAAACACTAAAACAAACCAAAAGACTCAAACACTTTAAAAACACAAACTAAATTGATTTCTAATTAAATTGAACAATAAAGTAAGGGGGGGGGTTGTGTTTGGATGAGATTAAATTAAATGGACAGATTATAATTAAGGGCAAAATGTAAATATGAATGTGATGAAAATATGGATGATGGAATAGGCAAGGGGTTCTTCTCCACACATGTTACACTTGCATACAAGATTGATTTTCAGTTGGTCTTTCGATAAGTTATGAAACTCAACACCCCGGGTTAATTAGGTTCGCTTAAATTAACCGTCAAGTTCTCCTTAAGTTAATGAATTGGATGGTTTTGCGCAACGCAATTCACAACATTCTCCAAAAGTCCTTTACGTGAACAGCACAATAAAGATACGATCAAAGATCATTAAGCATCATGAAAACTATAAGTGTTGACGAGGCCTTCGTTACTATGAAAAGCATGAAACTAGTGCCAAGAATTCATTTAACGCGATTGTTTATAAGCAATCTCCACTACTTGTGAATATAAGTTCATAACTATTAGGTGAAACTCACTTATATTCTAGCGTCATATTCATGCATGAAAATTAAGCGTGCACTCTCAATAAACATACATAAATAAGTTATCAATCAAACAGTTAAACAAATTGAATCCACAACTTATGAAATTCCAACCAAAAGTAATCAATTCATATTGCAAGCATAAACATGGTTTCGAATCACCCCCTAGCTAAAGGGGGTTTAGTTCCTCATACGTACAAGACAAAGATAAGTAAATTTAAACATTGAAATCAAAGAAACACCTAAACATTCCAACAACTCAAACTTGAATTGTATGAACGTTTAGGCCCTCTTCTCTTCCTCTTTGTTGCGGCACAAGGACTAAGGATAGGTTTTGGGGTGGTGTGAAGTGTTTTGGAGGAATGGGGAGTGGTTGGAGTGGCTGCAATGGAGGAGAGAATGCTGGAAAATTGGAAGGGGATGCACGGCAAAGGTATTTGTGTTGTGTGTTGTGTTGTGGTGAATGTAATGAATTGTATGAATGCAATGCATGGTTTTATAGGGAGAGAATGGATGGGAGAACATGTGAATGGCAGCTAGGAATGATTAAAGAAGGGAATGCATGTGTATTGACAACTAGATTGGTTGGTGGAAATCTAAAAATGCAAATGGGAATGCTGGAAATGCAAGGGTGGGTACGGCATGGTTGTGTTTGTGTGTTGTGGCTGATTTGTTTGTTGGTTAAAGCTTGTGAGTGAATGATTAAAGATGCATGTGGATGAATTATACAATGGGAAAGTATGTGATTGACAACTAGGGTGAATGGTGGCTGCAATGATGAAGTGTGATGGCTGAAAATGGCAAGGGAAGGCACGGCAAGAATGGGTTTTGTGTGCATGTGGCTGAAATTCTTAGGTTATGCATGGGTTAGGATGATTTGTGTTAGGTGATGGGTGCATGTGTTGAATTGATGGTGCAATGATGAAAGAATAAGTGCATGTGGCTGAATTGAATGAATGCAAAGTGAATGAATAATGAAATGGGAAAGCATGTGCAAGGTTGTAGTTTTAGGGTGTTTGAGTGAATGGTTGAGATGGTTTCTAGGGTGAATGGTTGAGATGGTTGCATGGCAAGGTATTAGAATGGGCTAGGCCCTTTGTTTTATGTCCTAGAGTGCATACAAGGCCTTCAATTTCGTCCAACACTTTGGCTCCAAGCATAAGCTATCCATCATTAGCCCAAAAGTGCTCCAAAAGGCCCCAAAATGCATCTTTTTGCTTCCTTAGCCATATGAACCTAAAAACACACGAAAATAGCTTAAACTACTAAAACAACTATGGATTAACAATATAAATGCACGAAAACAAGCTAAGTAAGTCGCCTAAATATGCTCCTATCAAAGCTTCATGAGTTGAATTACCCTACGTATGATTTGGAGTTAGCGGCCATTATCTTTGCTTTGAAGATGTGGAGACATTATCTCTATGGAGAAAAATGCAAGATCTTTACAGATCATAAGAGTCTTCAATATCTTTTCACACAGAGGGATCTTAATCTTCGTCAGCGGAGATGGTTGGAACTGCTTAGTGATTATGATTGCACAATTGATTATCACCATGGTCGTGCGAATGTGATAGCTGATGCACTTAGTAGGAAATCTCAAGGCCGTATCAATGCGTTGTACCCTAGTCGTGTTCCTCTTATGGCAGACTTGAGATCAACTGGAGTGAGGTTAGAGGTAGAAGATCAGGAGGTAGCCTTACTTGCTAATTTTCAAGTTAGGCCAATTTTAATTGATCGTGTACTTGAAGCCCAGATGGTTGATGAAGAGACTCAGGAAATAATTCAAGCAAGGAATCAGGGGAAAAAGAAAGACTTCAGAGTTCGAGAATCGGATGGCATGCTTATGCAGGAGAGTAGAATGTTTGTGCCGAATAATTTGGATTTAAAGAAAGCAATTCTTGATGAAGCGCATATCTCAGCTTATGTGATGCATCCAGGAGCTACTAAAATGTATCATACCATTCGACCATTTTATTATTGGCCGGGTATGAAAAGAGAGATGGCTGAGTATGTGAGTAGGCGTGCCATATGCCAACAAGTTAAAGCTGAAAGGAAGAAGCCGTTTGGGTTGTTGCAGCCGCTTCCCGTTCCAGAGTGGAAATGGGAAAACATTACTATGGATTTTGTGTACAAGCTTCCGCATACACATAATGGTTTTGACGGCATTTAGGTGATAGTTGATCAGCTTACTAAGTCAGTGCATTTTATTCCAGTGAGGGAAAAGTATTATTTGGGCCAATTAGCTGAATTATTCATATCGAAGATTGTGAAATACCATGGTGTTCCAGTGAGTACTGTCTCAGATCGTGACCCAAGATTTACTTCTAAATTTTGGGTGGCTTTTTAGGAAGCTTTGGGTACAAGATTACTCTATAGTACGGCATATCATCCTCAAACAGATGGACAATCTGAGAGGACCATTCAGACGTTTGAGGATATGTTGAGATCTTCGGTGTTGCAGTTTGGCGATGCTTGGCATAAGCGGTTGGATTTAATGGAATTTGCCTACAACAACAGTTTTCATTCGAGTATCGGCATGTCACCATTTGAGGCATTGTATGGTAAATCTTGTTGTACACCCTTATGTTAGTCAGAGGTCGGAGAAAGAGTTTTGGTGGGCCCCGAGATTGTTGAGGAGACTACTCAAAATGTTCAGGTAATTAAGTCTAACCTGAAAGCGGTCCAGGATCGACAAAAGAGCTCAACGGATTGGCATGCTACTGAAAGAGTGTATGAAGTGGGTGATTGGGTGTTTCTGAAGCTTTCACCGTGGAGAGGTGTTGTACAGTTTGGAAAGAAAGGTAAGCTAAGTCCCAGGTATATCGAACCGTATATGATCACCGAGTGAGTTGGTGAAGTGGCTTACAAGCTTGAGTTACCTTCTGAACTGGCTAAAGTGCATAATGTTTTTCATGTGTCCATGCTTTGTCATTACGTTGCGGATCCGTCGTATGTGATACCTCCTCAACCATTGGAGATTAACCTGGATTTGACTTATGATGGGGAACCAGTAACGATTCCGGATTGGAAGGAAAAGGTTCTGAGGAACAAGACTGTGAATTTAGTGAAAGTTTTGTGGAGGAATCACTTAGCGAAGGAAGCTACTTGGGAAACTGAAGATCGAATGAGAGATTTGTATCCTCAGTTGTTCTTTGATCGCTAGTGGTTGGTGTGAGTGGTTGTTATGAATTTTGGGACGAAATTTTATCCAGGTGGGTAGGTTGTGACAGCTTGTCCCAAATTATTTGTAGCGTAGGTGTGAAATGACGATTTTGCCCCTAGTGGTTATGTTTCATTTTGGGGTGTTTGTTTTGTGGGCTTGTTGGCTGTATCTTGACCACACGTACACTCTTATCCTTATCTCATTCCTGTGTCTCTCCCTCTCTCTCTCCCTTTTCTTGCTCTTTCGTACGGACAAGTACCAAAACCCTTGCAACTATTGCAGATCGAGGTGGAAAGTCTTACCTTTGTGTTCGTGAGGACCATATGAGTTCAACCATACCAATTTCAGGTAAGGAATCATTCGACTTCACGTTGAAACATGGAACCCCGATTTTGGTCACTATTCATGCACACGTGAAATGTTGTTTTTCAGGGAATTTGAAGCTTGTAGGAAGCTTAGTGAGGTCCTTAAGAAGCTCGGGGTGGTTCGTTGGAAGGTTTTGGACGTCAGGATCATGAGTTGCAGGCTTAGCTTGATTTTGTGAAGTTTTTACGGCGTGATTTCGTGAATTTCAGGGCTTGAAAGTGGTAAGGTTTTGTTCTACTTGTTGTAAGCTTCATTTTGGTGCTAATTTCATGAAATTTGGTTGAGAAACGAGTGAGAAACGAAGGTTTGAAAATTTTCCGGTATTCCGGCGACGACATTGGAGGTGTACCGGAGAAGAAGACGAAATATTCTTAATGGCGTCAGGTTAACTTTAACGGAATCTGTTGGTTTTAACGGAATATTCCCTAACGCCGTTAGGGTTGCCACAACAGCGCCAGGCACGTGCCCGCACGTGGCCGGCGCGTGGCAACGCGTGGGAGGTCAGAAAATTATTTTAAAAATATGGGGATGTTCGTGAGGTTGAGTAGATCACGTTGGTATATTCATACACCCCATTTGAGCATTGTGTGAGAAGTTATCACCTAGTTTTGGTTAAGTGCTTTAAATTAACATTTTTATAGTTGTTTCGCACGTAGGTGAGACCTATCCCGATGACAAGCGCGGTCACTCAAGGCAGGAGGGTTACAACCCTTCCACATACCAGTGAGTGGGCTTTTTGTTTTCCGTATATACCTATTTACTTGTGGTTTTTCCCAGAAAATGAAATGGAATGTTTATATGTTTTAAATGTCATGCATTGCGTTTGCCTATTTATTTATTCATTAGTAGTTGCATATATGTATGTTTGTTGCTACGGACGCATAGGTAAGTGCCAAGCAAGGTATGGTTTATGTTGATGATTAGTAGTTATGTGAGATGCATAAAGAACTCATAACCTGCACCCCCGGTGTTAGTGCTCCAGCTCAGAGTAGGGCACAATCCTTCACGTGATTTCACCTCCCGCACCACACGCTCATCTTGGATCCAAGTTAGGTGCAAAGTCCTGTTGTACAGACCACTTTAGGTGGTTCCGACTCATAGGTGACCCGCGATTATTCGCCTAGTCTTCACGTGATCGTAGCACTTAAGCGTATTTATTTACACCCAGTCCTGTCGTACAGACCACTTTAGGTGGTTCCGACTCGTGTGTAGGTATAGTTAGTGAGTTGGAGATTTGAGCTCTAGATTCAGCCTTACAGGTCACGTTAGGTGACTCCGGCTGACATATTACATTGCATTGATTGACATTACCTGGGTTACTTACAGTTTATGTAGAGGCATTCGACATGGCATATCTCCAAGCATGTTTTCGATATATGTGTATATTCTATTTTCTGGGAAACTATACAGGTTTTATGGCGAGGGGTTAGAACTTTTGATATTGAAACGATTTTGAAAGGCTTTGTTTTTGCCCACTCACACTTTCTGTTTTGCGCCCCTTCAGGTTTTAGTTTGGATTGCTGTTTTGGTGGCTCATGAGGAATCCACGGTATATCTGACAGATTATCACCAGTGTAGGACCCCCTCTGGTTGTATTTAGTTAGTATTTGTTCCTCTGGACTGCACTAGGTTTTCTGTGCTCTGAATATTGTGTTTCCCACTTACGCTTGCACATGTATGTTAACTACTCTGTGGGTAGTTTGATTTTTATTTATTCGTACTTTATTATTATTCTTAGCTTCCGCACTGTGCACATGGTTATGTCACCCTCACGTGACAGACAGCACGCCTTGATTTCGGTCGTGGTGTGTCACACACCCTTATTAATTTTTCATCATTAATTTTCTTCAATTTATTCAATCCAACGACCAAAAACTTGAAAGGGTATACAAGAAGTAAAAATGAGTGTGTAGATAAAACTACCCTTTAACTAATGGGTGGGCATAAACCTCACTTACCATTCTATTATGATAAATGCTAGGGTACATTTTTGCTCATCACCATAGTGTATGCTTACCATACACTTAATCATTTGTCATGTGTCTTTTCACTTAATTTCGATTAATTTTTTTCAAAATTGAAAAAAGTAGCATTTAATGCAAAAATTAACTAAAATTAAGTGAAATGACACATGACAAATGATTCGATGTATGGTAAGCATACGCTATAGTTATAACGGTGAGCAAAAATACATCCTAAATGTTAGCAACTTTTACACTAACTTTTGAATTGGAACATTCTCAATTTAACAAATGTCGTGTCGTTTTTTTTTCTACAAAAATCCAAACATTTATTGCTTTTAAAATTATGTTTTCTATTTTTTTATTTATTTAATTCTTAGCCAAAAGCATTAAAAGTCTGTTTTTGTGTAAAAAATAACACGTTTTGTGAAAATATAAGAAAGGCAAAATGCAAAGATTAGTGGAAAAGTGACACGTGTTATGTTAAAAAATGACATGCAAAAGTTTCCATCCTCCCTCCTCTCTCTATTACTTCAAATTCAAATTAAGAAGTGATTTTTATACACATTTTTTATCCTCTCACACGCTTATGTTTAATTTTGATCATTGATTTCATTTGATTTATTCAATCTGATGACCATAAATAAAAAAAATAAAAGAAAAAAGGTGTGTGATAAGCTAAAAAGAGTGAATAATACTCAAAACTTCAAAACTTTCAAGTTATTACAACAAGGACCCAAAATATTCATGACCAAATAAAATTTTATTAAGAAGGACTAAACTATTTGCCCTTTAGTGAATGAGAACCAAGGTTCTAAAAGACGCTAGATGCTAGTTGGCTGGCAGGCTGAGGCCTAGTGCCTAGGCGGCTAGGCGGGGCCTAGTCGGGCGCTTAGGTGGACTAGGCGGATTTAAGTAAATCTATTATATTTCATGTAAATAAGTATCTGTTTATACTTAAATCATATATAATTTCCATCATAAACTAAAAGTAGAATGATATATATATATATATATATATATATATATATATATATGTACATACATACATACATATTATGAAGTATTGGAACGCAATTAAAACATCGGGAACAAGCATATAATGTATTTCATTTAAGTATTCACCAAGCCTCTTACAATTTATTGAAAAAAAAATAAAATGCAAAATGAAAGTTATCTATTTTCTATCTAAGTAAGTCGCAACCTAGGCAGGTGCCTAGGCGGTCTAGGTGGGCACCTCAGCAGGTCTAGGTATCCTTTCTTAATTTTCAAATGCCTAGGCATTAATTGGGGCGGGGGCCTATGTGGTGCTAGGCAAGGATTTTTAGAACAGTGATGAGAACATAAATATGAAAGTATAAACTTTTGGATGGAAATGTAAAGACACAAAAGTATAAAACTTCATGTAATTGCAAGAAAGGCCCAAAAGACCCTTTCTTTAAAGGGTGGCCGGTTTTGGAGGGCTAAGGATGAGTGAAAATTATGTGCCCCCAAATTTCTTCTCCAGCCCCATGGTGGTGGCGAGGACGGTGGAGCCATGGGAGGGGATGAGAATTCATGAGTGGATTTTTTTCAACATGCTTGTCCGTGGGAATGCTAGCACTTTTAGGAATGCAAGTACCACTCATAAGCTTATCAAAATTAATCCCGGTAGTGGATTTCTTCTTTGTTGCCTTCGGAATTGAGTTGGATATTAGTGAAGGGTTGGCCTTGGATGAACCAATGCTTAGGCTTGTCCTAGGCATGCTTGTGGGCTCACGGTTATAGGGTCCATAGACGTTTGTTTTCCAAATGGCTCATCTAGTTCACTAGCATGTTGAAGATTTGTTTTTGTTCTGATGATGAAGAAACTTATCCCTCTCTTTCAGTTGTCCATGTTGCCTCGATTTTGGACAGGCTTTGTAATGACCAATGCTCGGGCTTGTTCTTGTCAATGCTAGTGTCGGTTCAGCGTTGTATGGTCTGAAATGGCCCTCACAGTGCACTAACATGTTGAGAGTTAGTTCATGCGGCGGTGATGAAAAAGTTTGTCCCTCCTTTGACGATTAAGAGGGCTTTGGAACCAAAGCTTGTGCTCGTTCTAGGCATGCATTGATTACGGCTCGGTGCTATGTGTTAGATCCTTCCTAACCCTCATGCATGTCGAAAACGAGTTCGAGCAGTTGCAATGAAGTGTTTGGATGAAAGTGACACACCCTGACCGGAGTCGAGACGTGCTAGCCGTCACGTGAGAGTGACATAGCCAAATGCGCAATAGAAGAGATACTAATAAAAGAAATGTGAATAATTAAAAACCTAAGCTAAACTTATTTAAACTAAAGATAGAATATAAGGGTGTGAAAGTGATCAAATATAAGATACATGCATATCAAAGCATAGGTAAAACGAAAGTGCAGTCGAACTAACTAAGTACTAATTGTACAAACAGGGAGAAGATCCCTACTATTATTTAAGGAAATGTTAGAACCGCCGTGTAGTCCTCGTGAGCCACCAAAGACGAGTATCTACCTAGAACTTGAAGGGGCACAAAACAAAAGGGTAAGTGGGCAAAGACAAAGCTTTAGAAAAACACATTTATCTTTATGAACATAATCACCCCTCTCTGTAAAACCCGTATAATTTCCAAGAAATAGTAATATGCACATATATAAAAGCAATGTTCAAGAGTAGTGAAAACAGAATTATGCCATGTCATAACGTTCAGCACTAAAATATGTAAGCCAGGTGAAAAGTCAATATAAATTAGCATGCCAGCCGGAGTCACCTAACATGACCTGTACAATTGGACCTATAGCTCATCAACATATGTCTACACATGAGTCGAAGTCACCTTATGTGACCTGTATGATAGGCTGGGTGTAAATAAGTATGCTCAAGTGCTATGATCACGTGAAAAGATGTGCGATAGATCGCGGGTCCCCTATGAGTCGAAACCACCTATTGTGGTCTGTACGACAGGCTAGCACCAAAACTTGGATCCAAGGTAAGCGTGCGGTGCAGGAGGTGAACAATCACGTGAAATCTGTGCCCTATTCTCGGGCGGGAGCACTAACAGCGGGGTGCAGCATAATAAGCTCTAAATGCATAATTGCATAGCATTATGCAATGCAATAAGACCAATCACATGTTAACTCACCTGAAGCTTACCTGAGCCTCCACAACATCAAATAGTATAATTCACAATTCATACTAATGCAACAATATAGTAATAAGCGGTATAGACATGGCATACAAGGCATAAATTAATTTAAAAATGTTTTTTGGAAATCATAAAGCATATATATAACAAATGCCCACTCGCTGATAAGTAGCAGGATCGTAGCCCCCTAGCCTCACTTGTCCACGCTCGTCCTCGGGGTACGTCTCACCCATATGCGATACAACTATTTTAACGTTAATTCGATAGCACATAAACAAAGCCTAGAATTAATTCCTCATACATTGCCCAAATGGGGTGTTTGAATATACCAACGTGATCTACTCGACCACATTTTTAGAAAAAATTTTGGATGTCGGATGCGGCCACACAAGCCGGCCACGCGCAGGCACCTGCCTGGCACACAGGACAGAAACCTTAACAGCTTTAGGAATATTCCGTCAAAATAGGCGGAATATTCCGTCAAAATAGACGGAATATTCTGTTAAATGGTAACGGCATTACCTAACACCGTTAGAATATTCCGTTAAAGTTAATGGAATATACCTTCTTCTTCTTCAGTCACTCGACGGTTTCTGGAAAATTTTCAAATGTTTATATCTACTTCATTTCTTAACCAAAATCCATGAAATTTATATGGATTTGAAGGTCTTAAAGAGTAGAACACGTTTGTACCTATTAGAAGTCCAAAATCCAACGGAAAATAGTCGGAAAATCCCTTGATAGCTCTGGCCAAAACTAGAGTTCCTCCAAACCGTGTGATCCGACATCAACGCAACCTCAAACCTACTCTAGAGTGCTAGGGAAGTTGCGTGGGAACCTTTCCAATTCCTAAAACCTCTTAATCTTACCGGGATCACGTCGGAGAAACTTTGCTCCTTCAGATCTCGCGAGTTAAGAGTTACAACTCACCAACTCGGAAACTAAGGGTACCACTGGGTTCATGAAGTCAAAAGGATAGTGATGGTGGTGATTTCCAGTTTGATCCATGTTGATTAGAGGTGTAAGTGAGCTGGGGGTGTCTTGGGTGCAAGAAGAAGAAGAAAGAGGAAGTCTCGAGAAGGAGGGAGAGAAGGGAGAGTGTGGGTGTGTATGTTCTGATTGGGCAGAAGAGAGAGATATATTTTAATTGGTCCAAATGAAATAAAAGCCCAAATAGCTAATGGAGGCCAAGGAAATAGGAATTAATATGATTGGTTCTTTATTTTGGCCCATTACGCACTATATATATATTTGTAACTTTTTTGTTACACTTCCCATACAAGTCTAACTTGTGTCATCGTACCCATGATATCAAGTACGATTTAATTACGATGATAGAAATAATAACTTAGAACTGCATATGTACATCCACGTCACTTAGCCAACGAGGTCATATTCGTCATTGTACACACTCGGGGAGAAATATATATAATAATTTGGGACGGATCGTCACAGAAAGCCTATCTTTTTCTCGCATCAATGAATTAAACGTTTATAAAAAGCATCATGAGAAACTCTTAGGTATTATTTTCTTTCTATTAATTTTTTTATTGAAAAAACACGTTCGTCACCTATGGCACCCTAGATCAAACTCAAATTGGCATATTGCCAAAAAAGTTGACGTCTTTCAGTTTATGAGGGCAAGAAAGTCGATGTTCAATGATTACTACATCATTGTGAAGTGGGTCGTAAGACCGAATATAAGTTGATTGACTACAAACTTGATCTTGCTGATGCAGATAAAGCCACGAAACATAAATTTCTAGTTCATTTATAAGTTGTACAAGGATGATGAGAGACTCACATTAGTAATGCAGTCATGCAAGTCGTTTCAACGATCATGTTCTATGTTTTATTCCCTTCTTCTTCCACCATTTGAGGTTGCAGGGATTTTGAGTTCTCGCATTTGGAAAAATGTTAGGGAGACCATCTATATAATCAATATTTTGTAGACCACGTAATGTGACGATTGACTGTTGGATAACTATGTGCCCTTTTCATCATTAATTCTCCATGTCTCCACTTTCAATAATTGAAATAAATTAGGTCATGTTGTGACATATTCTAGCACACTTGTGTAAATCACTAGTAGATTGTATTAGGATACTAGAATATTATATCCTTTTATGAGTGTATTACTCGCAGGCAAAGAATCTTACCGAGTTCACTAAAAATAAAGACACAAGGCATGAGGAATAACACAAAAAATTCCTCAAGTCCATCTCCATCTCTCTCTTTGCCGCACCCTTCTTCCCTTCAATAAAATAGGCCACAACAGGCCCTACGTATTTTCCCTTTCACAAATTGTTGCTAGAGTTACTTTGCCCTGTCTTTGATAGGGACAAAATTTTGAGAGGAATGCTTGGTTCATTCCCCCACTTGCCTTCTCCAACTTGGCTTTCTCACTCAATAAATGCCATGTGGAATATCATGACACCTGAAATTATGTATTAATTGTGTTTAAAATTTCTTTCATCTCGTTCCACTATTACCCCTGATTAAATCCTATGTGTCACCAAAATAATATTATTTACCGAAGTTGACAAATTTAATTATATTTGGCACAATTACGAATATTTGACATATATATAATTTTGGATTTTAATCAGGTTCAATTTTATATTTGGGACAACCTTTGAATTTTTTTTTCTCTTGTACCGTCTGGGCAATGTATTGTTTTTCTTGGGGCGAATAGTTTGGAGCAAGCACAATGGAAAAATAGACGTAAAAAATAATGGAAGAAGCCAAGAAGGTAACAAGAACCTAAAACCAAAAGGAAAAGAATTAAACAAAAATAAAAATGAGAGTCCTTCTAATACTAAACTTGTGCAGAAAATATTATTAATAATTAAAACAATTAGATTTGTCAATTTTGGTGGATAATTTTTATGATTTGGTTGACATATGAGGTGATTGATTCCTCAAGCCCTTCTTCATCTCTCTCTGCCGCACCCTCTTTCTCCCTTACAAGAGGCCATACATATTTTCCATTTCACAATACTTGTTGTTAGGGTTACTTTTCCTCGTCCTTGATAGGGACAAAATTTTGAGAGGAATGCTAGGTACCTTCCTCACTTGCTTCTCCAACTTGTTTTCCCCGCTCAATAGATGCTACCTGGACAATTTAAACCACATTATTGCTAGCTCATTGTGAGGACAAGCTCACCCCCTCTCTTTTAGTGTAGATAATATCGTTTGTTCAAAAAAAAAAAAAATCTTCTCTTGTTTATAATTCAAAAAGAAGATTTCTTCTCTTTCCACTATTACCCCTAATGAAATCCTATATGCCAACAAAATCTTTGATATTATCCATTGAATTTGACAAATCTAATAATATTTGACACAAAATGCAAATATTTGACACAAATTGCAAATATTTGACATATGTAAATTCGACGTTTTTGTTTCCTTTGCGCCTCTCTCAAACCCTTGAGGCACAATTGCGAATATTGGACATATGTATAATTTTAGATTTTTAATTTTAAGTTTTATATGTGAGACAGTCTTCTATTCTTTTTTTCTTGTACCATCTGGCCAATGTTGACACATCCCAATCTGGAATGTCCACTTGAACTCCGCATCGAGTTGTGATGGCCAACACCTGGAGGGTGATTAAGCCATAAAGTGTAGTGTAGTGGGGAAAATGAAGTGAATTAATTTAAACCTAAAAGTGCCTAATCAAAAGAGTGTGCAGGTGAGCGGGATTGAACCCATTTCACACGTGATGTCAAAGCATAAGACAATATAGAAATAGGATGAGGGTTATACCACTTTAGCACCAGGTTGTTGCTCAAGACATCACGTGTGAAATGGGTTCAATCCCGCTCACCCGCGCACTCTTTTGATTAGGCACTTTTAGGTTTTAATTAATTCACATCCTTTTCCCCACTACACTACACTTTATGGCTTCGTCACCCTCCAGGTGTTGGCCAGCACAATTCAATGCAGAGTCCAAGTGGACATTCCGGATCAGGGTGTGTCAAATGTATTGTTTTCCTTGGGAAGAATAGTCTGCAGCAAGCACAATGAAAAAATAGACGTAAAAAATAATGGAAGGAGGAAGAAGGTAACGAGAGCCTAAAACCACAAGGAAAATACAACAACTACAAAGTCTTTTCCCAATAAGTGGGGTCGGCTGTATGAATCCTAAAACCCCATTGCACTTGTTATGTGCCATGTCTTTCGTTAGATCCAAGTACTCTAAGTCTTCCTAGATCTTCCTCTACCCCTTCAGCCTTGAACCTCTATTATGTAATTGCATCTTTTAACCGAAGCGTCAATAGGCCTTCGTTTCACGTGTCCAAACCACCGTAACCGATTTTCTCTCATATTTTCTTCAATTTCGGCTACTCCTACTTTACCTTGGATATCCTCATTCATAATCTTATCATTTCTCGTGTGCCCACATTTCCAACGAAGCATTCTTTTCACTACACCCATTTTATGTACATGTTGATGCTTCACCGCCCAACATTCCGTGTCATAAAGCATTGTCGACCTTATTGCCATCCTATAAAATTTTTCCTTGAGCTTTAGTGGTATACGATGGTCACACAACACGCCGAATGCACTCTTCCACTTCATCCATCCAACTTGTATTCTATGGTTGAGGTCTCCATCCAACTCTCCATTTTTTTGCAAGATAGATCCTAGGAAGCAAAAGCGGTAGCTCCTTGATACTTCCTGATCTCCAATCCTCACCCACAAGGAAAATAATTAAACAAAAATAAAAAGGAGAATCCTTAAAAAACTAAACTTGTATATAAAAATATTATTAATAATCAAAATAATTAGATTGTAATTTCGGTGGATAAATTAATGATTTGGTTGTGACATAGGAGATTTAAATAGGGGTAAAAGTGGGGAAAAAAAGAGAAACTTTAACCGCAATTGATCCATAGATTTAACTTTAATGGTTGTCCACCTGGAATCCATTGCTCAAATTTTGATAGGTAAATCGAGGTACAATGCCACATAGGTTGACTAAAACTTATACCTAGTGGCTCGAAGACAATGACTTACATCGAACGAGTTCACCATAACGTGATGTTCCGATTCAATAATGTATTATGATGAGAAGAAAGATATACACAAGTCAATATATTATTGGACTGAAACGATAAGCCAATCCCTAGAAAAGGAGAAATTAACATTGCAAGGAATGCTGCATAGAAGAAGCGAGGCCTCTGAATCCTTATGCCTAGTACATAGTATACCTACCAAACCAACCGATCACAACAGGCTGTTTTAAATGCTATTACTAGAAAACAAGCAAAACATAGGCAGAGTAAACTTTGTATGAGGAGGAATTGGTGCTTACCCAATTAATTGTGTGTGGGTAACTAATCACTAATCATACTCAGTATGATGTAGAGAGCTTAGGATGTGTGTGTGTGTGTATGTGTGTGTGTACATAAATGTATATAAGTCAGAAAAATCACTTTTATACGAGCATCAAGTCTCAACAATGTGTATAGCAGTGTTCCTTTGGCAAGCCCACCCACTTTACCCTTTCCTTCTCTTGCAAAACAGAGATGAATATCACAACAGGCAAGTTTAAGAATTAATCTACTTTTATTTGATTTCACAAGTTTTAATGGGGTTGTTTATTATCTAATCTTCAAATATGCATGTATGTATGTATGTATGGGCCTACAAAACCAGTGGCATGGTGGGAAGGCTGCAAGATATAGGCAGAAGAGATGAGGTTGCAAGAGGGACATGGTTGGCCTGTTCAAGAGGAGGGAGACTGGCTTTTCTTACAAATGTACTTGAGCTTCACACCGACCCAGAGGCAAAGAGCCGAGAAGACCTACCTGTGCTCACATTAAAATTATGTTTGAGAGCTTTCATCCGATCTTTCAAGTGGCTCTCCAATATTTTTTTCCTGCAGTTCTCTCACTATGTTGTCAAAAACAACAGTTGAAAGTACTCTTTGTCCCATACTTTTTATGCATAAATGTCTCAATCAATAAATCATCCCAATCCCCCTGTCCGTTTTATCATATTCTTCTCTTGCTCACATCTACCTTCTTTTATTCAGTATCCAGTTCTATTGTCAGAAAATTGACCAAAGGTCTAAAGTACAAGCCAAAACAATGGATATGAACTAGTATAGATTACAGAAAAACAATATGAATTCTTCAGTGACCAAACCAAGCACTCACCTGCAAGTGACTAAGTGTAGGATGAACCCAGTGGCTGGCTCAGATTCAAATAAGCATTAATTACGCCAGTGCTTCTTCGTTATCAATGTCTCTCCAAATACTAAGAGCTTAACGCAGCAAAAGTCACAGAAGCTCAGCCGAACACAACACCAGTAAGAAAATTGTCTGCAACAGAACTTGTAGTGATCTCCACTATTAGAAGAAATAAAGTTGACAGTAGAATTAAAAACCCGAGGGTGGTCCTTGTACAGGTTCTAATAAGCAATGATGCAATCGTATCTAGCTCTTGATGCTCTTAAAATTGCAGAGGAAGTATAAAAGGGATGGCACTGGGAAAAAAAAACAAAAAGAAAGAACCAGAGAATACCCAACTCAACGACAAAAAAAAATTGTTGGAAGACTCATTAATAAAACCCAAAATGTTAAAATAACAGCAGCCAAAACCATCTTTTACCCTTTCTCCCCCTCTCAACATAGTGGAAAGAGTAAATTTTGAAACTCCCTTCCCTGATTTCCTACATCTTCAACAATCAAATAAACAGTGAGAACCCACTAAACTCACACAAGTTCACGACTCAAACTCACCTCACTTAAAAGGTTAAACGCAGATAAAAATAAAATAAAATCAAGAATAATGATAAAAATGGTGGTTGCAAAGGCCACAAAGTGGAGCATTATGAAGAACGAGATGAGCCAGTGTTCACCTTTGATGTTAACAAATGAATAATAGCAGCAACGCTATAAAAGATAAAGGTGTAATAGTAGCATCATCTGAACTAACACTCACTGGTGCAAACAGGCACAGATCACACATAGAATTATTATGAACAGATGTGCAAAGGATAGAGCATCAGCTAATAACTTGTCAACAATTGAACTTTCATAAAGTTCAGAGATCAAGTGTGAACCATCATCTGCCCCAGCACACAAAAACACAAATACACACTCATGCTCACACAAAGGAATGTAGCATATGTACAAGAAAATTGAGCATCGGTTAATAGCTTGTCAACAGTTAAACTTACCAGAAGTTCAGAGATCAAGAGTAAAACATCATGTACACCACACACAAATGCATGCACAAATACGCACTCATTTGCAAACATAGAGCATCAGTTTCTAACTAGTCAACACTTTGAAGTTACCTGAAGGCTGAAGTTTACAGATAAAAGTTAACCATCACATGCATCAATGCACATTATCGAAAATAAGCATTTATTCTCACACAGAGGGTTGTTATTAACAGAAGTGAAGGATAGAGCAAAGTTAATAACTTGTCAACAATAAAACTTAAGTTCTGGGATCAGGTGTATACCGTCGGCTGCATGAACACATATACACACACGAGCACACACAAATACACACTCACGATCCCACAGAGGAAGGTTTGGAAGAGATGTACAAGAAATCAAGAATCAGTTAATATCTTGTCAACAACTGAACTTACCTAAAGTTCAGAGATTAAGTGTACGCCATCATTAATATTATTAAAAAAATTAAAAAAAATAAAAAAAATAAAAAACAGAATATCACAGCATTATGAATCTATTTGGAGCAGGAGTTACACCAATAGTAGGTCAGACACGCTGAATTCAAAATTAATTTACAGAAGTTCAAAAAAGGACAGCCATAAAAACCCCAAAAGAAAATTAGAATATAAAATAAAAGTAACCAGACAGATGCCAGTTGGACCTTTTCAAGAGTTTTAGATATTGTAGTTAAACTCAAACAAGATATCCTTCTGTTTTGATTGCGAGGGAGGCAAGCGCGGGAGACAGGATTGGAATTCCCGCTTTGGATAGCATTCACTGTTACCACACAAAAAGAGGAAATAAATACTGCAGAAAGCAATTATCTGCAATAACTGAGAGAAATCTATGATGTGATAGAGTGGTCATTTCATTATCTAATGCAAAAACATTATCACTTCCATTAGATATAATTATTAAGAACGGAAATATGAGAACACATATGAATGCCAACAAATCGATGTCCCTGATGGCTCTATGAAACTTTACAATGTATAGAAGATCATAAAGATAACGGAAGTCCACTCCAAAAACCAATGAACATGGGCAGAAATAACTTCTACTCCACATGAGAGCATCACTAATTAGCAATTACAAGTTACAAGTTACAAGTTACAACACGAAAGTTGGAATTTCAAAAACCTAACTTTTTTTATCTTTCTAATTGCAACAACTGAGACATTGTTTCTTTATCTAACTTCAATCCTGCTATTTCTACCTCCTTGAATACATCCCTGCACTTAGCCAGCCTCCCAGAAACCACGTAAATTTTAATCATGTCTAAATATACATCATATGTTGGAGAGAAACCTGCTTCCTTAAGCTTTGAGAAATATCTTACTGCCCTTGGATGATCATTCAGAGCAACAAAAAGCTTTACTGCCACACGATAAGCTGGAAAATCAAAGAGACAATTTGAAGCCTCCATTTCCCAAACCAAAGCTAGAGCCTCCCTGTATTTCTTCTGCGAATAGCGGCTATGAATCAGAGTTGTATACATAACGACACTTGGATCATGCCCAGATTGTCTAAACCAGTCATAAACACTCTCCACAACTTCAAATTTCCCAAGCCTAATGCACACTTTCATAATAGCAGTACAATCCTGCTGACTTAAATTCATGTCTTCCCTTTCTCCAAGCTCGTCGAGTAAGGTCATTACAAGCCTGTGCTTATCGGGATTCTTCCCAAGCTTGAGTATCAGCTTAGCATATAAACCCGGATCCAACTTTCTTCCACTATTCTTAGCTACCAATACAAGCTTCCAAGCTAGATGCAAGCTTCCTCCTTTAATGAACCCTCTTGCCATTGCCTCAATCACTCCACGACTTGCCAAACTAGCAAACTTGTCCAAATTGAAAGGCAGTTTAAGCTCGTGGTGCCTTGCCAGGACCTCAACCGTTGAAGCCAAAAGGCGGTCATCGGGGAAGAGTTGAGGCTGTTTCTGAGCCCAAGAGAAGGTCTGCAGAGCTCTCTCGGGGAGACCCATATGACCCAATTCCCTAATTGTCATGGAAAGAGAGCCTTTTCTAAGAAACTGAACCCAATTGTTCAGAACTCGTCCCACGTCTTCGTCTGCTCCAAGGCTTCTGATTTCCCTTGCTAACCCAACAAGCGCATTAGGGTTTTTGTACACCTGGTCGCATACGGGCGGCACCTTAACATGTTTCTTGGGCGTGGGAAGTCTCAAAGGTCGAAGCTTGTGAGGAAGTGGGAGCGGGAAAGGCCTCTGTCGATTCAGCATTCCGGGCTTCTGGGGTATTCTCCCTTGGAAAAGGGATGAAATAGCTTCAATCTCATCTGATTCCCACGCAATGACGCCATCTTCTTTACCTTCTTCATCTGCTGCTGCTGCTGCCACCTCGAATTCTTCGGTTCGAGATGAAGGGTCTGTGGAAGTGCTTGTGTTGTTCAAGAAGGGGTCGATTCCAAGGAGGTCCGGAGGAAGCTTGGTGCGCCGCGGGTAGCGAAGGTTCTTGGGAAGTCGTGTCCTTGTGTTAGAACGCTGCGCCACTGCAACCAGCCGGCGGCCATTTCTTGCAAAACTTTGAGGGAACAAAAGGGGATTTGTAGCCGACAAGAGAGAATCCATTGAATGAAAACTATGACCCATGATTACAGAAGTGACATTTCGTCCAACACTTGGTCTGCACTAGACATGCGAAGAGGATCCTCTCCTGAGCTCAGGATGGGATCCTCCTGCTCAGTCTATTTAAACCGTTCAAATTTTATCCAACGGTTGTAATTATTATAATTTTTAGAAGGCCTTCTGTTTGAAGTCATTGGATTAAATTTGAACGGCCCAGATAGGTTGATCAGGAAAATTCCCATCCTAAGCTTAGAAGAGGATCCTCTTCCCTAGACATGTAGAGAGAAAATAAAGGCAAAGCTCGTACAGAAAGAGCCATATTCGTACCCTAAAAATAACACCTCTTGGGTAGATTTAAAGGAAATAAAGGTTGGCCTTTAATTTAATTTACCCTTTAATGATCATTGCTCCGATTACTTTATCACTCGTCAAATATACTTTGCTTGAAGTAGTTTCTTATTGGTGCGGAAAGTAATCCCTTGCAGATAAATTTGGATTACTTTCCTATTCGTGTGAGTACTAGAAGAGCCCCATCGATATTGAATTGGTCCGCATATGAGATCTTAAGATATGGAATTCTAAACTTAATCTAAAAGCATGTGTTCTTAAGTTGAACTTATTTTTCCATGAACACAAGCATGATGTTAATTGAATAATTATGCTCACGTCACCCGCCTCGCCGCGCTTACGGCGGAATACCAATACCTTAGGCTTTGGCAAAAATCATTTACGAGAGGTTTATTTTTTTAAGTATCACAGTGAGCAAGTTTAATAGGATACAAGGGGAAAAGTTGACCACTGAATTTGCAGAACGAGCTAGCTAGACATTAATTAATTGGTAATTCAACTGTTAGTTACGGAAGCAACACCAATATTGCTAATGGTGAAAACAAAGTCCGGCAGCTGCCCCGGAATCTTCCCAACTGATGATACACCAATATTGCTATTCTTTCAAATGTCACGATGACAGTGACGCTGGACGGCTGGAGAGGTCAAGTTTCATAAGCAAGACAACTGAACTCACAAAATGGTTTCTCTTTTGGCTTGTTTTCCGTTTTCAGTCTTTCCTTGCCTGCTATATGACGAGACGCCCCCCCTTAACCATTCTGAACAGGCTAGGTTCCTGCCCATCCATTAAATGTTTGGGCAACTCATATTTTGAACTGGAAACTTTCAAATGAAGACTACAAACCACCGCCGCACAAAACCACTCTTCAACCCACTACCAAAAAGATATTTCAAATTTATTAAGTACTGATCAGATAATCAATGTTTACCTTGAATCCTTCTCAGGACTTTATTCTAGACCAATACTTTCCCATGGTATTGTCAGCATCCTCGTCCATTTGTACCAGTTCCTAAACCACAATCACCTTCGCATTTCAGTAGCACTAGCACATCATGCTTCACTTCGGAACTCTCTTTTTCTCTGCAACCATCAAACTTTAATTTTGGAAATCTCACTCTTGTAAATCCCTTAATTTGATATCCATATAATGGATAGCAGATCATTATTTTAGGACTCTGTAATACAGTAACCGCAGTCTTGTCTGGCCTTCCCTGCATGAAGGTTAAATCAAATCTGTTAATATGTAGTAATGTTCACCCAATGAAAAAGAATCAGGAAATAAAAAAGTGCTCGTCATACAGCTAACCCTGACAATTGACATCATTGAAAAAGGAATAACTCCACTAATCACCTGTCTAATGAGTTTCTCATGCCACTTTGACAAAAGTGGTTCTGATTGGTCGGTTTCACAAATTCTGTTTAAACATTATTGACACAACATTTATTTCATACAAAAGATTTCCAGGTGACAAGCTTGCAAACGAAATTATTTTGTTAAGAAATTTAATTTAAGTAATGACTTAAGAGACAGGACAGGAACCTGTTCATGTACACTAGCCAAACATGATGACAACCCTGTACCAATAAGCTATTGGTCCATAATCAACACGACGAGCGTTATCATAATGAAATATCCATCCGCCAGAAATCCCAGTCTCAAATTATCCAGTTACTAACAATTTGATATTTTGAATGCTAAAGATACGAGTTATTGCTGTCAAAAGCACATTACATATAATTTTAAAGAGTCACACATATACTTACTAGAACAGCCAGAGACAGATCCACTGTTCGTCATGGGGACAAGATGAAGAAGCGGTTAGCCTTCCTGGGGATTAAATGAACTAATGCAGTGGCCTATCATTCGTTCATAGACTTCCCCTTTGGAAACATAGTTGTAGGAATTTTGTCAAACACATTGCAGCCAACTCTTAAGGAACAAAAGCAAGATACTGCCATATCCCTCAAAGAACATAAAATATCTTTACTTGACACCTCAATGATGTCAATTCAGAAATGCCATCCCTTAGCACGCCAAAATCTCTGTGCAGTGTCATAACGACGAGCATCTTTAACTTTTAAAAAGAGCCTGTAAGCCCGCTCTACTTTATTTGAAGCAAGTAGTTTGTTATTTAGTTTGCTATAACTAAGCCTGGTTGGGCAAAAACCTTTCTGCACAGACTCTTCCATGATAAGTACTGCACTTTCAAGCTGCCCATTGTTGCAAAGTCCATTAATTATATAATCATAAACTTCCATATCCGAACCATATCCACATTCCTGCATATCCTCCCAAATGTTTAGCAGCATTCCACATTTGCCAAACCTAGAAAGTCGCATAAGCAATAGCTTATAAGCACTCAATGATACTCTGCATCCAACCTTTCTTGCCTTCTGGTAGATCATCATCGCAGCATAGGGTGGACCATAGTTACATAAGGGTTCAATAAAGGAGGTTAATGTTCCTGTACTGGGAAGAAAACCTCGACCTAACATCTCATCAAACATTTCAAGAGCATCAGCCACTTTCCGGGCTTTAAGGAAAGCATCAATTAATTTGGTATAAGTATCAATATTTGGATCACAATTATTACTTGGCATACCCTTATAGTACTTCACACATTCATCAAAACCTCTAACAGAGATAAAGTTTGAAATCATGGCATTATAAGCTCTGGCGTCTGGCACACAACCTTTGGTCTTCATGCTATCAAATATCTCAACAGCATCATCAATCCGACCAGCTCTCCCTAAACCCTCAATAATGAAACTGAATGTCGAATTATCGGGACTGAACCCATCTGCTACCATTACTTCCAAAATCCTCTCCATTTCACTAACTCTTCCATTTCTTGACCATCCACCAATGACAATGTTATACGTAGTACCATTGAACTGTATCTTCCCCTTGACGGAATTGAGAAACGAATTTGCAGCACCTACATGAGACCGCTGGCACAAACACTGTACAAGCATATTCAAAGACTCAGTATCACAATCCAAACCAACTTCTTCCAAGTTTCGGAACACTTGAATTGCCTTGGACACATATCCAGCCCTCACGAAACTATCCATTACAATCGATATGGTCTCCAAATCGGGACTTATACCTCGTGCCCTCATGTTATGCAAAATGTGCATCATATGTGTAAAGAACTTTCTTCTGCCTAATGCTTTGAGGATTATATGATACGTGTGGATATCTTTCGCTATGGCGGGCTTCTTAATCACCCAATTAAAGAACATAAGCATCGCTTCGCTGCTTAAATTCCCTCTATTCACTACCTGTGCAACAACATCAACACTCAAATCGACACCGACATTGTCCAAAGCATGCTCAATTGCAGTTGTACCCCTCAATTTCTGAAGAAAAACACCACGCAATTTCTCATCCGGCAACAAGAAACCGTCAGGGGCCCTAACATTGATCGGCTTCTCCGAATTACTCGGTTCCAATTGTTTTGGAGCCGAATTATTAAGAGGTACTGGTAACAGATTAGAGAGTTGATCAAGAACAAATCGTTCGTGGGGAGTAGATTGGTTGTTGATCGGACGGTCATCATGCAACGAATTGGATTGAGCATAAAGGGCTGAGAAGTGAGATGATGAAATTGGGGAAGGAAGGTAAGGGAAAGAATACCTGGTGGATGGGCCCCTGCTGAGCGATCGCAGCGATTGCAAAGCACCGTGAAACGCCATGAAATTTGAAATGGGGCGGCGGAGGAGTCGATAGATTGCTGGATACAAATGAGAATCAACCAGGAGTTGAGGAGGAGAGTGCTACTGGATTTAGACCTGGGTTCGTGTAGTATTTTTCGGGTACCCAGACAAAAACACCACCACCCTCAGCGCCACCACTGGGTTTAGATTTTAAAAATCCGAATTCGGATTCGTTGGGGGGTGAGGAGGAGGAGGACGGCGAGCAGAGTTTTTAGCGCGGCGTTTGGGAATTAAAAGAGGTTCTAAAGAACGTTAAATTGCAGGACTAGGAGCAAAGGGAGGCGGTGGCGGTGGGGATGGGATCTGGGAGCCTTCAGGGCATTGGTAGGAAGATGAACGTTATTACGAAAATGGCCCCCTGCCAAGTGCCGACAATTAAAATTTTTAATTTCTGGTCATTTACATTATTAAATAATTAAAATATTTTTTAATTTATTTTTTATCTACTTGTCCACAAATTTGTCTTCCACCTCAATAAAAATGTGGGATCCGCATCTATTGTGTTATCACTTAACTATCAATTTAATAGAAAATTTAACGTAACTTTGACATTGCAATAATTTCATAAGTTGATATATAACATTCCAATATTTAAACAATAAGTTATGACATTATGGTTTGCCAAATAGTTGAGATATTTTTGTGTAACTTATCTTATTTTTCGCGTTCTCGTTCGTTTTGCTTTCATGACATCCACATTATAATTTTAATAAGAGTAAATTGTAGCAATTATCCCTCAACTGAAGTCAACTAATCAAAATGTGTAGATATGATCTAGTGCATTGTGTATTTGGCTTTCGCTTGTAGACAAATCAAGGCATCGCAGGAACCCAAAATGGCCTCTATGGGTTGAGATTATCCGCTGGAAAATCATGGGGCTGGATCCTTGTACCGATGACTTGCGAGGGCATGACCAGCAACAGCAACACTGCTAGCCTCAGGTGCTCCTTGAAAAATTCAAGAGTGGAAACCATCCAAACCATAATTTACTTTTTTATTTTCCCAAACTGCATACAAACCAATATCGTAGAGAGAAATACAAGTTCCACTAACATTAATAAAAGACATTAGCGAGATGGATCTCTGAGCCCCCGAAATATGGTTAGAAAATTATATACTCCTTACTCTCCTTGCAACTGACAGTGTCAAGAAAAACAATCGAATTCACATCTTGTGCTACAACGTAAGAAAAACAAACAAACAAAAAAAAAAACACAAGTGCAAACTTACAGCTATTAGAATTACCCCTACCAATTCCGTTTGAAGAAACTTCTGAACAAGCATGTCATGTCAAATAGTGGCACCCTCTAATTTCTTCCACCACATAGACCTATCAAATCTCTTTGAAGATTTGGATTTTCTTGCGCTACATGTACAAATATGTTGACAACAATCTTACACAAAAGGGGAGGCCTATGCAAAGTGACAAATGTAGCAGCTGCGAGCACCCCAAACTTGATAAGTCGTCACCTCCCCCTCCCCCTCCCCCTCCCCCGTGGAGACCAGATGTCACATGCACCTGGGGTTACAGTTTGGGAAGTAGAATAATAAGATGCCCTTACTTGCGCTGCTTTTTAGCAAGGGACTCTGACTGGATCTCAGCCTGCCAATTTAAACTTACACATAAGTAAACAGTAAAAGAAATCGAGTAATCACTCAACACAAACACAATGTCTAGGAATTTCCTACTTTAATTTTGCCACACTCCACGTTTGTTTTTCTTGTTCCTTTTTATCAAGTACATTGTATTAATAATAAAAGAAGGCACAGTCCCAGTATATGTTGGGTATACATCTATAAGTGTAGTAAATCAATAAACTCTATCAACCCCTTGTTCCTGCGTACATTCCTATTCTTTGTCATCAACGAAAGTCTACTCCTCTTCCTCCAAGGAAGCCACAACAATCCATGTTGTTTGTTTGGGAGACCAAGTCATAGTGTGAAGTGTAAAAGAATAAATTAAAGTAAGAGTATAAAGTAGTGAGAGCAGAGGGATTGTGATGAACCATTTTAAATAAGTGTATATGGACAACCAGAAGTAGTGAGAGCAGAGGGATTGTGATGAACCATTTTAAATAAGTGTATATGGACAACCAGAGATACCAAACTGAGATCAGAGAAACTGAAAATCTAAAGTGGACGTAAACTAATGTAACGCATCCGAAGACGTTAATTACAATTTACTAAGACAAGTCCCTACACTGATGAGGGAAGACTATGACAATACACCTCAACGTTAAGAGATCCAAAAAGCCTACTAAATCCTGGAGGGGCGCAAAACAAAAGGTGTGAGTATAAATAAAGATTTCTAAAAATCATCTCTCTTTCGAACATACCAACCCATTTTGTTTTGCGCCCCTCCAGGATTTAGTAGGCTTTGGTGCTCTTGCCGTCGAGGCATGGTGGCATAGACTTCCCACATCACTGTAGGGACTTTTCTTAGTAAATCGTAATTAACATCTTCGGATGTGTTACATTAGTTTACTTCCGCTTTAGATTTTTAGTTGCTTCGATGTGAGTTTGGTATCTCTAGTTTTTCATCCCATACACTTATTTAATGGTTCATCACACTCTACGTACTCTGTTCTCTCTACTTTATTTTATACTATTACTTTAATTTATTCTTTTACACTTGACCTTTTGTCACCTTAGCACGCTTCAATTCGGGTGTCCAGGGTTGGATATCTGGGTTGGAGTGTGTCGGTTTGGTTTCAGGGCCTAGGTTTCCGAAATTAATGTTATGATCTCTAATAGGTTTACGCAGCCCTGCATTCATCACACACGTTATGTTATGCACTGATACCAGTTAGGTATTAGAGCAAAGGTCTTGGGAATCCCTTGGCTTTTACACCTAAGGTGGAACATCAATCTTCTGTTAGTTCTAGGTTTCTTCCTTGAGTCTTGCCACCTCGACGTTGTTGAGGCGGTATGAAGGCGACTAGCCTCATTTTGAGCAACTTACTGTTGCTACTCAGTTCATGATGACCCGGAAGAGAGACGAGTTCATGGACCTGATGCAGGGTAAGATGTAAGTTGTTGAGTACCATCGGAAGTTAACTGACCTATCCCGCTAATGTCCTGCCATCACTGCCAACCCATCCGAATGCTCCACCAATTTAAGAAAGAGAACTGCAAACAACTCCAATCTCTGGCGGCATCTGCCAGGTGTACCACATACCAGGAATTCTACAAGGCTTTACTTCGCGTTGAGGATTCCAAAAATGCCCCGAGTGACAATGTTGGTGATGAGAGTGGTAGCACTCAGCGGAAGAGCTCAGGAGGCAGTCGTCTTTTGATCACCGGTAGAGTCAACCTTTCGAACAGAGTGGCTACAATTCCGGATAATCTAGTGAAGGATCTAGTTCTGGCACACCCCGTTCTGAGGGTAAGTCTAATGATAATTCTCACTTCCGTCCTCAGAGAAGTTCGAGAAACCCTAGTGCTTAGAATCTAGACAATACTTGTGACGACCATTCAAACAAGACATAGGAGAGGGGCTAATTCTTAAGTAACAACAATTAAGGAGAAATATCAAGTATCATTGGGTGAGTGAAGCGTGCTAGTTTAGCTTCAATGGGTTTAATGCTAAGAACTTTCGGTTTCCCAAATTAAGGTCCAATATAGAAGACAGCATCAATATCCACCAGTGTGCATAGATAGGGAAATCTATTCAATTGCTATGGCCACTACTGTAAGGGAGATTCAGATTTCGTTTTCACAAAAACGAAAAAAAAAATTGTAATTTTTTTGTGTTTATTTTAAACAATCATTCTATGTGTATTTTCTCCTACCACTGATTCACTCATACCCATCATATCCGCTCTGTATCGTCTCATTTTCCCTTCTCTATTATTAATATCAAATCAAAATACAATAACCAAACACAAAAAAGTCACCCGAAAGGACCTAATAAGATATTTAGGATGAAGTGTAAAAGATATCTATTTAAGGGGAGGGGGAGAGAGAGATCCAACAACAACAACAAAGCCTTTTCCCACTAAGTGGGGAGAGAGAGATCCCTTTAGTATAATTTTTATTTAGTTTATATAAAATATTATGTTTACCATTAAAAAAAAAAATATTGCCAGATGATTACCAATAAATTACAATACTATCTATGTGATTTGGAATTTTGGAGATACACCTGCAAGATGTTCATCATCTAAATCAAATTACCAATAAATTATTTGTATGGTTGATTAGGTTTTCTCTTCAGCTTTGGGCCTATAGTGGCCGGTAAATTCTTAAATTCTCTCTGTCGTACAACCTAAATACTTGATTCTAAGCACTAACTTTCAAACTAGTAATCATTTACCAGGGAACATAAACATTTCAGAAATTTTTTGTGATCCATAAATCAGCATATATGAAGTAGCTAAACCAAAAACAAGACATCAAACGCAGAATTGGTTGAGAAAGCTTACAGCAGTTGAAAGCTGCTCACGGATATAGGCCATTGATCTTAGCATGGCACCCAATGTATCCCTAGAAACTTGAAACTTGACCTCTGACTCCCCTGAAGTTGTCTCTGTGTCTTGAAGCTGAAGAAATAGAAAAAGATTATGCATCTTAACCTGTCAAACATTAAGTAAACGGGAAAACAAAACCTTCAAAACAACAAAATCTTATCACAATTCTAGAAGTGACATCTATAAAATTTTCATTTCAAATCCAGAATAGTTAACAGAGATGGACTTAAGGCTTTAATGTAAGACTTACATTGAGAGTATTAGTTTCATTTGAGGACTAAAAATTTAATTTGTTACAACCTACACAATGTGTTAGCCCTCATCTTAACAGGTTTAAGAAATGTTAAGCTTACCATAGTACATCCCTTCAATTGCAACCTTTAGATAATTATAAAAGTTGAGCTATTTAATATAAATGGTGGTGAGGGTCCACATATCAGGCAGACAGACGAAATTAGCAGTCGGTGTTCCACATCCCAATAGCTCAAGCCTTTCGGGATGATGGTAGACCAACAAAACATATCAACAAGGATAGAAACTGTCACGTTTTGGACGGTTTTAATCAGGTAGTTAGAATTGGGCCAAAACATTTAATGTGTGTGTGTGTGTGTGTGTGTGTGTGTGAGAGAGAGAGAGAGAGAGAGAGAGAGAGAGAGAGAGAGAGAGAGAGAGAGATTATATGTTGCAATTCCAAAAGCCACAAGTAGAAATGTCTGATTAAATGATGTGATTCTTATATCTTCTTGTCTCATTTGATAATCTAGTTGATGTCCCCCTACTCTAACACTTACATTGTACAACCAATAAAACATGCAATGAAACCAATAACATATGCAATGAATTCATGTCTACCAAAATTACAATGGTTGATGTCCCACTGTCCTATCAGCAACTGTGTGAAATAAATCATTGCAACTGCATTCCCATTTTTTAGAAAAGGACCAAACATGTGAAAAATTAAGAAACAGAAGCTTCCCAATCCATATTTAAAAGAAAGGCTATCATGAAACCAAGACAAAACCTAAGCCAAAATCTAGCCTTATCCCAGAAGAAGTCCACAAACTCCCCAACCTTCCCTCACAACTTAGGCTGTTTCCTTCCCCAAAAAGTCACTAATAACCTGCATCTCCCCAAAAAGTCACTACCAATAAAGGATTTCCCAGAGAGAGAGATAGAGAGAGTACGAAAGCTCTGTGAAGTTCCTCTAAACAGAGTGCACCAGTCAGGGTATAAACAAAATTTGGCCTCTTCCACTGAAGGACCACAGAGGTATTCACCCTTCAATGAGCAACAATCCAAGCCAAAAGTTGGACCTCAGGAAAAACCTTGGCCTTTCAAAATTTATAGTATGGATTGGAAATAGAGACAGTGCAATCCATTATTAAAACTAAAGTAACACTAAAACAGGGATCTCATGCCGATATATCCTTCCAAAAACAGTATCACTCCCTCTTTCCCGCTGTGACTTGGAGCTTCAAATACAACACATTAAGGGATTGAAATACGCTTTTCCAAGGCAGCCTACACCGGTTAACAGAAAGGTAAAATTGGAAAAACTTATTGAACACAGCCTAGAGTATTCTGAATTGATTAACCATAATTCCGCTTGCAGAAGACCCAGCTATGAAAGGGCATTTCCAAGTGGAAACCCACAAAGAATCAAAAGGTATTGGGAATGAACAAACAACATGAGGGAGAAAAGTGGTTCACCAAGCAGTCTGACCAAATTTAGGAGATATAGGTTTGAAACTTTGCCTCCATACCTTCAAATTTATAACAGCAACCTTATTAGCTGGTGTTGATAGCTGATCACTGATGTAGGACATGGACCTTAACATTGGCTCCAATGAAACCCTTGAGAGCTGAAACTTAACCTCTGATTCAGTTGATGGAATTCTGCTATAATCTTGCAACTGCAGTGGTCATAATAGAGATGTTTAAGAAGAAAAATATGGAAGAAAGAGAACACTCTTGCTAAGCTTGACAGTGCAAACCCGAGCATTCCATTAGAACAATGCTACATCTCAGAATTAAGTGCAGTAATAATACCATATGAAGAGATAGCCTAGATGAAGGATTTAAAAAGATTTCATGTAACTCAGGCATCCTGGGGTCTGATTATCAAATACGGTAAACTTCAGCTAAATTTATTTGATAATACATTATGTCACAGCTAATGAAATTTATTTGATAATACATAATGTCACAACTATTGTCATTTCTCATTTTGTACCTTCAGGTTAATGACAGCTACTCTATTTCCTGGTGTTGAATTCTTATTTTCCATGACCCAAGTCATTGACTTTAGACATGGAAGTACCACCTGCAAAAAAGCCCAGATCAATGCCATGAACTTGCACTCAGAACAAAAGGGACTAGAAGTACAGCAACAAAACAAAGAATTATTTTCCTTACCATGTTCTCAGGAGTACCATCATCTCGATGAAGAGATACCGGGGCCATCCGTGGAAAATTCAAGTCAGAAACATTTGGAGCAGGTGCACCAGCATCATTCAAATTAAAACGCCTCATTACTTCATCATGGCGTGGCCACAACAGAGGAGTCATATCTGATGTTGATGTCGAGTTTTTCTTGTCATCATAGCCAGTCACATTAGTCTGAGAGCTAGGAGGTGCAACTTTAGCAACATTTTTTTTCACAACAGAAATCTTCTTCCCACCATCTTTAAGAGCAGTCATTGCTGCAATAAAAGTTTCTGTAGTGGTTGCCCCATCCTCTGCATATTTGATGGCTTCTCGACACAGAATGTTGTACCGTAAAGTTAGAGACTCTTGGCCATGTAACTCCCCACTATGTTCATCTGGGTTAGTTCCATTCTTTGCATTTCTTGTCCATCGTTTCAAAATGTAATAGGAAGGCAATGTAAGCACATTCGTTACAGTAAATACTGTCAAAACATGTCTACAAAGAATGCCTGAATACTCAAACATTTGACAACTACAGTTAGCTCTCATCTCCGGATAGTTAAATGTAACGATGTATGCCTTGCTGTCGTCTTCGAATTTTGCAACTCTGAATGTGCTAATAGCTCCATCACCTTCAATTCTATTTGCTGTGTACACAAAAGTCTCAACTAGCTCTTCTTGAAATTTTGCAAAAATCTTTCTTGTATAAAGATTGGCTGCTTGTTTCTCCATGGGTGATGGTGTTCTCAAAACTGGTGTTGTACAAATTGTATCAAAGTCTGCTTCTATTTCCCTTTCAAACCAATTCTCCAAAGCTCTTTCATATTGCCTAAAGAACAATGGTAATGTGGTCTGTTGATTCACATAGCCTTCAAAGAACGAACCATCGTACCCTTGATTGGGAGATATGGCAGCAAAAAAGGAATCCCGGAAATACACAGGTACCCACTGAGCACGAGCATGGTATAACGATTGAAGCCAATCATTTCTCCTGAGGTCATATTTATCAAGGATAGAATCCCATGACAATTCAAACTCCTCAACAGTTTCAGTCAAGTTGATACAATTATAAAGTTCCAGCTGGAAATTGGGGTGTGCATGGCATACATGTGCCAACCTATCCTGGCCTTCTCTTAAAACATGCCACTTGCTAATGCAGTGACGGACTTCTGGAAACACCTGAGAAACTGCTGTCTGTATGGTTCTGTCCTGATCAGTCATAATCGAAACAGGAGAGCAATCATTCATTGCTGTAAGGAATGTCTTGAACAACCAAATAAAAGATGCTTCAGACTCGTCTAGAAGTAATGCACAACCAAACAAAACCGTTTGACCATGATGGTTCACTCCGGTAAATGGAGCAAAGGGCACCCTATACTGATTGACTCTGTATGTGGTATCCAGTGTCACAGAATCACCAAAATGACAGTACGCAGTTCTTGACCTCGCATCTGCCCAGAACACATTTGCCATGTGATTATCTTCATCAAGTTGTATTGCATAAAAGAAACCAGGGTTCTCAGCCTGCATTTTCTTGAAATACTCCAGCAAATTCTGAGCATCCTTCCCTAGTGTCCTCCTTCGACTACTAGGCCTAAGAGCATGATCGACTGTTACAGCATTCTTGATTGGCCTATTTGATTCTGCAGATGAAGTATTCCTAACTACATGATTTTTCTCTACAATGGTATGGTTTCCATGGTTTCCATCCATTGATACATACATAACACCACTGGGAACAATCCCTACTCCTTGATAAGTTTCAGCTGCGTTCTTTGCTGCACCAGCAAAATGCCGGCGAGGCCGGAGATATTGCATTTTAGCAGGATTCGCTAATGCATGACTATGCTCCTTCACAAATTTCGTTGAAACCCACTTGTCTTGATCCTTTAACTCTATCCTAAGCATTGCATCACAACTATCAGCATGCCTTCTTTTCAAACCCTCTCTGCCACATACAAACTCCCGAGCTATGGTTGTCCCATCAGGTTTAGAACGACTGGATTGACCAACTTTAGAGCTAAAACCCAAACGCCTGGCGTATTCATCGTAGAAAGTCTTAGCAGCCTCTTCAGAAGTAAATTCCATACCCACGTATGGCTCAGAAATCCCATCTTCATCATGAGCCTCTGAATTTTTGGCATTATTCAGTTCTACACCTTCACTTTGTTCAGCATCACCATCATCGGCCATCCCGCAATGCACCATTCCTTCGACACCAACCACTCCAACATCCATACTAAACCCACTGTGTAATGCTAAAGAATAGAATCCTTACCTTTCAAGCTAATCAAATAGCAGAGCACCATGTGTTTCATTAACACAGAAAGTGTAGTTCAATCTGCACACGGTCCCAAGCACACAAACTGGTTCATGGCTGAGCCTAAAAAATATTATATATTACCTATAATTACAGAATGTAAATTTTGAATCTCTGAAAAAGCCGAAATATCAATGGATATCGGAGAATTGTAATATCGACCAGAAATAGAAATATCCAGCATAATTTTTAATCCTACTAACGCAATTGAAACCCACAATTACCAAAATTAATCCCTAATTTCACTCACGCAGAAGATTAAAATCAACTAATGAACATGAATGAAAACCAATCAGTGAGCACAGAAAGAAGGACATAAATTCAGAGTCGCCACTTACAACTGCTCCAGGCTTTCAACTTCAAATTGACACCCCCAATCGAGCACGGCAGAGCAGAGCAAACCCTTGTTCGGCTTCTTCTTCTAATTCAGATTTGACCTTCGAATCCGCAGAGCCTCCGGCTGGTTGGTTGGTTGGTTTGTTGGTTTGTTTGTTCGTTTGTTTGGGTCTCCTTCTCTAACTCTGCCCACTTCTGTGTGTCTCTTTCCCTAAACCCCACTTTCGACTGTCAATGTTTGTTAATTTCTATTCTATCCTTCTCCTTTGATAGATTTATTATTCTCTCTTGTTTTAGTTGGCATTAAATTAACAGATTTTGCTAATAATATTATAAAATCAAAAGGAGAAACATTTATGTGATCCAAACACAAAATCACGTGTACGCAGGTCACATAATTACTAGTTCAGCCTCGCGTCAGGCCGTACTGTAGACGTACAAATACAAATGTGTGATGCAATCATTATAGTTATATCTTATTTTACATTTCCGACATATATAAATGAAAATTATAATTCGATGAGAGTATGCAAATTTGAGATTTCATTAATTTTTTCTCTTTGGTTAATAGGCCTCATCAACAAAAAAGTGTAAAAATACAAAATAAAAAAATATAAAAAAAATGTAAGTTTACTCACACCTTCCAACAAAGATGGATATCTTACATTCCGTTATTTATGAATTTTCAAAAAATGTAAAATATCCCTTTTTGAGGCATTTTGTATCTAGCATTAGAGATGCCCTTTGTGAATATTGGTAATGGGTGTATAAGTCTCGAGTTGTTCGAATGATCAACTTTTTGTTGTTGTGGTTATAATATTCACCAGTCTATGACAAAAAATGAAAATAATCATGTCTCTGACTCTCTGTTTTATTTTCCTTTGTGGTCTCTGTTATTTTTTTAATTTTTGTTGTAACTTAGTTGAAGAAGATGAAAGGAAAATAATATTTTAGAAATTTTAATGATTTTATTATGTTTTTATTCCACTTTATATACATTCCTTCTTTCTTTCTTTTTTAATAAAAATTATTATTATTAAGGGAGGGGAAAGATTTTAAACAATTACATTAATTTACATGAGGAGGAGTTTTGAACTTGGGGTACATGGGTAGAAACCTAAACCCTGTTAGGATCTTTCTTTGTTGAAGGTTTTGTTAGGCTTTCTTAATTGTAAAGAGGTGAACAAGGCCTTTATGCCCCATATTTTTAAGTCAGCGAGAACTAGGCCCAAAGCACCTCGAAGGATAACTAACACAAGTCCTAGGGAATGCTTTGTAGTTCTTTCAACAGCTCCTATGTGTTTGATTTGGTATCACGTTGAATGCTTCCAACCTAATGAAGTGTTTCCAGTAGTTTGAGGAGGATTTGTTGAAATCTTAACAAATATTGGGCATTAGAACAATTAGGCTTGCATGAGAGCTTGAGGTGTGGAGCTAAAGATCCACAAGTTTAGCAAATGAGATGGTATTCGGTATTGGTTAAGCTTAAGTTTGGCGTGAGGGTTTCTAAGAGGTTTTTTTTGTGGATGAGTTGGCCATGGTGGTTGGGTTCATGTGTAGTAAAAATGGGGAACTTAAGGCTTGGTTTGTGGATTTGGTGTTTTTACAATAGATGAAAAGGAAAGAATTGGAGGATGGTGTATTAAGATATGAAGATGCTGCTACTAGATTATTGCAGCAACTTAGAGAGTTTTCCGGCACTGGAAGATGGATTTGCAGTGTTGGGAGAAAGATAGAGGCTTGGAACTTTGCTATGATGCTTTTATACTACCTATGAGTAAAAGAGTTAGAGGCAAGAGAGTGGGAAGTTGGAAGAAAAAGGCCTAAGGGACTAGTGAGAAGTCAAAAAGGAATTTCCTGTAGCAGATAGAGGGATTCCTGCAACAGGAACAAAATGTTCTTCTCTAATCTTGAGGTTGAAAGAGCATGCTAGAAAAGGTTTGGTACTGGTAAGTTTGCATCCCAAAAATCATCTCTTTACTATGACGTTGGCTTCCAATTTATAATGGGTAAAGGTTATCCCTAGTTTCTGTTCAATTCAAGGATGTGCAGAAACGTGTTTCCAGTGGCTAAAATGAAGAGTCAAAACTTTCTTATATCTAATGAACAAAAAGACAAAAGGCAGAATTCTTTTTGAAAATACATTTATGACAAATTGGTTACTACCAAGGTGTAAATCAACCAATTCCCATGTGTTGTTTTCCATAATGGATTTCATCTCACTTTTAATTGCTTCATTCCGAGCCTCGGAAGAAGACATTGCTTCTTTGAAAGTTCTAGGTTCAATCTCGGACAAGTGAGTAATGAAATCTGGTATAAAGTTTTAGAAACTTTGCTCCTTTTTCCTCTTGAAGAATAAGCCTAATCATGACTATGATCATGAATCCTATTTTTTTTAGAACAAGATTCATTTCTTTGTAAAGAAATATATCTTTTTTTTTATTTATTATTATTAAGGAGAGGGTTTGAAACTATTACAATAATTTAGGAGAGGGGGAGTTTCGAACCTAGGATGCATGGATGAAAACCCAACACCCTATCCATTAGGATATTGGACCCCATGCAAGGATATATCAAAGAATTTTGCATCTGCCGATTCTAATATGGAGCCGTTGTTTGATGTATAATTTCATGTTGTGCTCATAAATCTGAGAAAACAATAGACTTATACTCTCCTCTTATATCAGATCTAAGTGCTTTAATTTTTCTCTTAAATTGATTTTCAACTTCAGCTTTATATGTATGAAACATATTCAAAGCTTCGTCCTTGATATGAATCAAATAAACATGGCAATACTTATTGCAATCATCAATGAAAGTGACATAATAATTCTTTCCTCCACGAGTTGGTGTGGAATTAAAGTCACAAAGATTACTGTAAATTAGTCTGAGCGATTCATTTGATCTTTCCAAAATTGACTTTCTAGTCGGCCTAGCAAATTTCGATTCGGTACATAAATCAATTTTGAATTTAGGTAATAATTCTAATTTGACCATTCTGTGCATGAAACGAAAATTAACATGTCCTAATCTTGTATGCCAAATATTAAAAGACTCAGTAATATAAGTAGAATCATTTATTTTATTAGCATCATCAATAACAATTACAATGAGTTTCACAAGGCCATCAACCACATAGTCCTTTCCAACAAACATCTCACCCTTGGTATTTGTTGGATTCAAATACAAGTTTGAAACCCTTAGCAATCAGAATATGCCCAAAAACTAAGTTCCTCCTTATTCCAGGAACATTCAACATATTCAGCAAAGTCAAACTCTTCCCATATGCGAGTTTGAGTATCATTTTGCCTTTGCCCTCCACTACGGATGATGCAAAACTGCCCATATACAGTTTTTTTTTCCAGAGGCAATAGAATGGTACTCAATGAACAGGTTTTGTCAGCACATATGTGCTTACTAACACTTGTATCCGTCAACCAGTCACTCACATTTGAGACTATGCTATTTCAGACACAACATCAACCAACTCTTCATTGGTGATTGTCATGTTTGCTTGGTTGTTGTTTTTGTTGGCCTGATTTCCATCATTGCAATGATGATAATCCTGTGCCTTTTGACTAATTTTGCCATAAATATAGCAGGAGCCCTTAATCTTCTTCAAATTTTTACAATTGTGCAAACTGCTTGAGTTTCTGAACCTTATTCTTCTTCAACTGGGCTTTGGAGTTTCCTCCCTCAACATAATTTGCATTGGCTTTAATGGCAACAAACCTATCAGTACGGTATGCCTTTCTGTGTCCACTTTCACTTGTAGCCTCAGAGTCAAATCCTCCATATTAATCTCACGACGGTTGTGCTTTAGATATATTTTAAAGTCATTCCAAGACGTTGACAATTTCTCAATCATAGGGCCGACTTCAAAATGCTCATTGATCTCATATTCCTCTTAATGCAGTCCACAAATCAATTTCTGGATTTTCTCGACCTGAGAGACAACAGACTTAGAATTCATTATGTCTACTAATTAATGAAACCCTCTTTGTCAACCAAAAGAGGGTGAAAAGACAAATTAGTCTTCTATCACACAAAAAAAAATGATGGGTGATAATGTAATTTCACAGGTCCAAATTTTACCATTTTTATTGAAGCCTTACCTACAGATAATGTTAAAATACCTCCAATATTATAAAAAAAAAAAAAAAAAAAAAAAAAAAAAAAAAAAAAAAAACCTCCCACTCCCCCCACATTCTCTCTCTTCCTCTCTCTTTCTCATTTTCTAAAACAATGTGCTCATAGACACAAAGCGTGTAGGCAAATGTTAGTAGTATATTTAAGGAACTTATCGATCACTAATTTAGTTGAACCAGCATCACCAATCTTATACTTTTTCCCCAAGGATTCCCACATCTCTTTTGCAGTCTTGTACATAGCATAGATGTCATAGAGATTATCATCCAAACTATTAAGGATATTGTTCTTGCAACAAAACTCATAATGATTCCAAGCTTCAATTCCCATCACAGTTTCTTTCATCATTGGATTCTCATTAGACTTTGGAGCCTCTTCCTTGACAACATGAGGGAGATTCATGATTGTTAGGAAGAACATCTTTTGTTACCATCTCTTGAAATCCAGCCTTTTGAATTTCTCTGGTTTTTCAATGTATTTAGGCCTAATGCCATTCACATTCACAGATTGTTGATCCATAATTTATGTTTCAAGATTGTTGGATATTTATCAACAATCAATGACATATATATATATTTGAATGTGCTAATAAACAATAAATTACAACTGAGTCTATTGATAAAGAATGAGTAAACGAAAATAATATTAAACAGATCAATTGAAGATTGAGGCTTGCATACCGCAATATCCTTGAAATAGAAATTCATCCCTATAATGTGCTTGTAGTTTTGTAGGCATCTACTTCACTAGGATTCAAAGTTCTAAACTAGGATTCCTGCGTCGGAAAACTTTGTTTCTAGGGAATTTCTTTGTGGTTCTCTCAGTTTGCTTCTATGGAAGAAAACATAATTTTTGGTGTTTTGAATGATATGCAAATGCATTTATTTATAGTAGTCATATACCAATTTGCAACAGATATGATTTTGGGAGGTTATTGTTCAACGTAAATAGTGTGTGGCTTCATCTTTTTCTCAAACTTTTTCAGATGTTCTCAGACTTCATCCGGAATGATGAGTCCATTGAAAAATACAAAGATTAATTAAATTCGAAATTAATTTAAAATTTAAAATATTAATTATTGAATTTAATTATTAGAGCTCAAGCCTAAGAGCCCCAAGGCGTTCTCAGCTATTCTCAGACGTTCTCAATTGGGTTTGTTTTTCATTGCCTTTGCCACTTGTGGTTTCTTTTGGGTTTTATCATGCATATGAAGATTAGTACTAATGAGAAGATCATGTAGGAGTAAGGAGGCTATATCGAAACTTCACTATTTGTTTTTGTATATCAAATTATGATTTTTTTTGTGGTAATGGTGGAAAGGAATATACTTGTTCTCTGATTTCTGGTGTTTGATGTGCCTATTACCCATGCCTTTACTCATGTTTAAACCTTGGTGTCCAATGATCAACGATTCTTTGCTTAATTATTTTCACATAATTTGAATGGGTGACTTTAAAGCTTCTAAATATGGCATATAAAGCGAGTGTAAAAGTTAAACTCTTAAACTCTCTTGTTTATATATTCAAAATGGTATCTACTTATGAAAGGTACTTTTTTTATTAAAGATATTGTTTTACTTGGTATAGGCTTCCATTACTTACATTCATCAATCTTTTTTATTAAGGAATGAGGCTGGGAAATTTTTATTTTGATCCATTCATGGCACCTGTGGCCAAGTTAACTTCAAGGAAGCACTAGACTCGGTCACCCCGCTCAACTTCAAATCCTTGAGAAATTTTTGAAGGAAGGCAATGGAACTCCATGCTTGCAGAAGATCAAATAGATAACCATCGAACTCACACAACATGAACTGGTGATTAGAGACTTTACATCCCTTGATGGAAAAGTCTTCGCTGTTTTTAACCAACAAAATCAGTCTGATTGGTGCATTGGGTTTTGAATTTCATGTCTCTTTGAAATGTATGTTACTGCTATAAGACTGACGGTCCTTGCTTTTTATATATGAAGCGTGACTACGATTAATTTATGTGCATACTAATTGTTATTAAGAAATTGTCATAAAATATATCACGTGGCAGTTTTATTTGTTACGGAATGGTTTCTTACGTATGTTTATTATTTGTCTTATTTCTTTTGATAAATTTGACAATGTTTGCATTCTCATTGATATAATTATTGCATTCTTGAATAGTTTATTGCAGTTTCCATATTAAACATATTTTATTACAAATTGGTTTATGGGATAAAGTGAAAGCAGTGAAATGATTTGACTATTCAAACTATATGACCGAAGCGTGATGATTATGGTTATTATAAACATAATCATCATGTGTACCCATATTAGTTCCTAATTGGCATTACATGATGTGATAATTTCTTATTGTTTTGCATGATGGCATATGCTTGTATTTTTCCTGCTCTAAATTTCAAATAAATACTGGAAAACCAATTATGGACTTTTCATGTGTTTTGAGAAACGCACGGTGTCTATGGTTTTCAAATGGTGTGCATTTTCTTTTAGCAGCACATATAAATTCTAATTATATATGGATCAATGAATTCCAATAGAAAAAGTTATGACATATCCAGGTTGTGTGTTTAGGAAGTTGTGCATCTCTTTCATTGGTATGGATATATTGTAACCACATTTGTGAAGAAATAGAAGCCTATTTCTTAGAGGAAATATGCTATTTCATAGGTTCTTTCATACTTCGCTTTGAAAAAGACGATGAGTTCTCTATATATTAAGTATGTATATTTAATCAGTCTAATTTATGATGTTCTATATGATTAAGACACATCATTAAATGATACATCTTGCATGATATATACATGTATATGAAATTGTTGCCCGCACATTGTTGCGTGATAACAAATTGTATGAACAATATAAAAAATGTCTCATAAAAGAATAATATTATTTATATTAAAAATGTTAGTAAGATTTGTACATACAAAAGCATATCAAAGTTGCACCATCCCAAGTGCATTGTCAGCAATGTTTCTTTGAATTAAATTGTCCTAATACAAACATAAACATGAATACATGAAAAGTGATCAAAGTATGAAATAATACTTGAATCAAATGTATAAACAAAAAAATTCAAACATGAGAAAACCTTATGCAATTATCTCTATTTGTGTTTAAGTACAAATAGATTGAACTCCTAATTATCTACATCAACATACCATTTCTTTGCAACTACTACATCAATATGTAACACATACTTCATTCAATTTGGGATTTCCAAACACAAAACTATTGACGCCATTCAATTTGGGATTTCAAAACACAAAACTATTGACGCAAAATTCCAACCCATTTTTGTGTTATAGAAGATAGTGAGAAGCAGGGCAACATGTCACACTTTCAACTGAAACACCCAAGATTTGTGTGTTAAGCTCTGCAAACTCAGCGTGGCGGTTGTTGAGAGCGGTGATCTCTGCAATGTGGGTTCAAAATTTTTGAACAAATCAATCAGGTTAAGATAGATTCATTCAACATCAAATAAAGATTAAAATTTATATGCAGAGATGCTGACTGAAAACATGCTTACATACAAGACAAAACAAATGTGAAGTCCAATGCGTAAAAAAAAAAAAGAATCACATGCTTATTCCCAATGTACTTAGAGAGCTTAACCTGAAATCCAAAAACCAAATCTTCAATTGTAATGAAACAAAGGGTACATTAGTCATTTGAAACCCTTTCTATAAGAAGCTCTTCTGCTTTTGAAACCCCTTCTATAAGAAGCACTTCCGCTTTTAAGCGTTTTTGCTAGAAATTTTTTTATTTGAAACATGTTTAAAGTTTCTATTAGAGTCCACATGCTTCCTGAAAAAAAAACATAGAAATGATTCTTGAAGCATATGGCAGGTGCTTCTTTAGAAACCATTTGGCAAGTGCTTTCAAAGAACCAAAATCAATTTTAATCTCTCAGAAGAAAATCTTATACAAACCGGGGAATCAAAATACAGAATACGATAGCAAAACAATGCTCGTCTGATGAAAGAAAAAAATAGTAATAGTAATATACCCATATACGCTGCAATAGGCTTACTTTTGCAGAACTAAGTTTCCAAGGAACAATCGACCCATAGATAATCATGTCAACATCCAGAATCACGACCTTACTAAAAACAAAAAATGCTCAAATAATAAAAAATTGGGAATTATGGTTGTTTAATTATACCTAAAGTGTAGTAGTTATAGTTGGTGTTTATCGGCCTTCGAGGGAGTCGAAGACCTCGAATAATAGCGGAATGCAGAAACTGGGATTAATATTCAATTTTTCTGTATACAGGACACTTTAAAGATTGAGATTTTTTTTTCACTTTTATAATAATAATAATAATAATAGTTTTGACAACAAAATCAGAATTTTGACAACTAATCGTCAAAAAATTCAAAATTTCTAAAACCTTTCAATCAACTTTGGACTTACATTGCAGTCTGTAGCTTTTCCAACCACAAAGAAAGCAATTGGGAAGCGAGAGCATGAAGCAAGTCCTATGGGAGTTCATTGACAATCGGTCACCTAAAAACCGAAAAATTAACCATTTTTTAAAGTAAATGCAAGGTTCATGAAAATCCTGTGAAACTTATTAGGATTAAAAAAATTAGGCGAATCAATTTGTTCATATAGCTCACATCCTGAGCTAAGAGAGTCAGAGGTTGATGCTGCTGTTTTCAACAAAATTGGGGCAATGGTGGAGAAACATTGTAAAAGGGTTATGGCAGAGCAAATTGATGAAAAAAATAGAAGGGAAAATGTAGCACGACTTAGTAATTTATATGTTACGAAAGCAGTGATAAAGTCCTGATAAAATACCTGCATCTTTATATCTTTCATCTTTGATAGCTAAATTTAACCAAACCAAGTTCTTGAATTAAAGAATTTGGGCCCTCTGTAGCACTGGAAAGAATATAACATATGATTAAACATACACAACACAAAAGATCCATCTAGGCTAACCCCATAAATAAAACAAATTCAACCAAGAAACAAAAAATTAAGAACAACCCAAAAACCAAAAGAAACCCTATTACAGTTTTAGCTCACTAACCCATTGAATCAAAACAAATTCAATAAAAAAACATAAATTAATAACCCAATAATTAAATCGAAGGATTCTGCAAAAAAGAGACACCGTTGGGTATCGAAACTCATGAAGAGCATGGAAATAATCAGACCAACATCCAATTTAGTACACACCTAAGCACAACATAAGCAAAAAACCATCCTCAACTCTTCAATCATTTATCAAACGCAATAATACATTCATATAAAAACTCTCAATCATTTATCAAAATTGAATTAATTGAATCTTCATTGGAAAATCTTAGTTATTATTAGAAAATCTACCATCTGAATCAGAATAGAAAAAGGTAAACCAAATCAAATTATCCATTTGAAAAGACTAAATCAGTGATGTAAATTATTAAGGGAGAAACATATATGGAAAAGATAAGAACAAATAGCTTACCAATTGTGGCTATTCCCACCTCAAACAAAGACTACAACAATAGACCTGAAAATTGAATGCTGAATAAAAAGAATTATATATTGGAGAATCAAATTGAAAAAGTCCAACATAACCCAAATTTACATTAACAGATAAACATATGCCAAAAGAAAGAAAAAGAAAACCAACATATTTTTGTAAGAAACCCAACAAACCATCCAACACTTCAAATCACTGCTAAAAAAATTCCACATAACAAAATCAAATTACTAAAATTTTTTTGTTTGAACTGAAAATTAGGTAAAAAAATTAAAACTCTTTTCAGATTTGAACAATAAAATGCCAACCGAAAATAAAATATATACAAAGAAAATTAAAAACTAATAATATATAAAAACACCAAAAACTGAAAAAACATTCTTACATTTTGAACTAAGCAACAAACACTTGCTTTTAGTTTTATATATTGAAACTCATTACTGATGATAAAATTACCAAAATTTAGAAACAATGTCAAAGTTTCATATGACAACATGGCCCTTAACAATTTGCAAAGAAAATGCAAAAATTTGGCTCTAAATGATTAAAATATAGAACAAAAAAAATGAAAAAACAAACATAAATACTAACTAGTAATAGATCCCACTCACCAAAGAAGCTCCAAGAGGTAAGAATACCCTTCATAACCTACTACAATCAAGAGAATCAATAAAAACCCATTTCAAAAAATTAAAATCCGTGAAAGAAAAACTAAAATTTTGAGGAAAAATTGAAATAAATAAATAAATCATCAGCTTTGACTCCATAAGTAGTTGTAGGTACCTCAAAAGTGAGAGAGACAGAGCAAAGAGATGAGTGAGAGAACGTGGGTTGAGTTTCTGGCGATTTTCTTGCTGAAATTTTCATAGATGCGTGTACACCTCGAAAACCTTGTAGAAATACGCATCATACTCGGCCTATACAAAATTAAAATTTTGAAATCAAGGAATAACTATTTGGAAATTAGGGTTTACAATGAAGAAAAGGTGGAGAATTTGAAGGACCTGTTGCGGCGGTAGTAGGGGACCACTTTGATTTAAATGATTTCTTGTTAGCATTGTGGTGGAGAAACCAATAGAATCGTATAGAGAAGCTGAGATTTGAAAATTGTTAAAGCAAATGGCCATAAATAGTGCTAACCCCTGTCAAGTTTTTTATCGGTACCATGTGTGTTGCGTTTAGTATTTTGGTCAAAAGGTGTCTAGTTCAACACATAGTTCACTATGATTTCTTCATATGAAAATTGTTAACAATAAGTGTAGGTTCAAGTCCGAAAGACACCTACACCTATTGCATGGTGTAAAAGTTGCAACAAATTTCTTTCATTTATATATATGTATTTATGTTTTTGCAATTTCTATAGATTTTTGAATCTTTCAGAGGTTTTAACTCTATTTTATTAAAGATTCAAAGGTTTTTTTTTTTATTATGAATTAAATAATAAATATGAAGAGTCATGTCTAATGGGATAAGTCATGTCCTTTACCAAAGGTTATATAGAGTTTTATAAATAGGGAACTACTCAAACATAATAGATACGTTCAAATATTTCCCTTCTCATCCTACCGCAGTACTTATTTATATCCCTTATTAACCTCCTACTTATCTTTATCATCAATAGGCAATTGATCACTATTATGGCATCTCGTCTGCCATAATCGTGCTAATGGATCAAACATTCTATGAGATTCAAGGAGTTGTAAATAGCCGATATTACTTGCACATACGGAGGCATCTACGACTTTAAGACAGTGACAACACGCATCTATTGATATCACAAGTCAAATTATTCCTTACTTTTTTTCTATTTACTTCTTTGTTTATTGATCCTTGTGTTTGATACATTAAGGTATTATCTAATTGATTGAAATTACATGTGTATTATGACTTTAATTATTTTTATAATCCTACACTTTGACAACTCTACACCAAGGCTAAAATTATGTACCTTCAAAGTTCCGAATTAGGTACTGACACTCATAATTAGATACAAAAGTTACACGCACAAGCTTGCTTATAACTTGTTTGAGATTGTTTTTACAGGATTTGAAAATTTTGATTGGCAATATCATATGGAAGTTCCACCAAGCTATGTATAATTCTTACCACCGCTGAAGATCTTCAGTATTTGGATGTTGCCATTAATGTTTAACGTTCCTACTTCGTGCTTGAATAGAATTGAATCAGACTGTGAGGTTAATGGATAATATTTTATAGTAGATGGACGACTATAATTAACTAGAGGGATGCTTTACCTCTCGTGCAAAAGCTTGGATCTCGATGTGCTCCTACGAACACGAAGCAAGGAATCCAACTAAGAAGTCAAAAGTAAACCCAAATAGGACACCAAAACGAAATATGTGACACAAACCTAATTTCTGCATCATCATAATTTTGAGCTGTAAATCACAACAATCTCCACCTCGGCAAGAAATTAGCAAACTTCCAAATCATATACAAACTTCAAATTGCGATACCAAAATACAAACGCAAACGTGCACCAAATGTAAGACTTTTAATGGGCTTACATCTATTTAGGAGTCCTAATTGATTAAGAATACAAGATAGGAAGAAATATTTGATTATCCTGGATTACTTGGTGGTAAAGTAAACCTATAATGATTGAGAAAATCTTTCCTATTAGGTCATGGATTATGGAGGTGCTAAAATATGTATTAGGGATTTCTTTATGGGCAAGAAACCTGATATTCTCACCTATAAATATAAGGCTTAGGTCCCCACTCTTATACACAATATTCTAACACAAAACTCTACCCCATATAGGAGTGCATAAGGCATGTAGAGAGAGTAGAAAATCTCTGCTTGTTGATGTGTTCGTGATTCATTCTTGTGCTTGGATTCAATGGCTTCTCAAGGCTAGTACTTTTAGTTGCATATTATAGTTGACTTAGATGTGGTATCAAAGCGTATGTTATATGCATCTAGAAGTCTAAAACAAGGATTATATTATATTTATAAAGTAAATCGTGAAATATGATTGTTGTTCAAAGTCATGTTCATGTTCAGTTTTATACTTTGTTTATACTATATGTTGCTTACAAGCCCTGAAGCATATCAAGATTGTGGTGGTATAAGACCCATAAAGATGTCAAGATTGAAGTGATATTCTATTTTATTGTCTAGCATACAACCATTTAATAGACTAGCCAACCATCTTTTCAATCCCAGATTATAATGACAAACTTGTATTATAGACACTGCCAGTTAGGGCTTTCGGTCTACAGATGTGAACTTTTAATTGGACGTAATCTATAATGGAACAAGGTATTACATTTTGTGAATATCGGCTCTTTTCAGTCTACAGATGTGAAGGGTTTTGATGTGAAAATTAACTTGACACACAAATTAAACCCTATTGATGACAATTGTAATATATATGTAAGTAAGGATCGTTCTAGGCCAGGGATTAACTAGGGATGCTAATCTAGACTTAGCTAAACTTAGAAACACAAACTAGACTCTAAAAACACTAAATTGACTCTAAACAGCACAATACTAGCAAATAGACACAAAACTGACTCTATGGAGTTATTTGGACGAAATTTAACTAACTTAGACTCAAAACACTAAATTGGACAGATTTGAACACTTTTCTAACTAATCTAACACACTTAATAAAAGGGGGAATTGCTTTGGACGAAATTAATTAAACTAGGCAGATTGCAAAACTAAATAGATTAGACATTAAATTAGGTGAATTGAATGGGTGAAAGGCTAGTTAGAGGGTCCTTTTCCACACATGACATATGCATATAAACCAATCTCCAGTTATTATTCCTTTAGACTATGAATGACAATGACCTAAATTAACCATGAAAAGCATAAATTAACTTTCAGATTTTCCTTAACTCGTGGAATTGGATGGAATACGCATCGTAACCAAATTATCTTTCTCAAGTTCTCTATATGAAACGCATGATAGAGATACATATCAAAAGTCATTAAATTCTATGAAAATCATAAGCATTGACAAGGCATTCATCATTATGAAACGCATGAGACTCATGCCAAGGATTCACTTAACACGATTGTGACTAGCAACCTCCACTACTCATGAATATAAGTTCATAATGATTAGGTGAAACTCCCTTATACTCTAGCGTCAAATTCATGCATGCAAATTAAGTGTCAACCCTCAACCAACATACATAAACAAGTTTTAATAACTCAGATAAGCAAATCACATTCAAGACTAAAGAAACAATAACTGGATGTAATCAATTCATATAAAACATATAATCATGGCTTCGAATTCACCTCCAACAATAAAGAAATTAGTTCCACATGTTCATCATAATTGAAAACCAAGTTAAAATAAACATTGAACTAAACCTAGGATAGAAAGAACCCAGAAACACTCCCCACTCCAATGGCAGATTTCGAACCCTCCTTGGATGGCAAATTGCACGGCACTCTTCTTCTCCTTCCTTCCTTGCTTGCAGCACTAGGGTGATGTGGTGGTTGATGGCTTAATGAATGAACGAATGAATGAATGAGGGGTGGTAGGGGGGTTGTGGCACAAACATGAATTTATATATATATATATATATATATATATATATATATATATAATGCACGGCAAACCCAAGGGATATCAGATTAGGGTTAGGGTTTGGTAGAAATCAGGTGGGAGAAGGATTAGGGTGCACCAAAATCTGAAAGGAAAAGGATTTCACAATCCTAGGAGAAAAGGATTGTAGGTTTTAGGGCTTCTAGAAGAAGGAAAGGCGCCACCTTTCTAGGGATTCTAGAAACAATGTTTTCTGTGGCAGAAATTGGACTTCTAGAGGGAATAAATGGTGCGGCATTCTTTTAGTATCAGATAAGGTCTTCTAGAACCATATATTTAAGTGTATAAATAAAAAATTAAGCCCTTTTTGCAGCTGAAATTAAGGTGGAACAAGATTAGGTTAGGATAAGGTTTGGATAAGATAATGTTCTTTGGATAATGTCCACGGGCGAGGCACTGTGAGGAATTTCACTAAACAACCAATATCAAAAATAAGAACACAAGAGATTAACGTGGTTTGGTGTAAACATTACGTCCACGGGCGAGGCACTGTGAGGAATTTCACTAAACAAATTGAGATTACAAAAGAGTGTTTAAACTCTCACAACCCAAATTCCACAAATTACAAACCCTAAACCAAACGAGTAGAGAACGTAAAACAAACAGTGGAGATTCTCCAAAATTGTTCTCTAACTCTCAAACCCACCAATTGACTCTCACCAAATGGTCAAACAAATGAGCCATGAATTTGCCACACACTCATGACTCCAAATGGTGACCTCCATCCAAAACCCAATTAGCGAAAATTCTCTAAACTAATGGTGAGACACACAAAACAAACAAACACTAAGGTCCCATTTATAGTGCATAGCACTTAGGTTACAATGAGAATCCTAATCCTAAACAAATAGGTAATTAACAAAATCTCTCCACCAAGCAAGGAATCCAACTAAGAAGTCAAAAGCAAACCCAAATAGGACACCAAAATAAAATAGGTAACACAAACCTAATTTTTGCATCATCATAATTTTGAGCTGTAAATCACAGCAATCTCCACCTCGGTGAGAAATTAGCAAACTTCCAAATCAGATACAAACTTCAAATTGCGATACCAAAATACAAACACAAACGTGCACCAAATTCATTCAAAAACTGATCTCCACCACAAGTCAAAAAATTGAAAAGTCTTCAAAACTTGAAATTTCCTCAAACGCCTTCTCGAACAAATTCTATTACAGAAACTAACAAAAATGAGCCAAAAATCTATGCAAAGCTCAAACAAACGAACCAAAAAAAAGTGCAAACACTTCACCATAGTCTCGAACATCAAACTTCGCCTTATGAATGCAGAGTGAACATTCATTGGCTCAAAGACAACTAAAGAGGATGGGTAAACAAGCTTTACAACTTGAGCCATAGCTCCCATGCAAATTTGACATCAACAACAAGATTGCTCCAAGTGTCTAGAGGTCATTTTTTCCTCTTAGCGCTTTTAGAAGTCCTTGTTGAACTAACACAGCATGCATCTTCAATTGCCAAATACCAAAGTCATTCATCCCATCGAATTCTTCAAATATCAAATTTCCCCAATGACATAGAGAGGTTCATGATGAATGAAAAATAAAGTTTAAGTCGAAACCTGGGGCTCTGATGCCACTTGTTATACTTTTATACGCAAGAGAAAGCGAATTCTAATAAAGTACTAAATATCATCGTAAGCGAAAGTGAAGAAACAATCAATCTCAAAATAAGAACACAAGAGATTAGCGTGGTTTGGAGTAAACATTACATCCACAGGCGAGGCATGGTGAGAAATTTCACTAAACAAATGAAGATTACAAAAGAGTGTTTAAATTCTTACAACTCAAATCCCACAAATTACAAACCCTAAACCAAACGAGTACAGAGCCCAAAACCGACGAAGCAGATTCTCCCAAATTGTTCTCCAACTCTCAAACTCACAAATTGAATCTCACCAAATTACAAAACGAATGAGTCATGAATTTGCCACACTTGGGGGCATCTCGTTGATCTTTTTCTTGCTTGCCTTTGCAGGAAGGTGAATTTGCCTATGGTGGATGACTTTGATTGGTTTGTTATACTACTTATCTCTGATCTGATACGTGGACTAGAAGAAACTAGGGATCGATCTGAACAGCTTGTATTTGTATTTTTGAGTATCCTGAATTCTTGTAGTTTTTTAGTTGCTTCTAGTTGTTTGCGACACTGTCCACAAACTCCACATTTCATTACCAATGTATTCTTCTGTTTACCAGTCTATAAATTGGCATAGTAATTTACGATATGGTCTTAAGATGCGGAAGAGAGAGTATATGCACAGTACATTTGAGTTACTCCCCTCCTCACGCCCTTCCGCTCTCTCGCCATTGCTGCAGGTAGAACCAAATCAACTTGGTGGATCATATGCATGTAAATGCAAGACAAGTTTTCGACGGAACTAATGAAAATCAAGCAGCAGCAAAATCATCAACTGCTCTGCCTGCTGCTACCTTTAGTCATTACAATGGGTGGAGTTATCGGCTCCATTGTCCAGGTGGCAGCAACAAACTCAAATTGTTAATGCACTACACAATAGCTTAAGAAAAATGCAGTTGATTTACAAGAACCTATATTGCCTCGGTAATTTATACAATGTAAGGAGGGAGATCTACATCGGCATCACGGCATCGACTGAGGTGATATGTGCAATAATTTCAGATACAAAGACAATTCCCGCCGTTAGCCCTCTGCTTCAGGAAGTAGGCGTCTTTTGGGTAGTTTAAGCTGCACCGTTACAAAAATTAATTATCACATCCGCCCTGGAAGAATTCGCTATAATCAGATTACAATGTTCCTTATTTCCTAACCTTTGATTTTGTAGTCCTCCAGCCTCCCATGTTCTGCTCTTGCGGCGAGTATGAGAATCTATCAAAGGAATTTAGAATGGAGGCTTTATCCCTACTTGAATCAACTGCAGGCAAGAGATCCTACATACAAACAGACTAGGACCGTTATTTAGACGGTCTTGGACATTTATGCTGTAAATCTTCACAAAACAAAAAAATGCTCTGCAAGATGGTTAAGGGAGACTAGCAAATCCATGTTCAATCAGATTTTCAGTAATATTGCCAAAAGAACTTTACTATGGAATTTCAAATTTCAATATATAAAATCTCGGTCACTTCCACATACTGTTATAACTTAACTGTGAATCCCTGATTCTACGATGACACAAGTCCTAAGTTTCTTTTTAGCATTCCAAATACAATTGTAAGATCACATATTACAAACTTACCTTGTCTTCTGGAGCCCTATCACTAGATGCTTCAAGATTTTGAACATGCAACTGTTCTAAGTAAAACAGTATCTGCGTCAATTAGGAAACCAAAAAAACAATGAGTCAGGTGAGAAAAAAAAAAAGCACCATAGAATACCAGCTACAACCAGTATCCGCAAAGATGTAAGAAATTGCATTAACTTCTCAGAAATTGCAAGATTCAGGCAAAATGGGAAATAAATCTAGTGTAGCAACATGCAATCCAGTTTTTTTATTCAAAAAGAAACGATAAAAATACAAGAGCGGACATGAAGTCTGCAAAAGCACAAACAAAACAGGATAAATAGCAAGATCACCCTGACACTTGGAAACGGCGAAAACATTCCAAAAGTAACTAATAGCAGACTACGAAAACATTCCAAAACTAATTAATAGCAGCAATCTAATTACGGAAATTTCTGAGAAAGAAAAATCTCTAAATTCTGTAGCAAAATGTAATCCAGTAACCTACAAAAGTTAAATAGAAACCTACCTTGTTGAGTAAATGAACATTTGACATGTTAGCTGCCATGACCTGTACACCAAGGCAATTGTTGTGGCTACTGCAGAAGGGGCAGAAGATGGTACGGAAAACGCATCCATCCTCTTCACACCATATGCCCTGTCCAGTAGCACCTTCAGAATTCAAGAGCCTCTGATCAACTGATGCACTGTCAGTTATAATAACAGGTATTCCTGATGAGGATGTATTTCCTGTGTGAAACTTTAATACATTCATACGAAGAGATTCTAAATGACATTTCGACGAAGAAGATACAGAGCATGCTAGATGTAGCTGATTCTCAGGAAGTCCCAACGGGGTTTTGCAGAGTGAGCAAGAAATTTGTAGTCTTTTATCCATTACACAACCAACTGACGTGGATGAAGCAACACAATTATTAGTCGTGAGAACATGAGGAACATTGGACTTAGATTTGTGTTCTGAACCATTAGTCTCAAAACTAGATTCAATTTTGCGATTCGCATCTCTGCTGGCCATTGAGTATTTTACAGAACTAGTAGAATCTGGAGTTTCGGAATCAGGAGCATCAGACTGTCCATTAACAAAGTTGACCAGTGGTGAATACAGTGACTTTCTCCTCTTTTGGGTATGAGAATTAACACTCAAATTCAAAGATGATTCTGTTTCTAGTATCGAGCTGTGCATGTTCAAAGTCACATTCTTTTTAGGAGTTGCTACAAGGCTGCACTGGGCTTTTGGAGAAGCTCTGCAACTATTGGTCAAGGGTACTGATTGAAATGACATTTCATTAGAAGAAGCCTCAATTGTGGTTGAAGTTGAACCAGAATTCTCATCCTTATTTAAGGATCCTGGACTATATACAGAACCGATTCCATCCATGTTAGGGGTTTCTTTGACAATGGAGATGTCTGGATCTGCATCAGAGAATGCCATGGACAAAGATGGCATTCGGTACCTGAAAAGAAATGAGTTTTGGAGAGTATTGGTAACGGAATGCCGAATGAGAATTAGAAACTGTGCAGGAAAGCAGATTTATCGGTGCCCTTAACTAATACAAGGCCATTATCTCACTTGAGTAATCATTATTTAATTCAGAAAAACACAGCGACACTTACCCTGAATTTTTCTGAGGACAACAATCTAGATCAATTATTTCCTTGCTATGGTCAGCATCCACATCCATTTGCACAAATTGCTGAACTTCCATACAACCTTGAGATGTCAGTTGGCCATCATGCTTCATTTCAGAATTCTCTGGCAGTTTGCAACAATCGAACTTCTTTAATTTCTGATATTTCACTTTTGTAATTCCTTCATTTTGACCCATAGGGTGAATAATTTCCCCTTTAGCTTCAAAACTCTGTGAAACACTAACCATATTCTTGCTTACTCTTTCCTGCATGAAGGTTAACCAATTTATAATACTTAATATTGTTCAAGGATAAGAAAAGTATCTGAAGAACAGCGGGAGCATGCAGCAAACCTTGACATCACTGAAAAAGGATTTTAATTCCTCCATTGACGTATCAAAGTTGTTATAATGTCTGATGGATTTCTTTAGCCACTTTGACACATATGCTGTATTTCTTTCCTTGTGATAGCGTTCATCTGCTTGGAATAAATTATTAAATTTGTATAAACAATGTTAAAGGGCAGATATAGAAACAACAAAAGACTAATCAATTGCACCCAAAAACCAAAAAGATGTCAAAGAAATTGTGTTTAAAACTTTGAAAAACCTTTTACATTGTGAGCACTTGGAAACCAACAAAAAAAAAATTAAAAAGATATCATGGAATAGTTTGACAGCAAATCACACAAAAGATGAGGCTGAAGTTAGCCAAATGTGAGATTCAAAAACAGCTTTCATAGAAACATCATTGAGCTGACACTGAGAGTTTAAAGTCTGAATACAAAATATTCTAGTTGATAAATTTTCCAAAAAACTAATTCTGTTGAGAAAATTATCTGTGATTTTAAGAGATAAGATCATATGTTCAAGAACAGTTACCTAATAAGATGACAGCTCCATAATCAAACCTATGGCGAATGCAACGTCCTACAGAAATAAAGAAGCCAGTTAGTACAGATTTAAAATAAATCGTCAGATGGTGCACAGAAAACTTTCAAATGAGGTTTGGTGGAAAAATTTCTACGCTTAGTGATGAGTCATCTTATACACAAATATATGTTAAGTTAATCCACTTTGAAAAGGTAGGGATTACCTGCAGCTTGATTTAGAGCTCGAAAGGCTTGCTGGCAATACCACTCGTTCCCACTCAAAAGGCTTTTGGATGACTTATGTGTATCATTATACTTCTGCTTTAAGACAACTTGAATATCATTTCTGAAAAAAGGTTGAGAGCAATCAGCGAACTGTTACTCATAAGACATATCTGTTCCAAAACAAATACAAAAACGAGAAGTTCTTACATGTTGGGAAACGGAATCCCGACAATTATCTGAGATAGTTAAGATAAATAGACAATCACATAAATATATGACCACTGTATTACTGTATTAGCCAATCCAATTAACCAAAGATTATGATGTCTAAGCTCATCAGCCTCCTCCCCATTGAGAGCAAACACCAATCTCCCCCTCTCCCCCTCCCTCCCTCCCCCACCTCGAAATATAAATCACACTACCAAAAGACAGAAAAGGATACCACCGCCCGAGCATTGTCATCTGAAAAATCAATTCCTTCTGAAACCTGCAAGCATAAACATAATGATTGAGCATGTGCAAACTTAACAAAACACCCTATCATTATTTTTTATGTAGGACCACAATAGTGTGCACCTTTCCTCGGCACACAGCAAGAAAAGCAGCTCCATCAGAGTTACTTTTTCGTGGACACTTGAACGCAGCAAACTGACTTTTTTTTGCTATCTTGTTGGCACTTTTCTTTGCCCCAAAAACTGGTTTATTACCCTTACGAATTGAATCATAATAACCCTTCAAAACAGCATCAAATTCCTCCTGGTCTCCTCCTCTTGGCTCTGCACTAAGCAATAACAACTAAGCAGTACAATCCAACACAGAATAACAATAAAGAAAAATCAACAATGAGCTCCAAGTCTTGCATTCATGCAGAAATACCATGAAACGAATAAAGTAAAAACACAATCTCAAAGGGAATTTCTAAAGGAATGTTTTATGAAGCATAATATAAGTAGTGAGTGAGTAAGCGAACAAAAAAAGCCTCACCAACAAAAAGGTTCTTTTTTTCATTTAACTGAGACCATTGTCCTGTTCCATGCCAACGCTTGCATAGTTTTCCCATCAGCTTATAACTTGGGAAGAACACGAGACACCCACCTGGAACAATCTTGAAAATTTCTTCCAAGGATTTTCCAAGTGCATCCTTCACAGTAACATAAAATAACAATATTAGTTTACAAAGCAGAAATTAAACTATAAATCATTTCAAAATTTGGTCAAACTACCTGGAAGGCATATTCATCTGCTGTCTTATAACTTGCATTCAATGGTAAGTTACCTGGGCCAGTAGAAATAACAGCAGGCCAAACCTGCAGGGAAAAAGCTAAAACCTTATACCTACAAGAACTATGCAAGCAGAAAGAATGGATGACCAGTAAGGGACAAAAAATTAATATACTTGTGATTCAACATCAATAACATGTGGAGCTTCCAGAGTTGTTCCAAACCGAAGACCAAGCTCAGATGAAAAGGAATTCATAGGTGACAGAGTCCTAAGTTAAAAAAAAAAAAGATTGGTCAGGTGTATGATTACTGTGAAAAGAATCTTACCTAGAGGCAAGCAATGCAACAAAAGTGCAGGAAACCAGACCATGAGAAGCATCAGTCACCAATATAAAACAGGCAAAAACATTCATTTGGACAAATAGTTATAAAAATACAATTGTACAAATTCGCCTGCACTATACTAACCCTGATGTTAAAATGACTGACAAGGAAAGATCAGCAATATCTTTAAACACAACAGCAGGATTCAAACACCACAAACTTAAGGTATGCGTCCAATCGCCAGAAGCTCCTGATACAACATCAGAATCCATATTTTATCAAACTGCAGCTCCCATAAAGATATTTTTATGAGAAATAATGAGATAAAAAAAAATGCAATACAAAAAGTGAACTAGAGGTCCACAAAAAAATTATACAACCCACAAGGACAAAACCAAAGTACCCTCGCAATGTAATTCAACTCACCGAACGAGCTACAGAAGCTCCCCAATTTAATAAAATAATAGAACTTACAGATCCCTGAAGGCTAGAGAAGGAAGCCCACAATGATGCCCAAATCCAACTTTCCCAAGAGCTTTCTTCTACATCCCCACTATAGCTCTCAAAGATTCCTATTTCTCTCCAAGAAAATTACCCAAATGACAGCTACCACAGTGGAATTCCACAACATTCTTGCCTTTCTTCCACCACTAAAAGACATACTTTACAGAAAGAATGTTTAATGGGTAACATGAAAACAAATTTGAAAAATGCCTCTGCTTTACCAACTACACGATTAATTTGGATGAAAATCAAACTACTAGACAGAGAAGACCCAATGAAAAAGATTAGGCACGTGTTCTATATCACTATCCTCAAAGATAACCAGATAACAGCTATTAATTGCTTACCAGCATCTCTTTTAACATATCGTTGTAAAGCAAGCTGAAAATCAACCATATGACAGCCATTTCTTGAGAAAAAGTAAGTAAGCGAAGAGAACAATCCTGTGTGACATTATCAAAGAAGATCAACCAATATATTTAGCGAGGGTAAACTTAAGACATTTATACTTAAAAACTACAAGGTTTTACCTTCCAATATCACAACAGCCATGCCACTTAGATGTGGTATATCTGATTCTGTATCTGTAGCAGCTTTGAATGCCTGAAAAAGAAAACACACTTTGACACAGAACAAAATAGTGTGTAATGGGAGAAACTATTGTATCTAAATTACCTTCACAGCACATTCAAGTAAGATTGGGAAGCACTGCTGTGATACATTAGCTTCTTGGAGCTCTCTCAAAGCCTTATCGCCAGTCCAACTGTGACATACAATAAAAACCAAACAAAGAAAAATTAAAAGACCAGTCTAAAATTATTCAAAATGCTAGATTTCCAAACCTGAAATACAAACACTTCTCACCCTATCGGTAATTGTTTAAAGAAATTTTAAGAATTAACAGAAAGAGTGAAAGATCAAATTACTTGTTTATATTTTTTTTATACAAGATTGCAAAGTGAAAGGTACCCCATAATTGCATGAACTATTATTTTTTTTTAAATTACTTGAAAATATTATAGTTAACGGATCAATGATAAATTGATAATTGAGGAAAACATCAACCAAAATTCTTACCAAGAGACATAGTACTGAAATTCACGCTTTTCCAATTTATTTTTCCTTTGCTCAATCCAACTTATGAGGCCCTATGGATATGTTTCACTCATAAATGACCACAGAATCACAAAACAGTTACTTGAAACAATTGCAAGAAGTATGTATGAAACCAAACCTGTATTGTTTCGTATAGAGGTTGGTATACCAAAACATCAACTGGGCAAAGCTGCTCTAGTTCTATCTGCACTTCTTTAGAAGGTATGACAACCATATAAGAAATAGAAAGTGACATTGAAAGAAAATATTACTAGTTTAGTGTCCTACTGTGCAAAATGTCTTCGTCAATATCAACACTGCCAGCATCACGAGCAACATCTTCTATATTGCTGCAAACAAGTAATTTAAAAGACCTATTGAGAAAGTCTCACAGACCCAAGCATGAAAGTCTTAATTAAAACAAGTTCAGAAAATTTTAAAAGGCAAGTGATTTCAACAAACCCTATATTTCACATTCTATGCACCCCATTTTAATTTTAACCATTGATTTTCCTTTGATTGTTCAATGTCAGGGCTAAAATTAGAACAGGGGAGTGTAAGAGGTGAAAAAAGGTGTGTTGAAATCATTTCCAAATTTAAAATTTACGCAAATAAAATAGGGAAATATCTCCTTTTATTTTGTATCCTGCAGCCAAAAAGAATCCATATAATGAAGCACCAAGTTAATGGGGAATCTTTTGACTTAATAATCAACATATTCTAATTTATAGAAGTGATATGTAGCAGGAAAACGCATAATATTAACAAGGGAATTCCTCATTTTATGATTAAGTACAACTGGAAATTGGAAAATGCAGAATCTTCATTTACCTCTTAAATAGTGTTGCAAAGAAATACAAGGGGTGTCAAACAGAATATAACTTCAAGTAGAAAGAATGTTTGAAACAAAGAGAAGATCAATCACAATAATGCTGCAACTCATATTGCTTATACTCAGAAAATTGAGCAAGGTGAAAAAAAGAAAAGAAAACAAATATATACACAAAGTGGTACAACATACTGGGCTTCGTCGAGAACAACAATGGATCCCTTAATATCTACTTCCATTGCTCCCCGAATTACTGGATTAATGATGTAGTTATATGGGCAAAAAACCAACTCTGCATCGTCTGACAAAGATCGTGCTGCATAATATGAACAACCTGAAAAGTGACGAGTATCTCAGCCAAATGTAACCATAGCAGTATACACAGTGTACATGCTAGACACATAACAACAAAGCAGACCTTTCACAGATTTTCCAACTTTTACAAGATCTTCAATATCATGGGCCTCATGGCAGCCTCCTTTCTGAAGTGATGGATGGCCTTTGATTTTGTTTACATTTCTGTTAGCAAGAGAGATTGTCATACGATTACACTCCTAATTAATTGTTCTAAATGCTCTGAAGTACATCTGCTGTGTAACCGAACACAAATAAGATAATGGAAGCACAAAAATAAAAAAAAAAGTAACTCACTTAAATTCTAAGCATCCAACCTCTCGGTTCTTCAAAAGCAGCTTACTGACAAATCAAATAACAGATTTTAGACTGAAACATAAAAGGAGATCATAAAAAAGAGTAACAATATATGTTAAAAGTGCACCATTCTTCGTCAATATTCTCTTTCCCATGTACTTGTGCATTTGTGCAGTAATGCTTCCTTGACGCCTGGATAAAATAAAAATGGTGAAAAACAAGCATGCAAACAAGAAAGGTGTGGTGCATCTCAGTGTAAGTTTAGACTGCACCAACTTTGATGGTAGAAACTTAGTCAGGAATTTCTAGCAAAGAGAGAAAAATGAAAAAACAGTAACAGAGGAACTTAATAATTATTTCTGCTGTATGGACTACATTTGGGTGAATAGTTAAATACACAGATATCATGTAACTGAAACATTCATCTTAAGCAATGTCAGTACTCTTCATCTGACCCTATCCAGATTTCTACAAAGACAGATGCTTGTGCAAACTTCAACATTCGAACCTTCATTTTTGAGTTAAAACTTAAATAAAGTGTAAACTCTGAACGCTGAAGTAGTTGGAAATATCAATGCTCCTTAACGACAAATCTTTATAGGAGCGATCAGATCAACATTAAGAATGAACATAAAAGGAATGGACTAAACTTACTAGCACTGCCATAGGCACCCGGTAGGAAGTTTTCCGATACTCACGTATCACTTGAGAAATTTGAGAGTGTGTCCTCCTAAATGGACATGAAAAAATAGATGATCGTTAGGTTAGTCTAATAAATTTGACACTCAATGGTACTTCAAAGCTCATAGTTATCAATTCTACTGCTGGACCTGGACTAATAAAATGATAAGCAAATCAAAGGATCATTCCATGTAGCTACTAGATGTGAAACAAGTCCAGAAGCATCAAGTTTAGCAAGCAATATGCTGAAAAATTGAAATATCTCTAACATCTTTCATTTCAAAGGCTCGTTCTCATGATAAGAAAGCAGATTTCTCACTCTAAGGCTAGTTCTGCAACAAAATTAAATAAGCAAACAACTTACGATGCGTAGTATATGGTAGGTGTTGCCTTTTTCTTTTCATCCTTATTGTTTGCCAAGGATTGTTTTGTCTTTGCCTTCTCCGATAACTGAACACCTATAAATAAAAATTACACATTTAACAATTAATGAACAGAAGTAGCAGCTTTAAGCATCTATACTATATGTATTTTAATTTGTATCCAATAAAAACTAAGTGGACTCTTTGAAATTGACATCGGAATCTAACGGGTGAATAGAAAATCAAGAACAAAAAAATATAAATTTAGGGTTTAATGTGATGGCACACACTTGAAGGTTCCTCTTTGGGAACAAATCCGCCGCCGTGAGCCGCCGGATCGGTCATGGCCTTGGGATCGGGCTTGGAATGCAAGAGATTGGCGAACTGATTCTTGGACTTATAAGCCTGTTGCCAAGCGAGAGTGGAGCAGAGAAGAGAAAGCGATTTTCCGGTTCCGGTCGGGGACTCGAGCAATGCGTGGCAATGACCGTCTCTGTGAGCTCGATCGAGAGTGGAGATGACCCTGCTCATGAATGCCAGCTGGGCACCGTACGGGTGGTACGGGAACTCCACCTGGACGCCTCCAATTTGGTACCCATTCTTGGAGGTTTTAGTGGTAGGGTTAGGATTTCTTCCGGGAGTTGCAGACACCATTTTTGGGTGCTTTGGTGCGGAAATTAAAGTCTGGGAATGAAGGAATCGAAGGGTTTTATGAGTGTGAGACCGTGGGGTTATTTAGGCGGCAAAATTAGGAGCGCAAACCCTTTTTGTTTTTTCTTTCTACTTTTTTTTCGGGCAACGCCCAAATTATTCATTTATAAAAGTATCTTAAAAACATGTTAAATCTTAAACACAAAATTCAAATTTGACACTCTAAATAACAATCAGACATCTTTTAAAATTTTGTTCTCTATTCAAATTAAATTATTATTTTATTGTATTATTTTTTTTATATTTTTTTTTATATTTTAAATTTTACATATATAAATAACTTTTATAATTTCAGCAAAAAATATATAAATAGTTCGTAATGAATGATTTGGCATTATTTTTTCCTATTTATCAAAATTAACTTTTACAATTGCGAAACCCAAGTCATGTTGGAATTCCTTCTTGTTTCAATCTTGTATTGCATAAATTGAACTTTTGTGATTGTGTGGATCAAGATCGAAGACAAATCTCACCTCACCTCTTCGAAGGCTCCCAAATTTTAGCACATTCCACTTCTTCTTCCCTGTCAACCCAAATCCCAACCCCTTCTAGATTTTCCAAACCCCACCCCACCTCTTCAAAAGCCCTCAAATCACATCTTGACAATGGAGATGAGCTTGACCGGCTGACACAATAAGTGATCGACCAGAGGCGCAAAGAGAGAAGACAACGACGAAAAGGGAGAAAGCAAGGGCAATGAGAAGAGTTTTGGGGGACTATGCAAACGATTAGAGACGGGGATGTGGTTGGAATTACGGATCGGGAACGAAGAAGTTTGAAGCTTTTGGAATTGTAGGTGGAAGGAATTAAAAATGATGAAGAAGATGATATTTTTGTCCTTTTCAGTTCTTTGAAGGAAGGTGGATCGGTGACAGCAAGGGTGTGGGCTTCTATTCCAGGTTATACCACATTCATATTTGATCTTTTAGTTCAAAAATTTTGTTGCTGCCTTTTATGACTGTTGATGTTGATTTGGACATTTTGACATCTCTTTTGGAGATGCTCTAATTTGACTTTCAATCACTACAAATTTACGGGTGTTGTCAATTTGAATTTAAGAGAATTTTAATAGATTTTTTAAAGTGACAGATTTCAAAAGATTTTAATAGAATCTAAAAATTCTCAAAGGACTTTGGCAGATTTATATGGATTTGTATTAGAGATTTGTATGGATTCTTTCATGAATTTCTTAGGATTTTTTATACTTTTCAGGAGAGGCCGCCCACATTGAGGGAATTTCGCTAGCTTCAAACTCTTCTAATGGCACTCATCTTCTTCCTTCATCATTCTTGGTGTCGGAACTTAGAGGTTCCCTCTCTCAGAAACTTAGAGAATCCATTATTCCATCCTTTTCCAAGAAATTCATGGAGTAAAGAAGCTAGGAATGAAGGCCCTTCTCTAAAGGGTGATTAGCCTTTACTTATGCAAAGAGGATTCAACAAAGGTATAAGAAATCTCAACTCCTTTCTTTAAGATTTGAGTTGGCAGAAACACATTGAAGCAACCTTCCTTCATTTCCTTTTTCTTATTGGATTTCGACCTACCCATGTTGCTGCTCTTACCTTCTTTTGTCTTTTCCCGTTCATTATCCTTATCTTTGGCATAAAGGCTTTGAGAGCTCTCAGTTATATCATCCAGTTTAGCATAGGACTGAAGGGCTTGACTTATGTCTTCGAGCTTCAGAGACTCTTTTCCAAACATTAGAGTTGTTCGAAAGAGCTTGAAAGTCAAAGGTAGAGACCTCAATAAGATGATAGCCATATCATCATCTTTGTAAGTTTGATCGACCTTCTGATGATTGGCTATGCAATTCTGGACCCTGCATATGTGATATGAATATCACCTATTTCTTCTAGTCGAAGCCTGAATAATTCATCTTTGAGAAAAAGTTCATTGCACACAGTTTTGCCCATATAAACATGATTCAACTTGTCCCATGCTTCCTTAACGATTGTCTTTTCTGTGATATGGGACCTAACTGATCTTGTGAGTTGGGTCTTGATGGTGTTTTTGGCCTTCTTAAGAACCTTGATGCATGCCTTTGATGTCATGGTTGTAGGCTTCTCACCAACGAGTACATCATCCAAATCCTAGTATTAGTACATTATTCATCATTGTTTGCCAGTTCGTGAAGTTATCATTGCCATCAAAAGGGATGTTATGGTTGTCGGCTTCTCACCAACGAGTGCATCATCCATAACCTAGTATTAGTACATTATTCATCATTGTTTGCCAGTTCGTGAAGTTATCATTTCCATTAAAAGGTTTTAGTGCATGCCTTAAGTCCACGGTCGTCTTTCCTTTTGACATCGTAGAACACTTTGAACCAAGCACTCGATACTAAATGTTGTGTCACGGGCTCCATAAGTGTCAACTACTACGGCTGTCATGCACCAATATTATCCCTACTTAAACACCTAGGCTCAATCCCTTGGGTGGTATCTAGCCCAATGAACCTTAAGTGTGAGATTTTATCTTGAAAGGCCTCGATGCAATTAGAAGTGGACACATATATTTAAACCTTAGAGTATTGTCGTACTTCTCTAATGTGGAACTCTCTCCACACACATATTGGATTATATCGAGCCAACCTTTTACACCAACAATTACTTCCTTTCTAGCTTCGGGCAAAGCAATGTGCTCTGCCTTTGTGGTGGACAAAGTTGTAATTGGTTGTAGTAGTGCCCTCCAACTAATTATCCTTCTGCACATGTAAAGGCATAACCAAAAGTTGACATTCTCTTGTCCAAGTCCCCTGCATAATAGACATCCACATTTCCAAACACCCTGCATTTTTTTTAGCTTTTCAAACATGATCCCTTATCGCCAAGAACCTTTCAAGTAACGCAGAATCCACTTGACTGCATCCCAACGTTGTTTTCCTAGATTTGTCATGTACTTGGAAACGATGTTGAGTGCTTGAGCTAGGTTGGGTCGTGTGCATACCATTGCATACAGCAGCCCAAGACACTAGCATAGAGCACCTTCTTTATTGGTTGTTTCTCTTTTGTGGAATTAAGACACTGTTGCCCACTTAATCTAAAGTGAGCCATCAAAGGAGTCGAAACTACTTTTGATTCTTTCCTAATCGTTTTAGGAGAACAATCGGTGCACCCATACTTTCCCTAATACAATCCTCAATAAAATAGGACACGAACTTTGACGAGCCAATTCCTAACACTATGTAGTCAAGGTAAAATCATGACCGTGATTTTACTTATGGAATTGTGTTTTCGTATAGAGAGAGGCATGATATAATGATGGACTGGTAATCTTGGCTGTTCACACTTCACTAGTTTTTTGGGCTGTTTGTTTGTCTTATCTGCGTGCATGCAAAACTCTACTGCTTTCGTTTATTTGTGTATTAAAGTAGTTGAGAATTTGATTGCTTCCAGGTAGTCTTTCCGAGCTTTGGTGAACGATATCTCTCCACCGTTTTGTTCCAGTCAATCAGAGAAGAGTGTGAGAAAATGTAATCGGAGCCATGAAATTCCTTTTCTCAAGCAATTTTGTGATAGCGATGCACATTGTTTATCCCGAAACTTTCCTTTTTTATTGCACCCTAGGATCTTGTAATTGTGTTAAATTTCACCTTTTGTCCATTTGAATGTCTAATTCTTCAATAAATTGATGATTTTTTTAGTCAATTTGGCACAAATGTTGTTTACATATCCACCCAATTACAGATTCCAGGCTCATCATGCAATCAATCTAATGAAGATTCAAATAATTTGTTAGGAAAAAGACATGAATTGATACAGATTTAAAATTTTAAGGTGTAATGTGAAAAAATTAAAATCTCATGACCTAACATGTAAACCATTGCAAATTTAAAAGAGTGTAAAATGTAATTAGCCCTAAAAAGACAAGGTTTTAATTTGGGTTGTCTGTTGTCTTGCATGCCGTCCAAATTACAAGGTTTACTTCCCAAACTTAATTAAGGCCTTATGTTTTAATTTTGGTACTATAAGCCTTTAAGGGAAGGGATCCCCATTTTTATAGTTGTGGGGTCTACACGACATCGAATTTTAACGATTCGAATCATTTATTTTTCAAATTGCACCTTATAGATTATCCTTGCAAAATATTAGTCAAATCGGAAATATTTAATACATCTAATTGCGTTAAAAAAAATTAACGAATACTTTGTTATATAAGAAACAATAAAATTTTATCTTGATAATTAAATAGGTAAATGATTTTGGATTGAATTGAATTTTTGTAAGAATGATCTATGAATCAAGACTTACAAATTAAACAGTTCAGATCGTTGAAGTTCAATATAAAGTGGACCTCACATCTAGTGCCGATTTTTATATAGGTCCAATTATTTGATTGGGAAAGTGGTTCTATTATATATATGCCCCATCATTAAACATATAATAAGCGAGTAGGCAACAGATGAGTTAGGACTTTCGCTTTCAAAAAGTTTTACTGGGGCTACCTTGTCACATTGTAGAGAGGTTTTTGAGTGACTTTGGGCGGACGAGATATCTGATGTGACATCCCGTTCCGGGATTATTAAAAGGTACTAGTGAAATGACTTTTCTACCCCTAGTTCGTCTCGTTATGTTTTGGTTGTTTTGTGTGGTGTTGGCAAGTGTAGGGCCACACACACACACACTGTCTCACTCTCCCTCACCCTCTGTCTTCTCCCTGTCTCTCTCTCTCCCGTACTCCCATTTCTTCTTCTTCTCCCTTCAAACTTGTACGGACAAACCCAAAACCCCTCAAACCATCACAGATCGAGGAAACTAAGGACACCTTCGAACTCGTGAAGCTCGTGCGAGTGCAACCATACCATTTTCAGGTGAGAATTACATCGTTTTCACGTCGATTCGACAATGGCAGTTTCGAGCACTATTCATGCAAACTTAATCTAGCTTGTTTTTGGGATTTTTAAGGTCGTAGATAGCTTGGTGGTGTGACAAGGAGTCTCGGAGTACTTAGTTGGACGAAATTGGACGTCGGGAAGGCCTGGTTCGAAGTTGGCCGGTTTTGGTTTGTGTGGACAGGTATGATCCCGTGAGTTTTAGCCCTTAAAACTTGTATGGATGTATTCTACTAGTCTAGGGCTTCATTTTGGTTCAAAAATCACGAAAAACAGTTGAGAAACGAGTGAGAAAACTCGAGTTGCAGGTTACCCAGTTTTCCGGCGCCGGAGATTGAACGGAGAAGGTGACAGAATATTCCGTCAGAGTTGACGGAATCCGTTAGAAATAACGGAATATTCCTCACGGCGTCAGTTGACGCCGTCAGTGTGTGCCGCACGTGCCTGCGCGTGACCGGCGCGTGTGGCCGTGCCTTGGCCGGCGCGTGGGGGCGCGTGCGGCGGAGGAAAATTTTTCTAAAAATATGGTTGTGATCCTGAGGTTGTGTAGAGCACGTTGGTATATTCATTTGTCCATTTTGAGCAATGTATGAGAAGTTGTTACGAGAAGTTGGTTATGTGCTTTAAAGTTAACATTTTTATAGTTGTTTCGCATATAGGTGACACGTACCCCGAGGACGAGCGTGGTCACTCAAGGTAGGGGGGCTACGACCCTTCCACGTATCAGTGAGTGGGCTTTTGTTTTCCGTATATACCTATATACATTTATATTCCCAGAAATTGATTAAAAAGGGTTATTTACGTTATGCCATGCACCATATTATTATTGTTTATGCATCATCACGTGCATTAGTAGTGGCATATATATACATATGCATATTGGGTGCTGTGGACGCGCAGGTAAGTGCCAGGTAAGTGGTATTCATATTTACATTCAGCAGTAGTTTGAGATGCTTAGAGAGCTCATAACCTGCACCCCCCGGTGTTAGTGCTCCCGCCCAGAGTAGGGCACAGTCCTTCACATGATGTTCACCTTCCGCACCACACGCTCAGCTTGGATCCAAGTTAGGTGCACAGTCTTGTCGTACAGACCACATTAGGTGGTTCCGACTCGTAGGTGACCCGCGATTATTCGCACAGCCTTCACGTGATCGTAGCACTAGAACGTACATATGTATTACACCCAGGCCTGTCGTACAGACCACTTTAAGTGGTTCCAACTCGTGGGCAGGTTCAGTTATTGAGTTGAGATTTGAGCTCTATATGCAGCCGTACAGGTCACGTTAGGTGACTTCGGCTGCCAGATTATATGTTATCGTTATGAGATATACCTGAGCACTTGCATATCATTATGAGGTTCCGACATGGCATATTATTGAGCATGATTGGTATACCCTTGAGCATGTTTGGCATATTTATACATACGTATATATGTTTATTTTCTGGGAAGTATACAGGTTTTATGGAGAGGGGTTAGAAAGTATTTTGCTAAATGGTTTTCAAAGAGCTTTGTTTTTGCCCACTCACGCTTTTGTTTTGCGCCCCTCCAGGTTCTAGTTGCTTAGCAGTTGCGGTGGTTTCCCCAGAGGGCTTTTCCCGACATTTCTGACAGACACTCACCATTTTAGGGTCACCTTCGGGTGTACTATTGTTGAAATCTTCGTTTGGACTGCTATAGACCTGCTCTGAATTTGTATTTCACCTACGCTAGCAATTGTTCTAGGACTTTGTATGCTAGTTTTTAATTATTCGTACTTTTATATTACTACCTTATCAGCTTCCGCACGTGCACATGGCTATGTCACCTTCGTGTGACGGCCAGCACGCTCCGATCTCGGTCGGGGTGTGTCATCTGACAACCAAGTTTGACACATCCTAATACTAATATTCTCCGAACATCAAAATAGGCACGTGCTGGTCGATATTTGAGAGTGACGAAAGTCATTTATTGAATGCAAATACTAAGAATAAGGAATAAATAAGACTTATAAATTTAAATATAATTACTATGCATTTAAAGAATATGTTCAGAATACACATCTAATGTAGAACACTAAAAGAAATAATATAGAAATTGAATGAACAAGGAATGAGTCCTACACCGAGATGACTTGAAGATGCCGATGCAGAAGAGTCTCCACTCTTTCATTCATTCAATTTTATATCATTCTTTTGGAGCTCTAGTTTAGTTCTATGCTCTTAATACGTTCATGTTCTCATGCATTCTAAATGGGTTGCATCACCTTCGAGTGTCAGTCAGCACGTGCTTACCTTGGTATTCGGGGAATATCGAGATCGGGACGTGTCAATGTTAAAGTTTTATCTTCCTTCCATTTCCATTCACCCACTCTCCTTCAATTCGAAACCAATTCACGTACCTAATAGTCCTTTTGAGCTCTCTCCTGAAATGTGGTGAAAATAATAAGGAAAATCTTTCACAAACAAACAAATATATGTTAATTTTTAAATTTGAAACACACAAATGTAAGTGACACTTGATATTACACGATAGTGATATTTCTTTTAATTTGTAAATAAAATGTTTTGAATTTAATTATTGTGAATGCCAAATTCGATTTCAATTTATTTTATGAATATATGATTTATACAGAAGGAAAAAAAATGACGTAACCAACGGCAGTGTTTTGAGAGTTTTTAATCATTTTTTAATCGGCGGTTAAATAATCGGTGGTAGGCGGGTGAAGCTATGGCCCGCTCTGCTCTGCGTCGCACACAGAGAAGCAGGGAGGGCAGAGATGACTATTCTCATCAAGTCAACCTTCTCTCTCACTCTTGAATTGTTGCATACAAATATCCAAAATTAATTTTTCTCCTGCTTTTCTTTATTTTGTTCGTGTTGGTACTTGGTATTGCTGCTGCTGTTGTGTTTCTGTTTAGGTTCTTGCCTTTGGGCTTTTGGCTCTCTCTATCCCTCTTCCTTTTTCTCAGATCATCAAACTTCATACTTGATCATCAACAACCACGTATTACAAAAAAGAAAAAAGAAAAAAGAAAAAGAAATTCTTAGACCTAAATTAGAATAGGGATTAGGGGTCTCTCTCAAATCAAAGCATCCTTGGACCTTGACCACCACAACTCTATAACTACTCAAAGCATTAGGTATGCACTTGTTTCTTTTTTTTCTTTCTTTTCTGGTAATTTAGTTTAAAAAAGCATAAACCTTTTACTAAACTTAATAATTGGGCATGGTTTTCATTCACAACTATGTAATTTACTCAACTTTTTGTTGAATCTGTCTGAATTACCAGATTAATCTAATCTAATCGAAACCCTGATCTGTGCGGTGATCAATCTGGATCCACCTCGGCCCCGTGGAAGACACTTCATAAAGATGATGAATTTGCAGTTTCTTAGAACGCATTGTTTCTGGGTTAGGTGTTGTTGTGCTTTATCTTACCGATCCAATGCTCTGATTGTGTCTTTTTCACTTTACTCTGCTCCCTATTTCTACTGCTTGTAGTTCAAGTGGGAAATGCAAATATTGCATTTTGTAGCTTCTTCCTTAAAAGCTGACATCAAGCTGTTGGCAACACCTAGAGTTCAGTGATTCCACATATTAGTTTTGTTGATCCGCAAGATATAGGAAAGTTGGAATGTTTGATTCTAATTTCCAGTTCTTAGTCGAACGTGATAATTTTTGCTGCTCTAGTGTATCTTACTGACCCAATCTAGTGTAGTTTGTCTACAACATTCGTGCAATGCCAACACTTGCAGTATACTACACATGTGTAGTTAGAAAACAGTTCAGTTCATTTCCTATACACTTTGCACCCGTTCATTTTGGTTTTCTTTTGATTTTAGGGCTGATTCAGTTTTACCGCTAGTTTGTGATTGTTGGTGTGCTGTTCTAACCGTGTGCTATCTTACTTTGGTGCAGTAGGAGGATTTAGGTCAGATGGCTGACAGTTGGCATGGAAACTATGATACTGGCAGTCAGTCAGATGACAGCCATAAATTTGAGAGAATGCACATAGAGCCTATTTATGATGCATTTTTTTGTCCTTTAACGAAGCAAGTTATGCGCAATCCTGTTACCTTAGAAAACGGTCAAACATTTGAGCGAGAAGCAATTGAAAAGTGGTTTAGGGAATGCAAGCAGAGTGGAAGGAAGTTGGTCTGCCCACTGACACTACAAGAATTGCAAAGCGCTGAGCTAAAGCCTAGCATAGCGCTGAGGAACACCATTGAAGAGTGGAATGCTAGAAATGAATCTGCTCAGCTTGATATGGCTCGACAGTCGATGAATCTGAGCAGCTCAGAAAGTGAAGTTCTTTTGGCCTTGAAGTTTGTCCAGCAAATCTGCCAAAAAAGCAGATCAAATAAGCACGATGCCCGCAATGCAGGGCTGATACCTATGATAGTTGACATGTTGAAGAGCAGCAGTCGTAAAGTAAGGTGTAAAGCCTTGGAAACCCTTAAAACTGTGGTGGAGGAGGATTCCGATAATAAGGTAATCCTAGATTTTTCTGGTTCTCTTTTCGTTTTCCATGAAATTGTAAACATGGATGTTTTGTAGGGACTCATATTAATATCTGTTTGGTTTTGGTTATAGGAAGTATTGGCTGATGGGGACACAGTACGAACTATAGTGAAGTTCTTGTCTCACGAGCAATCCAAAGAGAGGGAGGAAGCTGTATCTTTGCTGTATGAACTATCCAAATCTGAAGCCTTATGTGAGAAGATTGGTTCAATTAATGGAGCGATTCTTATTTTGGTTGGAATGACAAGTAGCAAATCAGATAACATTTTGACTGTTGAGAACGCTGACAAAACACTGGAGAATCTGGAGAAGTATGAGAACAATGTGAGACAGATGGCTGAAAATGGTAGACTGCAGCCTCTTCTGACACAAATTCGTGAAGGTACTTGTACTTTCTCTTATCTTTACACTTTTCTCAGTATGTTGCTAGAAGTAGGGCAACCAAACAGCCAATACTCTTTGGACAATTTATTTCGCACTTAGTGATGGGCTACAAGGCCTGCAAATATGGTAAAGAAACATTTATTTTTATATATATGCTTTTTTCAAAGACAATACAAAAAACCGTGCTGAACTGAACTATCGTAATTTCTGCACCTTGCCTATCGTCTCCAGTCCACCATAGCTTGCACGATTCTGATGAGTATTTGACCCAAGATGAGTTTTCCTACTTATGAGACAACTATCCATTTTTTATTTTTTGTAATAATTAATGTTGCTGTCCAGCCTATGACTTCTTGGTCTAAACTCGAGTACACATTAATTTCCTCTATTTCCACCTCTGATATTGTAGTTCATGGGGGGGTTTTGCTGTATGGTGGACTGTTGGTATTAGTTTGAGCTATACTTTTCTTTTATTGTTTTAAACTAAGATATTTAAGTTTTATCTCTCTTAAAAAAACTATGTTGAGCATAACTCAAATTTCCTTGTTGACATGATTGCAGGCCCTCCAGAAACCCAACTTTCGATGGCTAATTTCCTTGGTGAATTAGTTTTGGACAATGATGTAAAGGTCCTAGTGGCTAAAAGTGTTGGTTCAGCTTTGATCAATATCATGAGAAGTGGTAATATGCAGTCAAGAGAAGCAGCTTTGAAAGCTCTCAACCAAATTTCATCTTGTGAGGCGAGTGCCAAGGTGCTGATAGAAGCAGGAATACTTCCGTCTCTGGTCAAAGATCTCTTTACCGTTGGGACTAACCAGCTTCCTATGCGATTGAAAGAGGTTGCTGCAACAATTCTTGCTAATGTTGTTAGCTCGGACTATGATTTTGATTCGATCTTGGTTGGACCTGATCAGCAAACGCTAGTCTCTGAAGACATTGTCCATAACCTACTACATCTCATTAGCAACACTGGACCAGCAATCGAGAGCAAGCTTCTCCAGGTTCTTGTTGGACTCACTTGCTCTCCTTCAGCTGTTCTGAGTGTTGTTGCCGCCATTAAAAGCTCCGGTGCCATTATTAGTTTGGTGCAGTTTATTGAGGCTCCACAAAAGGAATTGCGTGTGGCTTCCATTAAACTTCTCCAGAACCTCTCCCCACATGTGGGTCAGGAGCTAGCTGATGCCCTACGTGGCACAGTGGGCCAACTTGGAAGCCTAATTAAAGTCATATCAGAAGATATTTCAATCACTGAAGAGCAAGCAGCAGCCATTGGCCTCGTAGCTGAACTTCCGGAGAGGGATCTAGGCCTTGCCAGGCAAATGCTAGATGATGGTGCCTTTAAGCTGATACATTCTAGAGTAGTTAAGATCCGCCAAGGGGGGAGTAAGGGTGGCCGCTTTGTGACGCCATTTTTAGAAGGACTTGTACGAGTTCTAGCAAGGGTTACGCTTGTGTTGGCTGATGAGCAAGATGCAGTTGCTCTGTGCCGTGAACTTAATCTTGCTGCACTTTTCATTGAACTTGTACAGGCCAATGGACTGGAGAATGTGCAGATGAGTTCGGCAGCAGCATTGGAGAACTTATCACAAGAATCCAAAAATTTGACAAGATTGCCCGAGTTGCCCACACCAAGTTTCTGTGCTTCAGTTTTTCCATGTTTTAGCAAACAACCTGCCATAAATGGATTGTGTCGGCTTCATCGTGGGACGTGTTCACTTAGAGAAAGTTTTTGTCTCCTGGAGGGACATGCTGTGGAAAAGTTGGTAGCTCTTCTCGACCACACAAATGAGAAGGTGGTCGAAGCAGCACTTGCAGCACTCTCTACTTTGTTGGATGATGGGGTTGATATTGAACAAGGGGTTATGGTGTTGTGTGAAGCAGAGGGTGTGAAGCCTATTCTTGACGTGTTGTTAGAGAAACGGACAGAGAATCTGAGGAGGAGGGCAGTCTGGGTAGTTGAAAGACTATTGCGGAGTGATGAGATAGCCTATGAAGTTTCTGGGGATCCGAACGTGAGCACCGCACTTGTTGATGCCTTCCAGCATGGTGACTATCAAACGCGGCAGATTGCTGAACATGCCCTGAAGCACGTTGACAGGTTACCGAACTTCTCTGGTGTCTTTCCGAACGCAGGATAGGCATCTTTCCGGTGGTTTTTATTGTTATAGTTTGCGAAGGTGCAATTGGAGGAGGGTATATATTTGTTGTATACAGATTTTTTCATTTGTTTTTAAGGATGGTTCATGGTGGTGTGTCCATCGACTTGGGTCTGTTAATGAACTGCTTTTTGCGTAGAAATTCCCAAGGAAAGTTGTGTTTACGCTCGAGTTTCGTCTTTGGACGCTTATGTTTAAATTTACAAGTTTTTTTGGGATACCCTTGAAACTTAAATTATATTCCGAATTTTACCCCAAATTAAAGCTTGTTAAATAAAAATAAAATCAACAAAATTCAATTCAATTCAATATAATTGCAACATATGAACATGATGCGGGGGGAATAATTATTACAGAATCAATTTCATGAATGTTGGTGAACAAATTACATCCGCGACTACATGAGCGAGCGAGCGAGCATACCATATATTTCCCTACTGGTCGGGGTTTTTATCAAGAACATCCATTCAAACCGTTCAACACTGAAATTGCCAGTAGCAGGTACGCCCACAATGCTCTTGAGAAGAAAGAGAGAACAACAGCGTTGATGATCATGCGTGTAATATTTTGTTTCTGTGATTTACAATGTAGAGAGGACTTTACAGTCTTTACCTTACAGATGTAGCACAGCCATTGACTTGGACAAGCACGAAGAAGCATCCAGCTCGCGAGTTACAAAGTTCCTTGAGATATGACTCCACTTCATCCCCATATCAGACACATCACATGCAGTCAAAAAATCCAATACTTGACCAAATATTTTGAACATCTCAATACCGAATATCACGTTTCTGTCTGCCACAAACGCAGCATTCCAGTCCATTGGAGCGTCAGGATGTACTGAGACCTCGGTCCAGTTAAGGTGCATGAGATCCAGCTCCCATACTTTTCTAACGGCCTTGTTTCTCCGGCCTATCTGACCATCCCCTTCGCACCAGAAGACAGAAAGCATGAAGAGCCGGCCATTACAAGATACCAGTTTTGGGTAATATTCATGAACGCGGGGTGGGAAAGGAGTGGTTTGGATTCCAATCCAGAAACCCCTTTCTATGTCATATCCTGCGAGCTTGTCAGTTTCAGAATAAACATAAAACATCCCATTACAAACAACCCCAGAACAAGCAAACCCAAAGTCCACAGGCAACCCTCGAATTTCTGTCCATTTCTTTGAAACGGAATCATATATTTCTCCAGAATCCAAAGGTTCATCCCAGGATCCAAGACCACCTACAGCAATGAGCACAAACCTTCTACAACCCTTCATGGATGAGTGATCACTTTTTTGTTTCAAAAATTTATACGACTTTCTATTGGGCAACACCAAAGACTCATTGTCGTCAGCAGAATGTCTGTGTTGACGCCTAAGAGAAAGCCTGTGAGGATCTTCATAAACCTCTGACACTCCACCTACCCGTGATCTGGAAATACGTCTATCTTGGCGACTTTGATAACTTTGACTGGTGGAAAAATCTGAAGTTACCTCCGAAACTCCTAAAATAGGCATTGATCTTGCATACTTCATTGGAGCAACTTTGCGCCAAGATTTTGTTAGGGGACTAAACAGTATCACCCCTTTGTGTGTCTTAAATGAGCTCCTATCCACCCTCCCAAAGTTGTTCAAGCTAGAACAACCTCCAACAATGTAAATATCATCCTGGACACTAGCAACAGAAAACATGAACCTTCCCTTTAGAATGCCAGCATCTATACCATGCCATTGGTTTAGAGACACATCCAATGCATGTATCTCCCCAGAGCAATAACCATCTTTAACAGCACCAAAAAGAAACAACCATGGGTTCTGATGTGAGCCTTCCCGTCTCATCTGCAGGAAACGAGTTGTAGTAGTCAAGTGTTTCCATTTCTTGCACACGAGGCGTGCAGTCATGAGACTGGTTAGTGGGAGCCTCACCAAGCACATTTCCAGTATGTCATCTGGAAGAAAAATGTGCATCCTACTATTTCTTATTGATTCTTCAAGCTCAAAATCCTTTCTGTTATGTTTCTTCAAAAATCTCTCCCTCACCCCATACGAGAAGCAATCAACTCCAGAATTATCGGTACCACATATTGGCCTGTATCCTTTGCCATCATCCCTGGCACTGGAAGGCCTCCTCCTGTTACTGGTATCCCCAAAATCGTCACCTGTGTCAGCGCCTACTCTGCAACCTCCACCCCTACCATACAGAGTAAGACATCTCAAAGATATTCCCCTCACATCATCATCATCATCATCATCATCCTCATCTCCTACAGATCTCTGATTCTTCTTCCTCAACTTCTGGCTAACACTTCTCATGAGACGCTTTGACACACTCAAAGCTTCAACATCTTGACGAAGAGATTCTTCACCGGATGGTCTCCCAGAGTACATTCTGTTCTGTAATCATTAGCAAGCAAAAGAACGCACTCTCTTGCAAGAGTCATCAACCCTAAAAGATGAAATAAAACCACAAACATAAGATACTGATCAAGAGTTGAGTAAACTTCAGCACGTACTTGCACATACGTTTGACACTCCCAAAAATTCATATAGAACACGAGCGGTGAAATCATGTGCAGCAGCATACTTAGCATTTGGTTAGGTTGTTTAAAACTATATGCCCTCGAAAAAAAAAGAGATAAATTGAAGCATTCCGTTGTCTAATCACAAGAAAAGAAATTTGATTACTCAAACAAAACTCGGTTGACTTTACAACCTCGCAAATCTTTGTGGCTCCTAAATTCATTAACATCTCATTAACCGATAAAAGACAGGTACTTAAACTTGCACAAAAATGAGAAAACAAGCACAGAACAAACATTCAAATTAAGAATTTACCTTTTTTTTGGTTTCCGGGGTTTTCCCTTTCCCTTCAGTTTTCTGGGCAACCCAACACAGAATACCATATTCAGTCAAAATCACCATACGTCGATGAGATCGACATTTCCAGACACGGAACGTGTTTGGCTGGCGAGAAACGAGAGGAGAGGAGTAATTTCGAATTTGAAACGATTGATATGGAATGAATTGAAAAGAAAATAAAAAGAAATGGAGAAAATAAAAAAGGGAAAGGAAAAGAGTTGGAAAAGCAGAGGGAGCAACTGAGGGCAGCACTGTTGAGTTGGAGTGAGCGATCTGAGAGCTATGAAATGGGGTTGAATGATGGAAAAGAAGATAAAGCGACGAAGAAAGAAAAAAGGGGATGACATTCTCCGATTTTTAAAATTCAGCTGCAAGTATTGTTATAAAAATTGAATACTTGGAATTTTTTAATCAAAAGAGGTCCGAAAGATTAACGGTGACCCGAAATGATTAATTTTTAAATTATATTTTGTAAATAGTATGATTTGGTCTAATATTAATTCTCATATCAAATGATCATGAAAGATGGTCTAAAATTTGCTTCTTATAGAATTTTTCACAGATTAAAATGTATTATTTGTTGTAAAATGATCGATTATAAGATTTAGTTAGTGTACCTACGCCTTCTAAGCAAGATCACTAGTTTTTTTCATCATCTAAAATAATACAAGTCCAAAGATATACTCTCACTAAAGTAGCTAACTATTTTTCTCTCCTCTTTGGCTTGCGTAGACCTCTTGTTCTCTCATAGAAATGATAACACTTGGTGACGTGTTTTTTTTTATTTTTTTTTATGTTTTATTTTTATTTTGGCAAAGGACTTGGTGACGTGTTTACAAATAAGGTCTCCACACCTATTTAAGTAGATGATGTGAAGTACGAACAAAATGGCTTTGTTAGTGATTTGTAGGTGAATTGTGGGTGGCTTTGTCATCCACCACTTGTTTCTTCTTCTCCTTTCAATGTGTGCGCATTCATATTATTACAACACTCTTCTTTGTATGCCTACATATTATTGATAATCACATTAATGCAACATTGTTAGAAAAATGACCAATGTGATAAAATAGTACACGTACGATATGTTTGAAGTTGCGTACTTTTGGAGTGGAAACTCCTCCTCATCGATATCTCCTCCTGATTATAATAAGTTTAACGAACCAATCGTTACAGTGGGTATTGGAATTTATCTTAACTTCAATTACTTTGGCCTTTCTAAGCTTATGTGTATTGAAAAGCTTTGAAGATATACATTTAGTTTTATCACCCTTGATGAATATTTTCTTCATTTGAGCAATACAAGTTGCATTATTTTCATAAATGATAGTTGGAGTGTTTGTTTTTTACGGTAGACCACATGGCTTGCAAATATGAATGGAACATTGGTCTTAATCAAAGACATTCATGACTAGCTGAGGATATGTATTTCTAAAACATTTGAAACTGTAGCAACAAATGTTTGCCTCTTTGAGCATTGTACAACCAGATCTATTTCCATTGGTAAATGCAAATCATTTTTGTAAGTGATCTTTATGCAGGCTAAATATATTCAGATTATGCCCTAAGATCATGGATATTAGTAAGTTAATTGAAATAGAACAAGCACATGTCTATATATTCATAAAAAATGTAACATTTGATTTAATATATTGTGTTAAATATAGTAAGGCACATTTTTCACTAATATATGTTACTTCTAGATTAAAGAGAGTGTATTCAATTGAAAATTTGAGAGATTTTAATGGATTTATAAATCCATGGATTTTTATAGAGTTTAATTGATTTGTTGAGATTCCATATAAAATTTTGATTCGATTCCCTCGAAATCTCATGGGGAGAGGTGAGATTTGTAAATGCTTAAAATACACTACGAAATATCTCCAATTCCCTCTAATTCTTCAATTTTCTCAAATTCTTTAAAATCAATTTCTAATTGAATACACCTATAATGTTATATAAACTTCTTTAAAATCCTAATTGAATACACCGGATTTCTAAAGATTTTAATAAACTATCTTAAAATTCTAATTGAATACACCTTAAATTTAAGAGAATCACTTAAAATTCTAATCGAATACCCCTAGATTCATTAAAAGAATTAAAATCTCTCAAAATTACAATTGGATACAACCCCTTAAGTATCAATACATCATTTGCATAAGGAGAATGAATGATCTTGTGATAAATTACCCTCCATAGTTGTTTATGGAATAATTCAGTTTAATTCGGAATGGCTATTTCAAAACTGATATCAACAAAGTGGGTACCCATTTTTGGTAAATCGAGCAGATTGTGGTGCTATGGTGGCTTGGAGGTCGTAGTGCAAGAGGGAGGTATGGAGATGGAGATGGAGGTCGTGGGGCCGTGGTGGTGGGAGAGAGAGACTTGATCTGCAAGTGGGTTGTTTGATGAGAATCGTAAAGAGAGGTTTGAATATTAAGATGGGGGGAAGGAATAATTGTTGGTGGTTGAAATGCAGGAGTGGTGATGACTATACTGGGGTGGCACGATGAATTTTGGTGGCGGCGGCGGTGAGGGGGTGGCACGATGAATTTTGGCGGCGGCGGCGATGAGGGGTGGCATGATGAAGGAAGGGAGGGAGAGAGAGAGAGAGAGAGAGTATGGTGATGTGGCGGCTAGAGAAGTAGGAGATACTTTTCATCATTTATATAAAAACACGTGATGTATCATTTTTATTCCAGTTACAATATTTTATATATAGAAGGTTTTAAATTCGAGTCGAATGAATAGTCTATTAAAAAAGGCAAAATAGGTAGCCTATGCGTTGTAGACTGCTTGCGCTCAATTTGCTCCCATCAATTTAGGGTGCTCAAGAAGAGTTAAGCGAAGAAGACCTTTAGATGTGAGGAAACTGTATTAAATTTGTGACATCCCACATCGCCCAGGGGAGCGATCCTTAAATGTATATTCCCATCCCTACCTAGCACGAGGCCTTTTGGGAGCTCACTGGCTTCGGGTTCCGTAGGAACTCCGAAGTTAAGCGAGAAGGGGGCTAGAGCAATCCCATGATGGGTGACCCACTGGGAAGTTGCTCGTGAGTTCCCAAAAACAAAACCGTGAGGGAATGGTAAGCCCAAAGCGGACAATATCGTGCTACGGTGGTGGAGCGGGCTCGGGAAGTGATCCGCCTAAGGCCAGGATGTGACAATTGGCATCAGAGCCTAACTCTGGTCGCGTGTGTGCCGACGAGGACGTCGGGCCCTTAAAGGGGGTGGATTGTGACATCCCACATCGCCCAGGGGAGTGATCCTCAAATGTATATTCTCATCCCTACCTAGCACGAGGCCTTTTGGGAGCTCACTGGCTTCGGGTTCCGTAGGAACTCCGAAGTTAAGCGAGAAAGGGGCTAGAGCAATCCCATGATGGGTGACCCACTGGGAAGTTGCTCGTGAGTTCCTAAAAACAAAACCGTGAGGGAATGGTAAGCCCAAAGCGGACAATATCGTGCTACGGTGGTGGAGCGGGCCCGGGAAGTGATCCGCCCCGAGTCAGGATGTGACAAAATTGAACAGCAGCGGTTGGATTGGACAAAATCTGATTCAAATTTTGCACAGAAAACTCTGATGATAATAATTATTTCAAAAGATAATCATTCAGAGAATTGTCTTAATTTGTAATTTACTTGATGATTTTGTTCCCCCTCCTCAATTGTCATTCAATTTGTTGGAACTTGTGTTTTATGTGGGACTTGGAGTCCCACATTGCCCAAACACTCCTTGAACATCACCTTTATAAGTGAATGGACTCACTTACAGTTTGAATTGATTTGGGCTAAAGCCATGGATCTTGGGCCTTAGACTTGGAGAGTTTGGATGCATATATTAAATGTCAAAGATGGGCCTTGGGCCTTGGGGCTCGGATGGACGAAAAACCCAAGTATCATTTTTACGTTTTTGATATTTTCATTCAGTTTTTTTTTTTTGAAATGATAAAACCGATCATGGGCTCGGATGGACGAAAAATCCAAGTATCATTTTTACGTTTTTGATCTTTTCATTCAGTTTTTTTTTTTTTGAAATGATAAAACCGATCATGGGCTCGGATGGACGAAAAACCCAAGTATCATTTTTACGTTTTTGATCTTTTCATTCAGTTTTTTTTTTTTTGAAATGATAAAACCGATCATGGGCTCGGATGGACGAAAAACCCAAGTATCATTTTTACGTTTTTGATCTTTTCATTCAGTTTTTTTTTTTTTGAAATGATAAAACCGATCATGGGCTCGGATGGACGAAAAATCCAAGTATCATTTTTACGTTTTTGATCTTTTCATTCAGTTTTTTTTTTTTTTGAAATGATAAAACCGATCATGGGCTCGGATGGACGAAAAACCCAAGTATCATTTTTACGTTTTTGATCTTTTCATTCAGTCTTTTTTTTTTTGAAATGATAAAACCGATCATGGGCTCGGATGGACGAAAAACCCAAGTATCATTTTTACGTTTTTGATCTTTTCATTCAGTGTTTTTTTTTGAAATGATAAAACCGATCATGGGCTCGGATGGACGAAAAACCCAAGTATCATTTTTACGTTTTTGATCTTTTCAACCGATCATGGGCTCGGATGGACGAAAAACCCAAGTATCATTTTTACGTTTTTGATCTTTTCATTCGGTTTTTTTTTTTTTTGAAATGATAAAACCGATCATGGGCTCGGATGGACGAAAAATCCAAGTATCATTTTTACGTTTTTGATCTTTTCATTCAGTTTTTTTTTTTTTTGAAATGATAAAACCGATCATGGGCTCGGATGGACGAAAAACCCAAGTATCATTTTTACGTTTTTGATCTTTTCATTCAGTTTTTTTTTTTTTGAAATGATAAAACCGATCATGGGCTCGGATGGACGAAAAATCCAAGTATCATTTTTACGTTTTTGATCTTTTCATTCAGTTTTTTTTTTTTTTGAAATGATAAAACCGATCATGGGCTCGGATGGACGAAAAACCCAAGTATCATTTTTACGTTTTTGATCTTTTCATTCAGTCTTTTTTTTTTTGAAATGATAAAACCGATCATGGGCTCGGATGGACGAAAAACCCAAGTATCATTTTTACGTTTTTGATCTTTTCATTCAGTTTTTTTTTTTTTTGAAATGATAAAACCGATCATGGGCTCGGATGGACGAAAAACCCAAGTATCATTTTTACGTTTTTGATCTTTTCATTCAGTTTTTTTTTTTTGAAATGATAAAACCGATCATGGGCTCGGATGGACGAAAAACGCAAATATCATTTTTACGTTTTTGATCTTTTCATTCAGTTTTTTTTTTTTTTGAAATGATAAAACCGATCATGGGCTCGGATGGACGAAAAACCCAAGTATCATTTTTACGTTTTTGATCTTTTCATTCAGTTTTTTTTTTTTTTTTGAAATGATAAAACCGATCATGGGCTCGGATGGACGAAAAACCCAAGTATCATTTTTACGTTTTTGATCTTTTCATTCAGTTTTTTTTTTTTGAAATGATAAAACCGATCATGGGCTCGGATGGACGAAAAACCCAAGTATCATTTTTACGTTTTTGATCTTTTCATTCAGTTTTTTTTTTTTTGAAATGATAAAACCGATCATGGGCTCGAAAACCCAAGTATCATTTTTACGTTTTTGATCTTTTCATTCAGTTTTTTTTTTTTTTTGAAATGATAAAACCGATCATGGGCTCGGATGGACGAAAAACCCAAGTATCATTTTTACGTTTTTGATCTTTTCATTCAGTTTTTTTTTTTTGAAATGATAAAACCGATCATGGGCTCGGATGGACGAAAAACCCAAGTATCATTTTTACGTTTTTGATCTTTTCATTCAGTTTTTTTTTTTTTGAAATGATAAAACCGATCATGGGCTCGGATGGACGAAAAACCCAAGTATCATTTTTACGTTTTTGATCTTTTCATTCAGTTTTTTTTTTTTTTGAAATGATAAAACCGATCATTTATGAACGGTTTCAACTACTCGTTTATGAACGGTTTCAACTGCTCGTTTATGAACAGTTTCAACTGCTCGTTTATGCCATTATATATGGCTGTCGGATCAGAAACAAGATACAAATCTTCCATCAAATTCTTCACAGTTTACAGAGAAACACCACAACTAATTCGCCAAGAATCCGAGTTCGAGTGCAAGAACTTGGATTAGATAGTTGTATCCTGCAAGATAGACGTCCAAGGACTGCTGCACTCGTGTAGGGACGAATTTCTGTCTTAGGAGATTGCTTCTGCAAGCCTCTATTTTCAAGAAACAAGTCAGTGATTTGTGATTTTATATATAATCTCATTAAGTGTTTATGTTCTAATATATTGTGTTTGTCGTTGAGTTTTTCCATTTGAAATAAAACTGTGCAAATTGTTATATAATATACACTTGACATTTGATTGGTTATAACACAATTGTCATTACAAAACAAGCATTTGCTGATAACAAATACTGCTAAACCCTAGCTCCTCTACAATTAGCCGAAAAGATAGCCTATGCTTCATAGACTTTGCACTCCTCGTCAGCCGGGTTTGTCTTGCAGAAATCCTCCAATGGGTCTCCGCTTCCCGCTTGTGCCGTGCCTGGCCACTTGCTTGCCATCAAATGTGCCAAATCCACAACCCTTTGACTGCAAAACATAATGATCCACAGGAAGATCAACACTCAATCGCATAGATAGTGACTTAGCATTCGACGCAACATTAACTTTGTTTAGTGGACAACTCTTCGTAGATTTGTAATGACTGATCTCACCTGTATCCCCATTCGTTGTCGTACCAGGCCACCACCTTGACCATATCATCACCCATGACCATGGTCAAGGAGGAGTCTATGGTGGAGGAAACATCCGTGCACCTGAAGTCCACAGACACAAGAGGAACGTCGCAGACTGCCAATATTCCCTTAAGTGGCCCGTCCGCTGCCTTTCTGAAGGCTGCATTGACATCTTCTGCTGAAATACCCTTCTTTGCAACGTTGATCACAAGGTCAACCACCGATACATTAGGTGTTGGCACACGGAGGGCAATGCCGTTGAGCTTGCCCTTAAGTTGAGGCAGCACAAGGGACACAGCCTTTGCTGCACCAGTGCTTGTAGGGACTATGTTTAGCGCTGCCGCTCTAGCTCTCCTTAAGTCCCGATGAGAAGCATCCAAAAGCCTCTGGAATAGGCCATGAATAAAATTATAATTCCAATATACAATAAGATTGAACTACATATATCACCAATGTCAATGCTTGATCGTAAACGAAAGAATGAAATCTGTATGCAGAGGAGAATGTAGGCGCCATTCATTACCTGGTCTCCAGTGTAGGAATGAGTAGTTGTCATGGTTCCCTTGACAATGCCTGCAAATTTTCATAAGTAAGAAATGATTAGTCCTCGAAGGTGTACCGTTCGATTCATGCTGAACATACAAATGACGCCTTACCGAATTCTTCATCCAGGACCTTTACGAAAGGAGCCAGGCAGTTTGTTGTGCAAGAAGCGTTGCTGCAGATACACACACAAATAAAACTTTCATACCTCTACAACATGAAGTGAATTTACTCCGAGCTCAGTAACTGTTTTCTTTTTGCTTTTCCCCCTCTCTATCTGAGAACACTGACCTTACAATGTTGGCAACGTTGTGGTCATAGTCTTTTTCATTCACCCCCATAACATAGGTAGGAATGTCAGCACCTTTTGCTGGAGCTGTAATGATGACTTTCTTGGCACCTGCTTGGATATGTTTGCCAGCACCAGGGCCATCGACAAAGACTCCTGTTCCCTGTATGGTTTCAAATTCTGTTATATAAGGTGCTATTTACAATACTATCCAAGGCTCCGTGCTAAGTAAAGACTAGACTTATTTTGTAATAGATATCTGGGCAACCTCAGTCTTGATATTCCAGTATTAAGAACAGCATTCAGTTACCTCGATAACAATGTCAATGCCCATCTCAGTCCATGGAAGCTTCAGGGGATCTCTGTTAGAGACAACCTTGACGGGCTTGCCATCAACACTGATGGTCTCATTGTCCACGATTTTCACGTCTGCTTTGAAAGTACCCAGCATTGAGTCATATTTCAGCAAGTGCGAAGCCTGCATTCAGATTAAATTAAATTTCAGTATATATACATTTTCCAAAACCATATTAATTTAAGCTAATATAATTCCAATAATTTGGTTCTCCAAAAGTATATTAAATGAAAATAATACTCTTAAGTTCCCTTACATTCTTGACACCACCGCTGTCATTAACAACAATGACTTCTAGGGGTGAGTCCTTGCGGCCATGCCAGCATCGGAGGAAGTTCCTGCCAATGCGTCCAAATCCATTGATTGCCACCTTCAATTTGGCCACTGTTTCACCCTTGACAGGAGCTGGTCCTGCAGTCTGCTATGAATCAAACAAAACAAACGTTATAAGTACAAAATCAATATAGCAGAAAAACCACCCAATGCATAATGTCGATCAAAAGTTAGCGTCCTTGGATCATATTGGCCATTGCCGAGAGTCCACAAAAATATTTTCTGGAAATGGAAATGTAACCCTTTGTACTGAATCAATGTGTTATAGCCGATATCGTAAGCATGGTAGATGTAGCACTTAATAGTTGTGAGGCAACACGACACCATTTCAGTTTGTTAAGTGCAGATATGAGTTACGGTTTTCAGACATGGCTTTATTGTGCTTGTGGTACTGGTTCAGTCAATCAACTGAAGCTTAGAAGCATGCTCAGAATTCGAGTGAATCATATCTATACGAGATGTTCTAAAGAAATGTAAAACAGATTGCATATATTGCCTAATGAAATGAATAAAAATGGGAAGATAAAACCTTGGGAGTAAGCTGGGCAGCCACAGCATCAAAGAAGGATTGTTCTCTGCCATTGCTTGCATAGGTCACACATGAACTCGATCTTAGTCCTGAAAACTCACCAACTTCAAGCCTCTGCACAGATAAAAAAGAGTAAGCAAATTATACCAAACGAGCAAAGCCAATAAATAACACGACGCAATGAACCCTGCTCAGGAGAAAGAGAGAGACCTTGGAGAAGCATTGGATGGGAAATGAGTGGGAGGGCTTGGAGGGAAGCCTGGTATTAGCCGGGACTCTTAAAGAGGTGAGAGCTGCGTGTGAGGCCATGGCTGCAAGCAACTAGAGCTAAGGGACTGACTTGCCAACATATATATATATATATATATATATATTTATTTATTTATACACAGTTGAAATGCTTGCCATTGGCATTGTGGACGTTACCTTATTTTAAATTATGGTTGCAACTGGATTAAAGGAACCTGTGGTTATAGCATGGTAAATGAAGACATAGGAGATAAGATCATGTCTAATGTCTATGGGCGGATTATTTCCACCCCTCCCTTCCTAGAATGCCCTTTCGTCGAATTTCTTTCGAGACAAATATAGAAATCCGACCCAAAAACAAACAAAAATACAAGAAAAATTATTTCCAGGAAAAGAAAAGAAAGAAAAAGGCATGCAACAACAAAGTTTATTAGAAGTTAGAAGAGTATGCTCTCCTTTGCACCCGAGTTTAAATCCCCCTCTCCGTTGTTTAAACAATCTTGCTTATATCAAAAAAGGCATGTAATAGCCACAACTCTAAGGACTGAAGATCTCAACCACAAAGCATGGATATGGTATTATTTTGTTCCTTTTGTTTTTGTATAAAGTATATGGTATTATTTTACGGTACAAATTACTAGAGAAAAAAATACAGCTGAAAAGGCGAAAAATCCTATATTTTGCATCGTCCAAATATTAGAAATTTTGAGATTCCACAGAAAAGAAATACTACACTGATTATTGATATCGAAACACTGAAATTCATGAAATTTAGAGCGACTCATACAACAGCCTCAACTTCTTCTGAGTTCACAGATACTTCATCTGGGTCGTCCTCTGATCGGAGCTGACCAGAAACATCATCAATCGCAGAGTTCAGCTGTGCTATCTTCTCAGCCAGTATTTTTCGTGTTTTCTGCGATGCAAAAACATATGAATAATGTGAATTTGCAAATAAAGAAAGAAAAGAGACAGAAGATTACGGGATTAGAATCACAATGGTCTCTCTCCCTATAGTCAACATATAACGGAACATTTTGGCAAGTAAAGGTTATTGAAGATAATTGAATTTGCAAAAACAGATGAACAATGTGAATTTGCAAATAAAGAAAGAAAAGAGATGGAAGATTATGGGATTAGAATCACAATGGTCTCTCTCCCTCTAGTCAACATATAACCAAACATTTTGGTGCAAAAACAGATGAATAATGTGAATTTGCAAATAAAGAAAGAAAAGAGACAAGATTACGGAATTAGAATCACAATGGTCTCTCTCTCCCTATAGTCAACAATAAACCTAACATTTTGGCAAGTAATGGTTATTGAAGATAATTGATAAAATTTGAAACAAATGACCAAAACCACAACAACAACAACAAAATAGCATTTCAGCATCTCCAAAGAATGCGTAAATATAGGGAAAAACAAAGAAAATTAACAAACGGAAAGCAGCAAAGGCCATTTCAAATAATCCTCGTAATTGATTATGTAAAGATCGGGACAACCATTCAAGGGAAACTTCTCACCTCCAAAGCTTTGTCTTCATCATATATGAACTTAGGCAATTTTCTCATCAGATCCTTTCGGTCAGCTCCAGCCAGTGCTTTACTGATCTGTTGATTAAAAAGGAAAACGCTCAGTGGGAAAAATGGTTTCATTAGCTTAATGCAAGGGTGCACCAAGTAAAGAAAACTCTATAGCCCACAAACTGCAAGATTTATATATCACAGAACACAATCCACAACAGTTGTGCGGTACAGAGTATACACTTAACGCTTTGTTAAAGTGGATAACTCATTACTAACAAAATATAAACATTAAGGAAATTAAAATAATTGACTGATGAACAAGATGGACACAAAGTAGCACGGAACAAAATAACAATCATATGAGAATTTGCGGGGAGGAAAAAAGGTAATTAATATAAAATAAGAACAGCAACCTGAGGTGCATAGACAGCGCCCAGTGTGCCAACTATAAGTCCTCCCAAAACAAAGCCACTAACAAAGATACCCGAACTGTTTGACCTACCACCATCACTGTAATTGCACAAGTAGGGATTGACATTACAATATTACTGAAATAACATGTGGTGAAACTGAAAATGACATATAATGGCCAAAATACAAAATTGAATTACGAAAGACCATATCTGATATCAACGATATTGTAAGATTGTCAAAACACCACCAACTGACAGCTGGGAAAATGAAATTATTACCATTCATTACTGAACACAACACTGGATGGTGAGAAAGAGAAATTAAACAGGGCATTGTGTAGGAGAGGAGACACAATGTGACATATAATAATACTCTCATCACTTCAAAGGTCTGTCACCATTATCTCCTTTATTTCAAAATGGAGAGATTGTAATTCTCTCTCATTTCTCATTCTTTCATCACAGGAGAAGACAAGACACATGAAAATATATTTTCCAATCCTTCAACCAATTTGTGAAACAGGAATGTGTAGCTCGTGCCGTGAGGTGTTGGTTTAAGTCCCGCAACGAGTAATTAGGCAAATATATCTTACAGAAAACGAAATTTTGATCTCATTTATATCATTTACCGATTTAATAGTTTGAGTTATGATAACTAACATGTCCAGAAATCTGATCAATTATAATCATCATATACATATTGTCGGGAACGACACAAATCCAACACAACAGAACTCCACTGAGAAAGTCATGCTTAAGGAAAATCAGCAGCAACCATGGATTTTGCATTAAACTAGTAGCATGTGCCCTGAAAAACAGTCGTGATCACAACGCAAGACCAAACGGAATACCTATATGCAGCCTGAACTGAGATAGACCTCTTGGAGTTAGAAAGTTGAATTTTCCCAATACGTTTTGAAGTGAGCGAAAAGTTTGTCGGGGCCACACTCCCAAGATACTGTTGTGGTGGGTTCAGAGAAGATCCTGGCGAAGAATTTCAGAGGAACAGAAAACGAACCATTATTCCAAATCGAGCTCAAAAACAGACATAGTGCACAAATCAATTACTTTCTGACATGGAAAATGTCACAAGAATGTTAAACGAGTTCTAACACTCACGACTTAGATGATGGAAATCGATATGTATGTAAAACCCTTAAATCAGCAGGGGATATTTTGAATAAACTAGAACCACTTGCACACCTGTAAGCTACAACAGTTTACTCCCAGATTACAGAATATCGCATCGAAAAATCTAAGCCTAGCATCTATAAGATCATGGGTCTCGTAAATCGAGAAAAGATTTTTTAGGGAAAAAAAAAAGAGAAAAGAATCCAACAAAACAACGAATCGAGTTCTAGTTTAATTAGATGATGGGGGAGGAACTTACCTGTAAGAGCCAGCGAATTGGAAACAGCAGCCATGCTTAATGCTTTGAGGTCTGGATTTCGCACGCCACACCAACAAAGAGAGTCTCCAATGTAAAGACTGTCGGGAGAGTAAGGAATTAATCGGTTCGATATTAACAGTGCAATGTTGCTTCTTTGATATCTCAAATGTTGACAAAGAAATTAATTATTAATTAATATTTTTTTTTGGGAGCCTTTTAAGAGACACAAATATATGGAATAGGATCCTCTCCGGATCCTCTTTGTGGGGATCCGAGAAATCAATCAATCATGTTTGTTCATCATACATCGTGTGAATTTTAAATTTTAATTTTAAAATTAAATATAAATAGTACTCAACAAAAACTAACCGCACGATGTATGATGAACGAACACGATTGATTGATCCCCTTAATTCCCACAAAAAGGATTCGGAGAGGGTCCTTGTCCCAAATATATACTATATTTTGCACAATTCCACAACTTTTAAAACATTTCAAGGAGGGACAAAAGATCCAATAACAGAAATCCAAGCCCAACATAAAAAAACCATAAAAACGAACCTTTAATAAACATACATGTTAACCATTACATGACAAAAAACCATAAAAACGAACCGGTTTCCCTTATTCAATACCTTAAACTAATGGCTTCATCTTCCTCAAACCTATCATTTCAAACACTATCATGCAAAAGATACTTTCGCAAAAAAAACCCTAAAATCTCCATAGATTGCGATACTTTCAAGCCGGATTTTCAGTAAGTGGTACACACGTTTAGCCAGATTTCTAGAAGATTAGTGTTTTAAAGGTTTTTCTATTACTCAAAATCGTTTGCATGATTATATTTCAAACTCTGTAAAAAATGAATGCATTATCAAAGTTTTGGTTGCATTATCAAGCGTTTTTGCACTTGTTTTTGCAAATACTTTTGGAAAACTGTCAAAAATGCATGCATTATCAAGTGTTTTTGCACTTGATTTTACAAAAAATTCAGTGTTCCAATTCGAGAAAAAACAATTTCAGTGTTTTGGTTTCACTTTTTTAGTTTATATGTATACTGATTCTTCAACAACATTTGAAAAAAAAAATGAATATGCTTCTAAATTTTGTGAGTAAAAACATTAACCGTCTAGTTTGATGCTGTACTTTGTACTGATGCTGCACTTTGTAAATTAATTATGGTTCTACTTTCAGTTTGTAAATTGGTTCTGCACATAAATATGTTGTAGAAAAAGAAAAAAGGAATCTGCATCAAGCTTGTGTTAAAAACAAGTATGCATCTACATTGTGCGTTAACAACCAATTCTGCATCTACCTTGTTTGCTAATTGATGCTACATGGACTTGTGCGCTAAGTGATGTTGCATATAGCTTATGTGCTAAGTGATGCTGCATCTAGCTTGTGTGCTAAGCATCTGCCCTTTGCATTTAGTTTGTCATTTACATGACTTCATATTATTTAATTAAAAATTATACTCATTATCGTTTCATTTTTTTATGAAGATGTCGCCAAAAGTAAAATATTTTGCAACAAAAAAGAAATCAACTCAAAAACCTCCTATCGTAAAGCGTCGGGCGACAGATGATATGTTCAAATAAGACTGAATCTCATGGCCTTTGCAGAATTATTACAAGAGCTCAAGCCAAAACTTGATGAAAAACCAGAAGTTTTGGCATTCATATATAAGTCACCTTTTTGCAAACTTGTGAAAGCTTACGTAAAAGGTGAATTACAAATGAAGAAATCAGATTGCGATGTTATACATATAGTGAACTGGTATGACATTGAACAGGGATGTTCAAATTCAAAAATGGATATTGCAAAGCAAATGCTGATGATGCCCAATGCATATTTAGGATCCCAAATCGAGGCAGAGAAGCCCATCTGTCAACAAGAGACTCAAGAATCCCAAAGCCGAAAGAAAACAGATTTGTTGATAAATACTTCTCAGCAATGACAATAATCGGTAGAAGAGAAATTGCACAAGCAATTCAAGTTGCATTTGATACTGGGACAACATAAGGGAATTAAGATGCAGCCTGCCTTATAATTCTATATTTGCTCAACACAAATTTGCTTGGGAGCTCAGCAGGGAAACTCCCTTGTAGTTTGGCCAAGAATTGTAACTCCATCAATAACATAAATTAGTACAACTGGGCCAAGGAAACGGTAAGATACTTGATGGAATCAATTGATAGAACACAGAAAAGGAAAATAGACAAACAACCAACCTTCAGTGGCGCTATTGTGCTTTTACTAGTAAGCAAACAAAAACTAATAAAAAAAAAAAATCAGTTTTGTCTTATTTTACAAAAATATACAAATCTTTAACTTTTATTTTGTCTACAACATTGGTTTTGTGATCACACCCCAATCATCAAACCAATAAAAGGAAAGGATAAATGCTTGCCAACAATAGTGAAGTGGGATTTGGCAGTTTTGCATGAAAAAATCTATAAAGAAGCAAATGAAAATTTGGAGGTAAAGCTGATATTGCATACACGTTTATGTAAAACATGATTCTACATGTACTTTGTGTGAAAAAATATTCTGCATGTGCCTGTTGTGTGTTGTTTTCAAAGTATATGTAAACACAAAAATTCTGTAACGAATGAAACGAGAACACATGTATAAAGTAGACTTGTATTGATGAATTTGTAGGGTTACAATCTCTGTTTACAATTTTCCTCTGATTCAATCTTCAAATTTGATGTAGATGCATAAGTTGTTCATCCAAGGGCTGCGATAACTTGATCTCAGACAAACGATTGAATGATTGCTTCAACTTTTGAGCTTGAAACGATGCTTGGATAGTCTTCACCTCAAAGTTGCGGCAAAGGTGATGTTGATGTAGGATTTCGTTGATTCAAGGGTCTTGGTGACTTGATCTTGAATCAAATGTCGTTGCAAGTTTTGAGCTTCTTGATTCTTCGGCTTTGGTAGAAAGAAAGCTTCGGCTTTGGTTATGCGTTCTTCAAAGAGAGCTTTGGCAGCGTATTAGACTTCAAAGATTTGGCATAAGTTCTCCTTTTGTGAGAATTTTGGACCTTCAATGTAGAAATTGTCGACCTTGAATGTAGAAATTGTCGACCTTATGCTTATCTTGGGACCTTGTATTTATAAACTTCCAAAGCCATGCCTTTGGGTGGATTTGGCTTTGATTTATGTCTTGATTCGTCCATGGGAGAATTTAGGCATGTTTTGTGTCTTAATTTCAGCCATTTTCCCTTGCTTGGCCGAATTATAGGGCTTTCTTGCCTATTGTGTGAACAATGCTTTCTTGCCTATTTTATGAACAATCTTCAATTCTTGCTTGTTTTGTGAATATGCTTTAGCTTTCATTCCGGTTTTGGGAGCAACTTGGACCCTTTGCTGATTTTAAGAGGGATTTTCTCCCATTTGCCTAGTTTTGGGAATGCTTTTGAGTTTCCTTTGCTTGATTTATGCCATATGTCATTGATGACTTGTCTATTTGTGAAGATGCTTTAGTTTTCTTTCCGGTTTTGGGAGCAATTTGGGTCCCTTGTTGATTTCAAGGAGATTTCTTCCCCTTTGCTGCATTTTGGGAATGTTTTTGAGCTTCATTTGTTTGATTTGTGCCATATGTCATTGATGACTTGTCTATTTGTGATGGGTCATATGCCACGCGGAATTTTGTCATGCATCATTTGTATGCAACGAAATTTACATGTCTACATGCGGTTAACTAAAATATGAGTGATGTTATGTAGTTTCTAGAGACTTTATAGACTCCGAGCAATATTTTCACTAACGATAAAATTCTGAACATAATATCAATAGTCCAACCTGTTAACCTTCCTGCATCCTCTAAAAGATATTTTCTAAAAAGAAAATATGAAAAAAAAAAAAAAATTTAGTGAGAAGAATTGAGTGTAAATGTAAACTACAATCAAAGGTTAAATATCTATCTACAATTTATGTGATTATAGTGACTAATTTCGAAGTTGAGCCTTTTATGAAAGTTGTAAAGCTTGTCAATACGAGCATTTATATATATATTTTTCAATATTTTTCACACTTCTACATTTATTAGTATTTATGTGATACTTGAAAGACAAATATGTTTTTATGTTTTGAAATAATATATATGTGACAATGTGTTATGTATATACTAATTTATTATTATCTTTTTCATTTGATTATTTATTGATTTAAAATATATTTGCTTTGACGGGTAACAGGTCGAGTCAGATTACTCATTAATATTAATAGGTCGAGTTAGGTCGGATCATATTACTTGTTTATTATAATGGATGTTTCGTTGAGATAAACAAGATGTATTCTATCATAACTCGTTATAGCCAAGAAAAAAATGCAGCACCAATAAATCCATGAGATATTATTTGTAAAATGGCTCATTGAGTCCTGTTACATGTCATAACCTGTTAAGATATCGGATATAACATAAAAACGATATGAACACAAAAAACACGATACAAATGTCAGAGGTAGGCAATGGCAAAAAAGCAAACCAGCCCACAAAATACGCAACAGCCCATAGCCCAACTCAAAAGCCAACCCCCAGGCCCCAGCCCAGCCTGTGAGACGCAGAGCCTTCGTCCTCGTCGTCCTCGTCCTCGTCCTCGTCCTCGTCCTCCATTCCTTTTAATTTGCTCTTCTCTTTCCTCCTCAACTATTTTTCTTCGACAGTCGATGCTTGATTGATGTGGCTGTAAATATCAACATTATCCCAATTGAAGAGGTAAATTCGTTGCAGCTCCAATTCAATTGCTTCATTACTTGTCTTTCCATGACCATCTTATTCTCGATAACTCGTTTTTTTTTTTTTTTTTTTCCTTCTAATTTTACAGGTTTCCTGAGTTGTGGGCATACTCGATTGCCTTCACAGGGGCATCAGCATATGTGTATACACACACACACACACACACACACACTTTATAGGTTTTGATTCTCTGAGTAGTGGGGAACCGGCATATATCTTAATCTCATTATGGATCCCTCCATTATGCAGAAGTTGCTTGAAGACGATGAGGTTCTCTCTCTCTCTCTCTCTCTCACATCTGTTGCTCTTAATTTAAATCTCTACCTTTGAATATGTTAAATTCTGAAGCTTTTTTGTTTTTCTTTTTGAATTGTGCGAAGGACGAAACCATGCATTCGGGGGCGGATGTGGAGGCCTTCCAGGCTGCCCTCAATAAGGACATTGAAGGAGATGTCTCTGCTTCCCAGCCATCTGATTCCGACTCCGGTATACCTTATTTCTCACTCAAACAGCTTAATCATAGACCTTTTGCTGATTACCCTCTCAACACTTTGTTACAATTATATTACTTTTCATTATTTGTTAGCTTTGGTGTTTCTAATTTCGGAAAGCATCAGTATCTTGGATACAAAAGCTTCAATTTTCCATTTGATGTTTGTTGCGATTCTTATATCTCTTGGAACAAAATTTAGATCAGATTTTCCACTCTAATTGACTCTGCTTGCATGGTTCTTTTTATGTTAATAGTGTTCGGCATGAGTTATTCAAATATGATCTTAGGAAGGATTTTACTAATTTCAATTGTTTATTCTGTGAAGACCCCATAAATTGTGGACCAAAATTTGGGTCTGTATGGAAAAGGTTGCAACTTTCCATCCTTTTTTCTTTTGGTTTACGACAGAAATTGCGTTAAAGTTACTCTTCACCCTCATTCTACCCATGCTATTAATTTAAGCCTTATGGCGTAACTTGCCATCTTTACTTCTATTTTGATCCTTGAGTTCTTATACTGTAAGTGGTTATAAATTGAAAATTGAAACTAAGCATCTTCATCTTTCTTGCCTGTGTCCAACAAGGTCAATACCTTGGAATTCTAGTCGTGTACTCCTTTCATCAATGCCTCTCAAATTTCGGTCGATATCTCACTTTTACCCCTGGAACTTCAATATGTGATAAATTATTTTGAATTAGTATGTTTGGATTATCTAGGGCCCTATGTAATCGGCCAGACATTAAGGTGCATATTTATAGATTGCATAGCCAGTTGATGATTAAACACTTCGGTTTTTCGAGCTTCCACCTTTCTTTTTTGCCGAAAAACCATATCCATGTTAGAATTAAGTTGTTTTTCTTACTTTTCTTATGGGTTGCGCTTGCATGTAAGGCAATCATATTTTGAAATGAAGATGTAGATTTTCTATGGATTGGTCTGGATAGTTCTTTTAACCTAATTTCAAATAGAAAAAGAAGCCCTCTTAAGAATATAAAAGTGATCAGCTAAAGTAATTCATTCCTTAGTTGCTTCCAAAGATTCAAAAGACCTCGAAGTTAAGCCATATTGAGTGAAAGTATAATTCTTCTTCACTTTTGTTTTAGGCTGATGTTATTGACACTCCAAAAAACTCATGCACTCCTCATAATTGTATTTTTCTTTCGAAATATAGAAGGTTTGGGTTGCACAGTGAGATTTTTGGAGTGCCAATTACTGCACCCTTGTGTTATAAACAAATGAAAAATCCAAAAGAAGGTTTTTTTTTTCCTTTAAGCCAATCAGCATTCTTGGAAAAACACGAGAAACTTTTTACTCAATATAACATGAATGCACTATGTAATGTAAAAAATTGAAAAAATCCTCGTTACCCAACACCTTGCTTGAAAGAATACTAGTACAACAACAACAACAACAACAAAGCCTTTTCCCACTAAGTGGGGTCGGCTATCTGAATCCTAGAACACCATTGCACTCGGTTCTGTGTCATGTCTTCTGTTAGATCCAAGTACTCTTAAGTCTTTTCTTAGAGCCTCTTCCAAAGTCTTCCTAGGTCTTCCTCTACCCCTTCGGCCCTAGACCTCTATCTCATATCTTCTAACTGGAGTGTCAGTAGGCGTTCGTTGCACATGTCCAAACCACCATAACCGATTTTCTCTAATCTTTCCCTCAATTTCGGCTACTCCTACTTAACCTCGGATATCCTTATTTCTAATCTTATCCTTTCTCGTGTGTCCACACATCTAATGAAGCATCCTCATCTCCGCGACACCCATTTTATGTACGTGTTGATGCTTCACTGTCCAACATTCCGTGCCATACAGCATTGCCGGTCTTATTGCCGTCCTATAAAATTTTCCCTTGAGCTTCAGTGGCATACGACGGTCACACAACACGCTAGATGCACTCTTCCACTTCATCCATCCAACTTGTATTCTATGGTTGAGGTCTCCATCTAATTCTCCGTTCTTTTGCAAGATAGATCCTAGGTAGCAAAAGTGGTCGCTCTTTGGTACTTCTTGGTCTCCGATCCTCACCCTTAACTCATTTGAGCCTCCATTTACACTGAACTTGCACTCCAGATATTTTGTCTTTGACTGACTTAGGCGAAGACTTTTAGATTCTAACATTTCTCTCCAAAGGTTAAGCTTCGCATTTACCCCTTCCTGAGTTTCATCTATCAACACTATATCATCTGCGAAAAGCATACAACAAGGAATATCATCTTGAATATGTCTGTTAACTCATCCATTACCAATGCAAAAAGTTAAGGACTTAAAGATGAGCCTTGATGTAACCCTACAGTTATGGGGAAGCTTTCGGTTTGCCCTTCATGAGTTCTTACGACAGTCGTTGCTCCATCATACATATCCTTTATAGCTTGGATATATGCTGCTTGTACTCCTTTCTTCTCTAAAATCCTCCAAAGAATGTCTCTTGGGACCCTATCATATGCTTTTTCCAAATCTATAAAGACCATGTGGAAATCCGTTTTCTTATCTCTATATCTTTCCATCAATCTTCGTAAGAGATAGATTGCCTCCATGGTTGAGCGCCCTGGCATGAACTCGAATTGGTTGTCCGAGACCCATGTCTCTTGCCTCAGTCTGATGCAGGACATGAAATAAGATCATCGAAAGATTCAATACATTTGGCTTTTGAAATTCAGCCAATATACATGGAATACAAGGGCTCTGAAGTAATGAATTTTATGTAATAATTCAATCTTTTTTGAATGTAATAAATATATGTTAGTGGGGTAGATTAAGTGGGTTAATATTAATGAGTTCATTAACTCTAGTAATGATGCATGTATCAGTAATTATTAAGAGGGGGTTTAAGCATCTATAAATTCATGTATTCGTAAAGAAAAGGGGAGAAGTTTGAATTATCATATTGATATTTGAGTTGTAAACTTGTTTTTTATGTGCCTTTCTCTTGTTTGAGAGTTTGCATCTTTGTTCTTTCTAGTGTCTACATTGTAGGCTGGTAGTAGAACCAAAGTTTATAGGGTTTTCAGGCCTCTCCTCGCGCTAGGAGATAGTGGACCCTACCTATCAATCCTATTTTTCATTTTATTTCATTTCTATTTACTGCGCCCTGCATTAGTCTATGCTCAATGACTCTCTCCTAGAGCTTCATTGTATGCGGGAGAATGGGTCTAATGCAACGCTATATACTCATTAGCTTAATACCCCTATAGTTCATGCAATTTTGTACATTCTTGTAGATAGGCACCAAAGTGCTCTTTCGCCACTCATTTGGCATCTTCTTCGTTTTCAAAATCCTATTGAAAAGGTTTCGTCTCTCCCAAGACTTTCCACACTTCGATTGGTATATCATCTGGGCCCACTGCTTTTCTATGCTTCATCTTTTTCAAAGCTACAACCAGTTCTTCCTTCCTAATTTGGTAGTAAAAGGAGTAGTTTCTACACTCTTTTGAGTTACTCAATTCCCCCAAAGAAGTACTCCTTTCATGTCCTTCATTGAAAACATTATGAAAATAACCTCTCCATTTGTCTTTGACTGCGTTCTCTTAGCAACAACCTTTCCATTCTCATCCTTTATGCACCTCACGTGGTTTAGGTCCCTTGTCTTCTTTTCCCTTGCTCTAGCTAGTTTATAGATATCCAACTCTCCTTCTATAAACTAGCTAGAGCAAGGGAAAAGAAGACAAGGGACCTAAACCAAGTGAGGTGCATCAAGGATGAGAATGGAAAAGTTCTTGCTACAGAGAACGCGGTCAAAGGTCTCAACTGAGCCTGGACAAAGACGTTTCTTTCATGGGAGAGTATTATCCAGTAATAAAATAAGGGAAATGATTTCTACACTCCCCTTTTCTCCTTCTGCACACACCTATTATTTTTGCCCCTTGATTTGCCTTTGTTTGATTTGGTCCAAAGGCCAGAAATAAGCAAGGTGTACATGGGAGAAAAATGGTGTGTGAGATTCTTTTTCCTAAAATAAAGTAAGTTGCAAATTTGCCTCTAGAATGGCCATCAAACAAATGTTTTATTGAGATTGATTGACCCAAAGGTTATGACATCATAGATTTTAGAAGTTCATTCTTCATGTTTCAAATTTTGGACAGATACCAATATACTTGTCATCCTATTCAACTTCTACTTATTACATCGTCATCAATTTATTTTGGGCATTTTCTAACCCTAAAAATATCTGAAGTGATTTGAAAAGTTTGTTCAACTGGTTGTGCCCACAATCTCTAGTTAATTGTCATGGAGTTTGCATATGTTCATACCCAGAGTAATGTGTGCAACTGAATAATGCAGTGGTTTTGTCTCAAGGAACCAATATTACTTCCAGTCAGCCATTACCACAGTTCCAAACAACTGGTCAGGATGAAGGTACAGCGTGCCAAATGCAACATGACCAAAAAATTGCACAATCACAAGAACTGCATTCATATGAAATGGAGCTAAAGCAACAAGGATCTGTTGCTGAGAATATGCAGCTAAAAAGTGATGCCCCACAGGAACTTAGTCACTTTTCATTGTCCCAGAAGCAACCCCAAGGTTATCTTCAACAAAGGCAAGCTGAACAAAAACCCCTCCAGGTACCTGAAACAACTAGCATGCCGATTTCTGGAAAAATTCCCATCTCAAAACAGGAGCAGGACATTACACCTACTCCGCAAAGTGAATCTCAGTACTTAAAGCTTCAGAGGATGAGCAGTCAACAGGCAATGATCACTGAGCAGCCAAGCAACCCCATGAATCGTAGTAAACAAGTACCATTTGGCCTGTTACTGCCTGTCCTGTTGCCCCAGCTTGATAAAGACAGGGCCATGCAACTTAATACTCTATTTGGTAAACTCAAGGTTGGTCCTACCCTTCTATATCAATGTGTTTGGTTTTTTGTTATATTTTCTGGTTCTGACTGTTTCTCAATTGTAGAACAATGAAATCTCAAAAGACGCTTTTGTTCGGCACATTAGAAGTGTTGTTGGGGACCAGATGCTCAAATTGGCAGTAATGAAAGTACAATCACAGGTATGTGTATAATGAGTTTAATATTATTTGAATGAAGTTGTAATGTATCCTTTTTTGATAAACTGAAAACCAGCATGTAAAAACCTTACAGCCAGGTCCTAAACACCAGTTACCGCCTCCGGCTTCGGTGCAGCAACAGCCTCCAAGGATGCCATCTACTAGTGCGGGTTCTACACAGTTCCTTGATCCTCGTTCATTTGCACTCCATCAGAGAGGCACCAAATCTCCGACAGACCCATTGTACATTCCATCTTCAACAGTTCAAATGCAGTCTGATTCAAGCCATTCAGTCACTGAAAACAGTGCTAAAACACTTCAGGAGGCAGAACATCAGTCAGACTCTCATGGAATGCAAGCAAGTCAAATGTCTTCTTCTAGTGTGGTAGCTGGGAATCAAGAAAGGGATCGCTCCTCAGGTCCTATGCCAATACTTAATAAGCAGCAACAACAGTTGCATTATCCACAATCATCCCTTTCCATGTATGGAAGTACTGGTGGTAATTATCACCCATATACAGGCACAGGTATCAATACATCGCCTCTCAAACAGCAACCTCATGATTCGCAACTAATGCAAATCCCACAATTTCAAAGCATGGGTTCAGCTCAGTCAGGTGGGGAAACAAAGGGAGGGAATGTTATGGGTGTGTCCAATTTGGAGAGGCAAAATTCGATGAAGGACCCTAGTAGAATGAAGGGTGGATCTGTTTCTCACTTTACAAATAATTCAACTTTACAACAGAATATAGCTCCTTGGAAATCATCAAATAAAGAGCCACATGCTGGTCCTTTGTCATCAATGCCTTCTTTTGTAAAACAGGAACCGACTGATCAGACTGCTGAGCAGCAGCACAAGCCCCCATTATCTAATTCACAGGAATTGCCTTCTGCTGCGCAACTTGAGCAGGGGAATGCGTCACCTGGAAATACAACAGACGAGTGTTTAGATAAACAATCTTCAAGAATGGGGCTTCAAGCATCAGTAGGCATTGGGACTTCATCTTCTACAAGCATAGTGCCCCCGAATTCTGTTTCTTCTTCCATGACAACACAAGCTGATCCCAATGTCTCGGTACTTTCGTTCTTCTCATATATGGTTCTCCGCTAAATATGCATTATTATGTTGTGTTGCCGACTTATTATGTTTTTTAGTGATGTGTTTTCTGTAAAACAAGAGATAATCTATTTTGTTACAGTGTCTTGTAATTCGTATCCATTTGCGCAGGTTATGTTATATTTTAATCGATAACAATATGCTTTATGGCCACATTATATTGTTTTATTGTGCCACAACAACGAAAGCACATTTTCACTCTTTGATATACTAGGGGATTTCACTTGGAAAAGAAAATGTTCCATACTAATGGATTTGGGTCCATAACCATGGGTTCTCTCTGATGCTGGATGAGTTAGGGAATTGAAATGAGGTTGTTTTAACTTTGTTATATGATTTAGTTACCTGTTTGTAATAGAATTTTAATTACTTTCCTGTTCCTAGTAGATTTAGGATTACTTTATTAACATGTGCTTTGTAATTCTATAGACAGACTTGAATGATTGATTAAACAGATTTTTCTCCCGAGTATCTTTATCTCTGAGTCTCTAGTCCATCTTGATCTTCTTCTCAACAGTTCTGTTTCTAATCCTGTGTCTTTTTTTCTGGATTCTCGTCGACCTATCTATTTCTTAAATCTTTCTGTCTTCTAGTCTTAAAATTCCTCTAGTTCTTATATCTTGAATCCTAGTTCTAGTTTTGTTCTGGAATCCCTGTCTATATTCTAAATTCTGGTTACTTGTTCTACATCACAAGTTCACAACCAGTCCCAGCCTTCAACTGTAACATAAAAAAATGGTTGGGTGGACTAACTTCATGTTGAATCCATTTTTGCCTCATTTTCTTTGTGCTGAAATATATGTACCTTTTAAAATCATGTGTTACTTGATATGTTGATTATCTTTTCACTTAGTTACTTATCTATTTTTGCCAGTTAGGCCATCGAATACCATCTGGAACTTCTCCTGCTGGGATTAGTAATAGAGCACCTCCCAAAAAGCCTTCTATTGGCCAAAAGAAGCCTCTTGAAGTACTTGGTTCTTCACCACCTCCGTCAAGGTATAATAAATCCATATTGTTGTGTTGTATCGTGTGGATGATTGATTTCATTGCTTCTTCAACATAACTTTCTGTTAAACCCTTGCACATTTGGATCTCTTTCAGTAAGAAGCAAAAGGTATCTGGGACCTTTTTGGATCAAAGCATTGAGCAACTGAATGATGTGACTGCTGTTAGTGGAGTTAATCTCAGGGTACAGTATCGTGTCATTTCAAATCATCTTACTGTGGAGTATAAGCTAATTAAATGAACAATTTCTATCTTTAAGTAACATGCTCAGAACCTTTTGAATTTTTGATTTAAATAGGAAGAGGAAGAGCAGCTGTTTTCTGGGCCCAAGGAGGATAGTCGAGCTTCTGAAGCATCTCGAAAGTTTGTGCAAGAAGAAGAAGAAAGACTGATTTTGCAGAAGGATCCCTTGCAGAAAAAGTTGGCAGAACTTAGTTAATAAACTATCTATCTATTTATCATTGATTTGTTGAAAGAGAGCTTGGCACACCAAAAAGTCATTCTGCACTTTTTATTATTGTATAAGGCATATGTTGCACATGGAGGAGTGCAAGATGACCTTTTTGGAGTGCCAATAACAGTTCCCATGTTAAAATTACATATTTGTTCCTTTCATGAAGGAAATTGATATCTGAAATTTATGCTGGTCTTGCAGTGATCAAATGTGGACTGAAAAGCGTAAGCAATGATGTGGAGAGGTGCTTGTCGCTGGTGAGGTGCTAGCTGCTATGTTCTTTTCTATTGTGATAAAATTCCATGTTGTCTTACTCTTAAGACGAATGAATTTTCAGTGTGTGGAGGAAAGAATGAGGGGACTAATTAATAATCTGATCAGACTGTCAAAGCAGGTTTGTTTTTAGTTTTTTTTCTTCTGCTGAACATGAATTCTCTTGCATCATAATAATTGCTGACTTTGAGTGAATCTCCTTCCGCAAGCGAGTTGATGCTGAGAAGCCAAGACACCACACTATTATTACCTCTGATGTTCGGCAGCAAGTCATGAATCTCAACCAGAATGCCAGGGAAGAATTTGAAAAAAAGCAGGCCGAGGCAGAAAAGCTCCGAAAGCTTAATGAAGTGAGTGTCTAGTATGCATCTTACATTGCTATTCTTACAAGGCAACCATGGTATAAACTACTACTGTGCTAAACACACAGAATATTTTTGTATGAGTGTAGGGGTGTTTTATTTTTCTCAAGTATTTAATATGACTGCATACAGCCTGAGGTTAGCAATGGAGTTGATGGTGATAAGGACAAGGATGAAGGTCGTTCTAAATCATTCAAGGTATTGAAACCCTGCTCAGCATTTATATGTTTACCTCTACAATAAATAGAGAGATTAGTCCTGTAACTTTCTGTTTGATATAGCCAAACAAAGAGGAAGATGACAAAATGAGGACAACAGCAGCAAATGTTGCTGCCCGAGCTGCTGTTGGAGGAGATGACATGTTGTCAAAATGGCAACTTATGGCTGAGCAAGCCCGGCAAAAACGTGAAGGTGGGATTGATGTGGCATCTGTGTCCCACCCAGGTAAAGATGTAAACCGCAAGCCTACATCAACAGCTGGAAGAACTATGAAGGACAATCAAGAAGCAGAGAAAAGAGGCGGTGGAACTCCTGTTGCTTCAGCTGGTAAGTTTCATTAAGCTTGAATATATGTCTGATCATGATTTTGTAGTTTGTAGTATCCATAGTCATTACCTTGGATGCTGCTGCACCAAACAAGATTCAAAGTACCATAGAGTATGCCACCGTCGTTAGTACTGTGTTAGTGCTAATTGTACGAGTTATGTTGGCAAAGGTGATGAGATTGATGCTAGTAGAGAATGCCCGCACCTTGTGATGCAGGAGCATCCAAGGCTTTCCAAGACTGCTGCTAATAGGGCCAGCTAGCCAACTAGGGCAGGGTTCTAAGTAGTCTGGGATTTTAGTTATTTTCTTCTTTTATTATTTCACTTCTTTACTCTTTTTGTTTTATGTTTTGGTAGATGATACTTACAAGGAATGGATTTAGAAGGTATGGGTATCATTCTTGTACATGTGTTCATTAACAACCAATAGAATGAAAAAGTAGATGGGTCCATTGATTTTGGGTATTACATATCTGAAAAATGAAGGTATGAGATACCCAAGGGGGTTTCCTTATGTTTCTCATTGGTCATGTGACATTTTAAGTACTTTGGAGGGCTAGGATTTATTAGGTGTTTTGGTAATTGAATTATTAAGACACTTTGAACATGCAGTTTTTATCAGTATATTCCAGAAAATCATATTAAAGTTGTTTTGGGTCCCTTTGCCCTAGAACTCAAGTATATCCCTAGTTATGAAATAATCAAAATACAAAAGCATATAAAGTGCTATATACCCATTAAATTTTCAACATTATGGATCCTGTGGATAGGATGTTAAGGAAACTTGCGGCTGGTGGTGGTTTTCTTCTAACTTGAGGCCTTCTTCTGCATTCTCTTTGCTAATTAGATGTTTCTTTTCTTTAATTTTTGCTATTTTGGAAAGCTATTCACATGTAGGCATGTGTGAGCTATATAATAAGATTATCCAAGTTCACGAATCATATTATGGTCATCTAACGGCTTTAGTGAGATGTTACTGACTTGATTATATTGTTATTTTTGGCACTGCATCTATTATGAAATCATCCTTATCCGTTGTTACTCGCATATTTATTTATTTATTTTATTTTCCCTAACAGGGACTATTAGGAAATGTGGAAGGAACCAAGTTATTGTGCCTCAAACAAAGGTGGCTCGTAGTATATCTGTTAAGGATGTGATTGCTGTCCTAGAGAGAGAACCTCAGATGTCGAGGTCTACTATGATATATCGCTTGTTCGAGAGAATTCAATCGGACAGCACTGGTGAATAAAGCTAGAAGTTTGAAACCTTGTAGCAGAATGATAGAAAGGAAAAACAAGAGTCTTTGAACCAACCCAGTCTATCGGACTGCCGCCAGCCGTGTGCTTTCCGGGGTCATTATTTATTCTTCTGATTCATTTGGTTGTAAATGTAATTATGGTGTTGTTGGTAAGTTTGCCGAACCATAAGCTTTTATTGTTGGTATAGGCAAACGCTGGCCGATGTTGGTTTTACTATTTCTTCCCTTCATTTGTATACTACAAACCCTAACCCTGATTAGCAATTACCTGTTGGTCATGATTTATCCGAAGGGATCTCATCTGACGTGTTTTTATTCGTTACAACTTTCATACTAATCTATTAGTGCTAAAAGTCAAATTTTAGCATTTGGTTGGGCGAAAAATAATGTGATGCGCAATGACAAAATCAGAATGCTCAAGTGTTAATCAGTTAGTATTTTATATATGGCACTAATAGCACGTTTGGGCTGGGCTCAGTCATCAATATGTCCCACGATCCAAACCGTTTTTTATTGTTTAAATCCTTCATTTATGGATTAACTTTGCAAAAATTTGTCTAAACGAGAAAGTGTTTGGTTATGCTTTTTATTTATTGTCTTGAACATTTCTATCATATTTTGAACAGCACTGTGTATTTCCTCGTGTTACTCTTGGAAGCATAGATCTTCCAAATGTTGTTTGTATCTTGTGGTTGATGTTTCAATGTGACGATCATAGTTGTAAGCCGACAAACCGGTTCTAATTGAAAATTAAATATTTTTTGCGTTTGTTTCAAATCAATTCAATATTCTGACACACGTAGTATGTGATTAAAAAAAAGATCTTTCGCATAATTAATTTAAGAGTTGTTAAACTCACACCAAAGCATGAAACACAAACTACTGCCAGTTTCTTATCAAATAAAAATGTAAGAATAATTGAAAGAAAATTCTCTTGCAACCTATATAAAATATGTATTATTCACGTTCTGATTACAGAATGTTCGTTTGATAAACAACCTAAGGGTTCGATTACAATATTTACATGCAAGCATGCATTGTTGTTAGTTTCACAATTTTGAGAATTTGGATTTTGACTCCTTGTTTCAACTCCAATCCAATTCTACGCACTTAAATTGCAAATTAATAAACACGTCATAAGATGAATGAAAAAAATAAAATTAGTCATCAAATTTAAGAAAGAACAAAGATGACAATAATTGATTTTTGACTCCATTTACTGAAAGAATGAGTTGAGTTAGACCATATTTTATCCAAATCACCAGAATTACTGGCGACTAACACTTGTACAAGGATTTGATGATTTATTGATTGATTGATTGATGAATTTGCTACTGCTGGTTTTCATAAAATTCTGTTAAATAGTAAAGTGTTGTAGGCATAATTTACAAAACAATTATGAAGGCCAGAGAGAGGTTGCGGCACATTGAGAGAAGATAGATGTGTAATTGTGAGGTGTGTTCTATTCCACCCTATTGTGCCTTTATTTATAGTAGTAGGGAAAGTTAATTCCTTACTCTAATAGGATTACAACTCTAATAGGATAATATCTAGTCTAAGAGATATGGTAGAATCCCAAAAGGATATCCTAGATATGTTAGGATTTACACAATCACATTCCTAATCTAATAGGACTGCAACACTCCCCCTTGAGTGTGTAAATACTTAAATAAATGGTGCATCAGGTCTTCAACGATGAAGTAAGTACAATTGATGAAGTCATCGGCACAACGAGCGAATGTGAGTCTCAAATCAACGGAAGAATGCTTCAATCTCCTAATGCTTTGTTGATGTAGATGTAGATGCAATGTGTCTTGGCATTGACTTTGTTGATGTATCATGTTTTGGTCAAGTTGAAACACGCTCCATAGTCTTCATGGATCGTCGTTGGGACTTAACGATGGATGAATACAGCAAGTACTTCGAATATGCTCAACAAGAGCTCTCAATCATTTCTCACGTGTGGCGTAGTGAAGTAATGTGAGTCTTGGAACGATTCGAAGGTTTCGCAACTAAGGTCATATTGTGAACCTCCAAGATATTGCAATATTCCTTAACGGTAAAGACATAACCATTCGGGGATGTGCCTTGTGCGGGTCTGATAAGTAATTAGCGTTAGCATAACAAACAAGGCAAGCATTATTCCAAGGATCAGGGGGTCGGATCCACTCGAGATGCGTTGGGATTAGCCCAAATCCGTAGTACCTTCATGGTGGCGAAAAAAATCTTTAATACTAATTCAATGGTTGCGAGTAGGCGTGGTACTGCATCTTTACCAACAAATCAACAGTGAAGGAGATGTCCTATCTAATGCAATAAACTAAGTACAACAGAGCACAAAGTTGAACTTAGATATAGAATTTCAGATTCCTTAACCTCTTCAAGGGTCTCATTTGCATAAAGTGTATGGAATATCATAGGTATGCTCAAAGGTAACACCTTCAGGGTGTAGTTCGACTAGTAGACCAAAGTACCGTTAGAACAATGCTTCAACTTCAGGTCAAGGCATAAATGAGTTTTCCCAAGATCCTTCACCTCAAATTCCGTCTTCAAGTGCAAGGTAGTTTTCTCAAGCTCTTCTAGAGTCTTAGTGAGATTCATGTTATTTGTCATAAACTATAACTCTAGCAATTCAGAATAAGACTTCATAGTTTAACACGCAAGGGCATTCATTCATATCCCTAACTGATCAAATAATCACTTAGACGGGTATATCACATCTGCTGGATTGCTTCAATCCTTAAGTGAACGCCTCAAATGAGTTAAGAAGGTGTTCCGTGGTTTGGAACTATTTGAGTCAGTCCATGTAATTCTTCAAGAACTTACATGTCAATCTCCGTATCTACATCCCCATGGAAAAACACTAACCACATTTCATAATGCTGCAATCAATCATAGGGCATTTGAGAGAAACCTTGCGCCATAATGCGTGCATCATATCACACTATTTCATTCATCTCATTACGTTTCCTTTCCCACTAGTAACACAACAGGGTTACCTTGGGTAGTGTAGGAACGATAGGTCCAAAACACACTTTGGTAAGGAATTTATACCTGGATTGTGATTTCGATTGTCCAATCAGTTCTACATTGTCACTAATTAACGAAACACCATTCGATATCATTGCTTTTCATTTATGTTGGTAGCTACCATATAAGTGAAATCATCATCGATGATAATCTCATTTCAATTCCATTATCTCATCCAAACTAGTATACTAGACCAAGAACTTCAAGTCTCAGGAGTAATCCGAATTAATCTCATGAGATGGAAATAATTTGAGACAGCGATCAAGTATAGATTCATTTTGTGTTGTGTCTTCCTCTTATAGGGAAGTGAATCCTATGAACCGAGCCATTTGTTTTGCTTCAGGCCAAGACAGATTGATTGGTTATTCGCCGGTGTATCAGACCGTCCAACAGGGGTGGCACATCCTTTAAGGATGTTGACTCGACATCCTTTAAGTACGTCTATCCTTGCAAGCATGTTTGCAGCTAGTAATGATCTCGTCACTTTAGCTAGATCAGAGGAATGCGTCTAGAGCAACATTTTGAAAGTTAGAATTCATCGCACTTGCTTATCACACTTGTGTGATATGGGGATCGAGATGAAACATAGTGGACAACATCCAAGCAATTTTGTGTCGTTTTATAGGAACGTTGATGTTCTTATCTCCCCCTAACGGCAAGAAGATTGTCTCATTGAAATGACAATCCGCAAATAAGCGGTAAAGAGATCGCTTGCAAGGGCTCTAAGAGAGCCAGTGTGAAGGAGAATCATGATTGACAAAGATTCACAACCTTCTGTAAGGACCCATATTGGTATGTTGCGGCGGTGCAACTTGGCACATGGAATGCACACCCAAATGTGTAAATACAAAGCGTCAAGTTCATACCCAGTAACCAACTGTAACGTCAAATAAGTTGTGGTGGCAATGGGCCTCAAGGTGGACCAACATAGCTGCCTACAAGATTGCATTGCCCTAGGCAAAAACCGAAAGCTTGGTGTGTTCACCAAGGTTTGGGCGCTCAATTAAATTGCACTTCATGATCGCGCTACGAGGTTGTTTTTGGGTGAACATGGGAAGTCGATGTTCAATTATAAACCAAAAAACAAAAAAAAAAAAGGCGCAATACTTTATCGAAAACCATCGATATAAACTCTCCGGCATTATCCAATCTTCCAGACTTCATGGGATAAGTAGGGTGGTGAACCCTTAAAATCGGCCAAGAAGTTTAGCAGCAATGTGTGTGGACAAACATGTGACCAGTTTGTCGATTCATCAACCAAAACCATAAGTATTTATATGGTCCGCATTTTAGTTGGATTAGTCCACATATATTCCCTTGAATCCACTGTGAAAAGAGGTTCATTTCGTATCTTTGCTAAGGATGATGTAGAAAATCAATTTCCCCAACGAGCAGGCTTGGAAAATTATGCTTGTAAGCATAAGATCCTTACTTAAAGTAAGGAGATGCATCGTAGCATCATTGTTCAACCTAAGTGTCCCAAATGGTCGTGCCAAGGCAAGTAAACTGCTCGAATCACCAAGCTCTAGGCCGGCCACATGTGGTGTATCCTGATCGAGAGGTAGCCTATTGGCCCTAAAATGAAGCTTTGGGCTCATTTTTTGAGGCGGTGCAAAGATATTTCACTCTATTTTCCATCAGTGGTTTTATTCATGATCACTGTCATCTCGAATATCCTTAATGCTTAATGACGTTCTTCCAAAATGAAGAGAATATAATGTCTCTAAAATGGTAATTTAGTACCTTTCATACAACGAGAAGCATTCCAATGCTCTTAATCAGGTTGGATAGACCTGAAGTCTTTGCTAGAGATGTGATTTACGTATAAAGTTAGTGTGCGTAGTATTGCATTCATCCGGACAACTAACTTTCCCACATTCATACCTAATCACGTATTTAATTGAATTCGGTCACATGTTTTAAGAAACGTGATTCAATTAACTCATATTCGAGGGCAATATCAATAAGATTATCCATAACTAAAACAAACACCAAATGTGAATCCAAGAACATAAAAAAAAAAAAAAAAATGTTCACAAAGTAAATGGTTTGCTAAGGGGATTCGGCCGACAAGGCCATCCATGTCAAAATTCTGCTCTTCCAACGATGTTTGGTGGAGCAAAATTAGTCTCACATATTGACTACGAGAATGGTACTCCTCAATGACATTGGTAAAGGCACGAACATGTGCATAACCAATGATCTATTCCATTAAGACAGAAGTAGATTCTGTAGGGTTAAGGTTTGGAAATATTATCCCTTATTTTTGAAGTTTTAGGTCTTAGGTGCCAAGGATCATGCTTTGGGCATGATGCCACACCTTGACAGGCCCTGATTCTACCATATGTTGTAAATACAAACTCAAAATTAGGTTGTGAGAGGGACATGCCTAGACTTGGGTTTGGTAGGCTCCAGTCGAAGCTGAAGAGGTCTATTCAGTAGGCCTCTGTTGAAGCAGAGCAATACCGTTCAATGCATCTCTGCCAGAGTAGAGCATGCCCTTCGGTGCATCCCTGTCGAAGCAAGGCACCACCATTCGGTAAACTTTAGCCGAAACAGGGTCTATATTGTTTGGTACCTCCTATCTGAATTGTTGAGGTACCTTTCTCTCACAAGTGTGATAGTAATCAGATTTAAGAATTTGGTAAACTTCCATTTCTCAGCTTCTTGATAGTAAAGTGGAGATTCACGTCCTGTATCCACATAAAGTGGTTTCTGATAGAAACGTCCAAATAAGGGAAATCGAACTTGTGATGGTTCGACAATCCACTGAATTGGAGGGAACAAGATTATGATTGGTTCTATGGGAATGAATCATCCTTAACCTTCAAAGTTAGAACATTCGAGTTCTAAGACATGGTTTTCATGAAAAACGTCGGGTTTTCATGGGTGTATTGTTTTAAGAAAACTTTGGGTTTCAAAGGCACTATATTTGAAACTACAGGTTAAATTTAGTTTATGAACGGTTAGTTCATAAAAGAGAGGTTCCTGCAAGAACACATAACACAATATGATGATTGAAGTGTAGTGGATTTGAGTTGCTTCGAGAACTCAAATGTGAGGGCTTCGAGACTACGAAAGGATGTCAACGGTTCAAAGAAGAAAAATAAATTATTGAATCGTTAATGTCCAAAAGTGATCTTCAAGTCAATAATTTTGGATTTCTTGTCAGATTAATGGATTACTGGTCACTTTTAATTAACTCAATAGATCGGGACCAAACGAGGTCGATCGTGGAAGCAAAAATAATAATAACATGCGGGTCTTATTAGCTTCAATTGGCGGCGGGCCAAGTGACAAGTGAATTATAACTTAATTAGGATTACAACTCTAATAGGATAATATCTAGTCTAAAGATATGGTAGAATCCCATAAGGATATCCTAGATATGTTAGGATTTACACAATCACATTTCTAATCTAATAGGATTGCAACATAAAGTATAATTTCGTATGAATTAATTAAAGTAAAATTTGGGTCACCTCTCGCCAGCACATTCAAAGTTATAGAGATAAAGTCTTACAGCCTTGCAAGTAAGTTGGAGCTTGAAACTTACAGAAACTGTTTACTTTAAAAATCCCTGCAAATAAATAGAGACAGAGTCCAAGGCTATCTTCTTCCTCCTCATCCTCCTCCCCTCCACCAACCCTGGAATTGTGTATTATATTGTTTTGTATTGGCTCCATTTAAAGCAGGTGGTCTTCTCTGCTAATTGAGTTCCCACTCTAATGCTTTCCCTACTTGTCTAAAAGTGAAATTACTGCTTCATCTACTAGGTTTCATTATGAGAGCATGTTAACGTCCATTTGGAAAATTGTGTTAAGTTAAGTTGCAACTATTGGACTCCAATAATTGAAGCATCACATCATGTAGGTAATAACTTACGGTTGTGTTGTTGTATTGTAAATTAGTCAAATAGATTTGAAAACGACAAGTTTGCATTACCTAAGATATTAACATGGATTATTGGATCTATGCTTTTATGAAGCATTGATAATTTGTGTTATTGTATTGTCACATAGTCAAATATATGCAAATTGTGGCTGTAACCCTTTTTTTCTTGGTAACTATTGCATAATATGCCTTCTTTGCTTCTTTTCTCAAGAAGGACATGTACGAGTATGTGGCTATTGGTGTTTATTCTATCTTGGTAAGCTAACTGCCCCTCGTAGCCCTCAAAGATAAATAAAATAAAATAAAAAAACCTTTGCTCAGATCATTATCTAATTGTTTGAATCTTGGTGTTCAAGCACTTGCTGTATTTATACTCTATGTTCAGTGTACAACAATTGATCTTTGCTAATCCTGCTATACTACTTGAAGCTAACAAGATAGTTTCTTACAGAGCAAACAATGACATAGATATTCCTGGTTTGTATGGTCTACATATTAGTTGTTTATTTCTGCAGACATTGCACTCAAGTATGACTTTTTGTTCTCTAGAATTTCTAATTGAAGTTGTATTCTTATTAGGATATGTGTCTTTCAATGACGAAGGAAATTTGGATAGGCATGGTTCAAGTTGGTGTTCAAAAATAAGAGGTTTATTGTGCTGTTGTTTTGTAAGAGAATATTGTCACAAAGATGAAGATCTTTTGCAGCCATAGGAACAATCTGGAGAGGATGCTCTCTTCTGCACTTTATGCAATGCTGAGGTACAAGATGGCTGGTTATTTACATTTCAACTTTGAGCAATTTTCGTTTTACCTTTTTATTAGAGGTAGCAGAGGATGTAAACCCTTGATGCTAACTTGCCACCCCCAGGGAGATTAAGTGGGGAGATATATCTAATTATTGCATGCAAGATTCAGTTTCTATACTGCTGTCAGATTATAGGAAGCCTTGTCCTTGATGCCGTGCGAGTCGTTATATGTTATTCTAAAGGTCCGTAAGTTCAGTAAACATTGTAGAAGTTGCAATAAATGTGTTGATGGATTTGGTCATCATTGTCAGGTAATTTCTTACTTTCAAACTAACGGTGTTCATCACTGTTACTCTACGGTAAAATGTTTTGTATTACTCCTGAATAGTAGCATCTTTAACTATGCTATGACACTAATTCTAGTTATTCAGTTTGCTTCCTTATTTAGTACCTTAGCGTCGCTAATATCATCAATATCTTTGGTGTAGTGGCTGAACAATTGCGCGGGGAGGACAAATTATATCACGATTGTGTCCCTTATGGCTGCAAGCCTTGCTTGGGTATGGTTTTCAATTGTTTATTTTCATAAGAAACCACGAGGATTTGGTTTACTTACATAATGCTTTGATCTTTCTATCCAAATAAATTTATTTCTCATTATCCTTTTTGCATGTATGTCACAACTTATTGTTGATTGCGGTGTTGGTATTGCTGTCTTTGTTCAATGCTTTGTTGATAAAAAGGATATGAAAAATCAGATAGCCGAGAGACTGAGAGTTGGGTTTTCCTCGCCCCTTTTTGCCGTTGTGGTGGTATGTTTGCTTCCCTGTGTGTCTTCAGGTTATTTTCATTACATATTCAGATAATATGATGACGTCCAATTCCTTAGTCTGCTCGCCTAAAATAAAAATTTCTAGGTCTTGGTTTTGTAGTTGAGGAGAATTCTGGCAGATATTGAAATAGCATCACAAAATGTATATATGACGTCTGCAGGCCCTTTGCACAACAATCTCTTTTCTTGCCATTTTTCCTTTGTGAGAACTATTCTTTTTCCACATAATTTTGATTCGAAAGATAGATTTGTTTAGGTACCCTATTCCCTCTCCCTCTGTTCATATGCATGTAAAGCATATACAAAAATCTTTTGTTTTGATGCAGGGTATCACAACATATGAGTATGTTGTTGCCATAAGAACACAAAGTGAACATCCAGGACCATCTATAGATGGAGGTGATTAGTAAAGTCTTCCATCTTTGCCAACCAGTTCAGTTGTTACTGCCATAAGTGGAAGAAGCTCTCGTGGAATGAACTTGCAGTATAAAGGTTTGGTGCACCCTTCCAAGAATCTTTATGGACCACCAGGTACTGTACTACCTTTACTTCTAATATTATTATGGAATATGGTGTATTCTAATAGAAGCACATTTTTCTTATAAAAATGGAAAAAAGGGTTTCTTCGTTTTTTGTGGAGAATTTTATATAAATCCCATTGTAGATGGCTAACCTACGAACATTATTTATGAGTGATTACAATGACAATGGGGTGTGAAATTGATTTTGTAGTTTGCATGAATGTTTTAAAAGGCGAAGGTGTAAGCTAGGCATTTCATGGATAACCCCACCTAGATGAAAGCCTTAATGCCTAAAATTTTAATATACATTATGTATATAATTTATATTTATAAATGTAATAGGGTAAATCTCAGTTTACTACCCTCAAGTTTCGTGGTTTTCAACATTTGGTACACGAAGTTTTTTTCGTCCCAGAGTTATACTTCAAATGTGAATTTTGGGATAGTCTCATACATTTGTTAGTCTGGCTATTAAATCTCTTGTTAACTGATGACATGGCGCCCATGTTGATAATGATTGGGCATCACGTGTCATTAAGGGGTCCATGTGGGAAAAAAATTTAAAAAAAAAATCCTGCCCAAATTCTTAACCTATAACTGTGTACTGCCTTCCTTTTTTTCCTGCCAAAATTTTTTGGAAAAAAAAAAATTAAATTAAATAGGAAAAAACCACAACTTTCTATTCCAAATCTGCAAATTCAATTCCAAATAAACTTTCAATTCTAAATCTGCAAAGACATTGAATTAGGCTAGAGATGGGTGCATCTTTTTGCTATCTCTCACGACCTTTCGGTCCCCTCACTGGAAAATTGGAAGGTCACAAACCACCCTCTATAGTTGCAAATGTGAAACAGTGGACCCGTGACTATGAAAAATGACTGCTCATTTGAGATTTGAGTCACCTTGGAGTAAAGCCACATACTCAACAACGTCTCTGTCTAAAATGTGGAATCCCTAAATCAAAACATACTATAATAACTTCAAACACTGGATTCGCAGATCTACGTGTATTAAAAAATTCTGGTCTTCTTCAATTTCAATTAGGTTCTCAAACCAATCAGGGAACTTCCTTCCAAAGACTAAACCATTAAATCCCACACTATAAAATTTCTGGCGGAACCTTCCGCAGAAAAACCACGCTGAATTTTTTCGATATTTTAAAACTTTTTGTTTCAAAGCGGCGAAACCTTGAGATACTTTTCACTTGTGCGAGTCTGAGACCTTACTTCTGCGACTACTCGACTTTTGTGAGTTCTTATCCTGACAAAATCTCCTTAACTTAAAGTCTCTTCTATCTCAAAGTCTATTCTAAAAAAAAAAAAAGAAAAGAAAAGAAAATTTATATTATATTTAGATTTTTTGTTTTTATTAGAAGAGAGAAAGGGTACGCTTTCTAGAAGATTTGCTCGGGGTTGTTCACTTTCACTTAGTCGCCTGGTATCTTGAAGCCTCTTTGCTTTCAGGGGTAGGATTAGAAACGTCTGAGAGAGCGTTCGCGAAAGAATCGTGTGGCGCGATGAAAGGTTTCCCGTTGGGGTTTCTGGCCCCCTGGTTTTCACCTAATTGTGGAAGAGGGGAGGTGAGTTGATCATCCACTCTCTCGTGCGCCTTTCTTTCAGCTTGTTCCTGTTTGTCTATTCGGGACAGGCAGGCAACCCACATACATGAAGAGAAGAAGAAAAAAGTGGGGAAGGTTCTGCCAGAAATTTCATAGTGTGGGATTTAATGGTTTGGTCTTTGGAAGGAAGTTCCCTGATTGGTTTGAGAACCTGATTGAAATTGAAGAAAACCAGAATTTTTGAATACACGTAGATCTGCAAATCCAGTGTTTGAAGTTATTCTAGTATGTTTTGATTTAGGGATTCCACAGTTCAGACAGAGACGTTGTTGAGTATGTGGCTTTACTCCAAGACGGCTCAAATCTCAATTGAGCAATCATTTTTCATAGTCACGGGTCCACTGTTTCACATTTGCAACTGTAGAAGGCGGTTTGTGACCTTCCAATTTTCCACTGAAGGGACCGAAAGGTCGTGAGAGATAGCAAAAATATGCACCCATCTCTAGGCTAATTCAGTGTCTTGTGACCTTCCAATATTCCAAGTTGTACACCCTCCAAATCACAAGAAAGTATCAAAAGACCATAACTTTAACAACTAATGGGTCAAGATGTTCTTCCAAAATATAAGTACACAATTAAACCAAAATAAGAGTACCAAAAACACCAAAGATCTGTCCAAAACACTAAAGATCTATCCAAAAGTTGTTTCCATAAAAACTAAGAGCATATTCAACCATGACAAAATGAACACTTAAACAACCTAAAGCATTAAATCAACATCATGGAACATTCATCCTCCTTTTATGACCTCTTGCAGTAGACTTTGAAGTGGTTTGAGAGGCTTGAGTTGGCTGAGGTGAAGGTTGTGGAGCTTCTTGAGTGCATGGCTGTGATGATTGAGAAGGTTGTGGTGCCTTAGATGTTGAGGCCTAAGTAATGAACCCATAAAACATTAGCACTCACTAATCTACATTTCACAAATAATAAATTCACTTAAGAAATGAAAAATCAACAATAAATATCAAAATTATACCCTATTTTTCTTGCTTTTTCTTCATTTTCTAGCAGCTGAAGCAGGATGAATTGTTAGGCATTTGGCCTTGTTGTGTCCCGAGCCCTTGCAATTAGGTAGCACCTTCTTAAAAGCCGGTATTAAACCCTTTTGTTTATTAGAATTGAAAGTCCAACAATGCTGGTTCACAATTCCTAAGTTAGCAACCAGCAGTTCCAGAAACCAAACCCAACGGTCTTTGTTCTCGAGCTCTACTATGGCATATGCAATAACCCAAGTTTAGTTATTTGCATCCATTCCCACTGCAGACAGTAATTGGCCCTTGAACACTCCTTTCAAGTGACAACCATCCAACCCTACAAGCTGCCTACATTCATTCTTAAATCCATTTTTGCAAGCCCCAAAACAAATATAAATCCTTTGAAATATCACATGAGCATCATCATAGGGCAACCCCTTCATCTTAACTGTACTACCAGGGTTTGTCCTCCTAAGCTCATCATAGTACTCCCATAACTTTGTGTACTGATCCACGTTACTCCCCTAAAGGATTTTCAAACATTGTGCTCTCACTCTGTAAGCTATCTTAAGGTGGATCTCAACCATTCTTTCCTCCTTCACTATCTCCATAAATGTAGTGATGGGCATGCTTGGGTTGAGTTTGAACTTTATCCACATACCATCTTCAACCTCATCTCCACTTCTTTGTTCTCCCTCAGTTGCTTTAGCCTCATGTTCATCATCACCATTGTAGGCTATGTCTTTAAAAAGACATAGCCCTTTTTCTAAGTGATTAGCACCCCCTTTTGCTCTACCCTTCTTCAGTTTTGATCCACTTCCCTTTGTAATCGAAATAGCCACCCTTGATTCCTCAATATCTTCTATAGTGACACCTTTTTTTAATATGCCACTCTCATCTAGATTCATCAAAAGCTTATGTTTCATGGCAGCTCTCTTCGGACTTAGATGTTCTAGGTACATTTCTATTTCCCTAGTCCTTGGAACATACTTGCACATTTTACCCACATCTTGGTCCCATTCAATAACCTTAATCTCTCCCTATAAGACATCCCAGGAATCCTATAGTGATACAAGATAAACCTGTCATATCCTAACTTCTTAAACATTTCATCAATCTCGAAAAAAGACATGAAGTCTTTGTCTACATAATCAAACCAAGCCTCAAACCCTTCCGTATATGCATTTTCAGACCACTTCACACCGTGGTTAATTTTAAGGGTAAATAATTCAGGCATGCCTGCAAAGTCAAGGAAAAAGGTTTTAAAAACCAAAAAGTTAACTCAAAACATTAACTTGTAGGACCATGAGAACAAAAAGGTGAAAACAAAATAATGGGGACCATGAATACAGGGTTTGTTTAAGGGCTGCATATGAAGACAAAACCACATGCACATTGAAAACAATTAACAATGTAGGAAGCCCACTACAAAACACAATTCCAAAAACTATAGGAAAAAAAATGGGATTGGAACTCACAAATCCCTAAAATTCAAAATTGAAAAATTGGAAAACCTAAACCCATATTATCTACACTTCGAAAAAGGTAGGTTACTTACAATAAACTGGTGTTTCAGCTACTTCAATGCTTCTTTTTTGTCACCCCATCACAAGCGATGGCTTCACGACAACCTTGCCCAGAAACGGTGCCCCTTCTTTGATGTGCAAAAGTCTGTGCAACGTACGACGGCATGCGACCAACAGCGAGTTGGACCGACAGCAAGGTGGAGTGATGGCGAAGAAGTCAATCTTTGATGAATAAACTAACAAAGCTCTAAAGATATGGCATAAGAATGCTGCTATGAAGAAAGGGAGTGTAGAGCCAGCAGCTAAACCATCTTCAGGTGGCAAATCAGTAACAAGGCCGCCGCCAAAGGCTAAGATGGACAAAAACGCATCAGCTCCTGAACATACAGCTAACATCATGGCCAACATAGATATTCAAGGAAACAATACTGACCTCCTATTAGGATCATGATTTTTGCGATTATAGCGGTGAATGCGGGAGAAATACAACATTGAAAAACTTGAGGCTTCGGAAAGCTAGCAAGAATACCATGATTTGTCACATCGTGATTCATGACATCTTGCAAATTCATCAAAATTACCTGAACTTAATCTTGTATAGTAGCACTAGCAGGCCAGAACCCATCACAATGTTCCTAATCTGTGAGCAACATGATCGATCAACTCAAGATTTATGTGGTGAAAACATTCCCTTCTCTTTGTATGTATTATTATTTCTTCATTCATAGTTTTCTTTTAAAACCAAAAATATCAATCAACTACATTGATTTCTTGTGCTTTAAATTTTTGAGCTATTAACATAAATTCCTTCTGAAATTTAGCTTGATTTCATTTTAGATTTTTTAATTTCATAATTTAGATCTTACCCTAGGCTAGGCATCACAACATCTATCATTCTTTTATTTATTTATGAGAGCATTGTCATACTGTTGTCTATCGTTATTGTTTAATACACTGCTTAATTTGAATCTTTGTTATTCTAGACAAAAATCTTCAAAAGATTTGAACTGTTGTCTGTTTTCTTTGATAGTCATGATTGAACATGTTACAGCTATTGGAGCGTAAGCATGGCAGCCAAATCATGCCACAGATGCAGCTATGTTGAAGAAGAAGAAGAAAAAGTTTGAATTTTAGCTAAATGTTTGTTTGTAATTGAAGGTTATAAATTTGTAATGAACGGTCAGGATTATAACATCTTAATGGTGTATAACTTGACTTGTGTCTAGTTTGTTTAAGGTTAATTGAATGCATGTGTGTCACACATGATCATAGTCATGGTGCAACGACTATAATGCCTTGTTTGTTGCTGAGTTTTGTGGATCGAATTCAATAAAGGTTTGAGGAGCTATGAACTCCATTTCTATGTGAATTTCATCTTTGTAATACCTTCTTCAATATTAACTCAATTATTGATTGATTTGATTACAAGTGCATCTTGAAATCTAGCTCAAAACTATCCAAAACACTAACATGGCCTCAGAGCTAGGTTGGATTTGAATCTGGGAGTGAATATGTGAGTGTTCATCTGAGTTTTTCAACAAAGAACTCAGACGCACAAAAATGATTGGATCTAGCACTGATCGTTGAGCACCAATCTTCACTAGTGTCAACTATGAATTTTAGTGTATCAGAATGAAGACTATTTTTAAATCACATAATCTATGGAGCTTTATGGAAGATGGATTTGTTTTGTCGAAGGAAGGGAAGGAGACGGATGAGAAGCAACTTCTTGTAGCTCAAGATCTCATCTCCAAAGATGCAAAGGCTTTGGGATTGATCCAAGGAACTGTGAGTGATGAAATTTTCCCCCAAATCGCAAATTAGAAGGTTGCAAAAGATGTTTGGGAAGACTTTAAGCAAGAATTCAAGGGTGATGCTCAAGTTATAGCTGTGAAATTACAAGGTATCTGTCATGACTTTGAGTATGCTAGGATGAGGAATAATGAATCTCTCTCTGATTACTTAACAAGATTATTTGCTCTTGTGAATAAGATGAAAATGTTTGGTGAAGCTTTACCAAACAAGTGACTAGTTGAGAAATTGTTAATTAGTCTAACTCTTGCATATGATAATATTGTATCTGTTATTGAGGGGACAAGGAAATTAGATGAGATTGATCCAAATGAGATTGTTGCAACTCTAAAGGCATTTGAGCAAAGGTTGAAGAGACATTCTAAAGATGAGGAAGTAAATGAAAAGGCATTTAGTAGCCTGAGTATCCAAAGCAAGGGTGGACCACAGACCACTGGATACAAGGATAAGAAGCCTTAGACGTTTAGAGATAAAAATGGTGATACCAATTTAATGACAAACCTCAATATGCAGCAAAACCCTGGGTTAACAAGGAGAACACAAGGGAGACATGTAAGATTTAGGGTAATATGCATTATGGTGAGTTCATATTCGAGGGAAAATCAAAATGTCACAACTGTGGCAAATTCAATCATTTTGCTAGAGATTATAAAAGTAAATTTGTTCAGCAGGTTCAAGTTGCACAACAAATAGAAGAGGACACATATATGTTCTTTGCCTGTAATTCTACTGCAATAGTCAAGGGTGAGCATGTTTGGTATATTGACAGTGGATGCAACAATCACATGAGTCTATGTTGATTAACTTGGATAGAAATGTCTCAACAAGAATCAAAATGGGAAATAGACAACTTGTTCAAGCAATTGCAATAGGAACATTGTTATTAAAACCAAGAGAGGTGTTAAGTATATTAAAGAAGTAATGCTGGTGCCAGGACTAGATGAAAATCTCTTGAGTGTGGGTCAAATGATGCAGCTTATTTGATGATGATCAGGTTGCAATCTTTTAGGATAGAAACTTAGAGAGTCATGTTGTTACAGTGTAAATGACTGGGAACAGGTGTTTTCCACTACTAATGGAAGACATGAATGGTTCTGCATTGAAAGCAAGTGTTGAAGGTGATGCATAGGAATGACAAAAGAGACTTGGTCATCTAAACCTTAACATCTTGCAATTATTGTCTGATAAAGAAATGGTGTTAGGCCTACCTAAGCTCAAGAAGACATCTGGAGTATGTGAAGGGTGCATTACTGGAAAGCAGTATAAAGATGCTTTTAGTAAAGAGTTAACATAGAAGGCAAGCAACCATTGGAGCTAGTACACTCAGATGTGTGCGAACCAATGCAGGTCACAACATTTAGGGGAAATAGGTCTTTCTTAACAGTCATTGATGATCCTACCAGGATGTATTGGGTTTATTTTCTTAGTCACAAATCAGAGGTGTTCAAGGTATTCAAGAAATTCAAGGCTATGGTTGAATTGCAAAGTGGTTATAGAATTCTAAAACTGAGAAGTGACAGAGATGGAGAATATACCTATCATAAGTTCCAACAGTTTTGTGATGACATGGGGCTTGGAATGCAATTAATAGTGGCATATTCTCCACAACAAAATGGTGTTGCTGAGAAGAAAAATAGGACCATTGTTGAAATGGCCAAGAGTATGCTTCATGACAAGAAACTACCCTATGAGTTTTGGGGAGAAGCAATCAATATTATTGTGTATCTTTTTAGTAGGTGTCCAACTAAGGCAGTGCAACATAAAACTCCATTTGAAGCATTCAGTGGGAGAAACCAGGAATTCAACACTTGAAAGTGTTTGGTTGTATTTGCTATGGTCATATACCTGGACAATTGAAGTAGAAACTTGATGAATCTTCTCTGAAAGGTACTTTTGTTGGCTATGGAAAGATGGAGAAGGGTTATAGGATCTACAATTTGCAAAGAAAGGTCTTCCTTTCAAGAAGTGTGATATTTGATGAAAATGGTACCTGGAATTGGAATGCTGAAACTGCTAAGAAGTTAACTTTTCTAGTAAGTTTGAATCTACCAAAAAAAGATAAGATGTGTTTAGCACCTGAGATTGATCAAATGTCACGAAGAGAAGAATATTAGCTGGAAGGGAGTGGAAGTCAAACTCAGGTGGTCACTGATACTAAAATTGATGGTGGTGAGACAAGCTCAATCAAAGCCACACCAGTTAAGGAAAAGTCACTGAGTGAGATATATGCTAGATTTAATGTTAGCTTAAACCTAAATTTTTTAATGATGCTGCCTTTGATATAGCTTGGAAGAAAGCTATGGAATTTGAAATTGACAAGATTGAGAAGAACAAGACCTGGGAATTGGTTGACAGGCCATCAAGCAAACTCTTATTGGAGTGAAGTTGATTTAGAAAACTAAGCTGAATTTGGATGGAACAATTTAAAAGCACAAAGCAAGACTTGTTGCCAAGAGTTATACACAGAAACTTGGCATTGACTTTAATGAAACTTTTGCTCCTGTTGCAAGATTAGACATCATTAGGACTCTTATTGCCTTAGCAGCTCAGAAGAAGTTGAAGCTATTTCAACTTGATGTGAAATCAGCTTTTCTTAATAGTGTATTGCAGGAAGAATTTACATTGATCAACTTGAGGGGTTTGTAGTGCAGGGTGCAGAAGACAAGGTTTATAAACTTAAGAAGGCTTTGTATTGGCTGAAGCAAGCTCCAGGAGCCTGGTATGAGGAGATTGATACTCATTTGCACAAATGTGGGTTTACTAGAAGTCCAAGTGAACCAACTTTGTACATCAAGTTAAAGGGAGAAAATGAAAGCATCATTGTTTCTATTTATGTAGATGACATTATCTACACAGGCAGCAACAATGAATTGCTAAATGAGTTCAAACAAGACATGATGAGGAGATATGAAATGACAGATTTGGGTCTTTTGTATAATTTCCTTGGAATGGGAATCTTGCAATCTGAGAGTGGAATCTTCATTAACCAAAGAAAATATGCTATTACTTTACTGCAAAAGTTTGGATTGAAAGACTACAAGCCTGTTAGTACTACATTGGTTGTCAATGACAAACTTAAGAAGGATGATGAATGTGTGAAAACAGATGAGAATGTGTAAAGGCAATTGGTTGGGAGTCTTTTGTATTTAACTGTCACTAGACCTAATATCATGTATGCAGCTAGCCTACTTGCTAGATTCATGCATGGTCCAACCAAGAAACACTTGGGAGCAGCCAAGAGGGATCTAAGATACATTTAAGGCACATTAGACTATGGGATTTAGTATAAGAAAGGGAAGGAATCAATCCTAATAGGCTATTGTAATAGTGATTAGAGTGGAGATGAAACTGACATGAAAAGCACATCAGGGTATGCTTTCTCATTTAGAAGTGGATCTTTCTCTTGGGCTTCAGTCAAACAACGTAGTGTAACATTGTCAATTGCCGAGGTGAAATACATGAGTGCTACTAAAGCAATAACTCAAGCAGTTTGGTTGAGATTTGTACTTCAAGACTTTAGTGAAGAACAAATTGAAGCCACTCCTCTCTACTATGATAACACATCATCCATTGCTATGACAAGGAATCATGTGTTTCATTAAAGAACAAAACACATTGGAACGAGATACCACTAAATCAGAGAAGCTTTGCAGTCAAACATCATCAACTTGATTTATTGCAAGTCAGAGGATCAACTTGCTGATATTTTCACCAAGGCATTGCCTAAAGATGGATTTTGTATGCTCAGGGAGAAACTTGGACTCAAACCAGCTACCAACTTAGAAGGGAGTATTGGAACATAAGCATGGTAGCTAGATCATGTCACTGATGCAACAACTATGTTGAAGAAGGAGAAGAAGTTTGAATTTTAGCCAAGTGTTTGTTTGTAGTTGAAGGTTATCAACTTGTAATGAACGGTCAAGGTTATAACATCTTAATCGTGTATAACTTGACACGTGTCTAGTTTGTTAAGAGTTAAATGAATGCATGTGTGCCGCACGTGATCGTAGTCTCGATGCTTCGGTGGGTTTGCAACGGCTATAATACCTTGTTTGTAGCCAAGTTTTGTGGATTGAATGAAGGTTTGAGGAGCTATGAACTCCATTTCTATGTGAATCTCATCTCTGTAATACCTTCTTCAATGTCAGCTCAATTACTGATTGATTTGATTACAAATTCATCTTGAAATCTAGCTCAAAACTATCCAAAACACTAACAACGTGTACTGGCTAGCTCATAGAAGCTCAAGTCACTTGCTGTACATAACAAATATGTTAAGCATACGCTATGGAGTTTTCACCATGAATGTTTTCCACACAAATCTGCAGCCTGGTGCAACATTTGAGCTAAATCTGGAGCTTGTGCAAAGTAATTCCGCCTTACGGAAAGCGAGCCTAGCATAGGTTGATTACTGTAGTTAACTTTCGCTCGACCATCTCCCGCCTCTTCAGGTTTCTGTGGGAGAAGAAACCGCCATTTTCATAAAGGTCAATGACTTATATCAGTGGTATCTGCATTGTCTGTATGTAATCTGGACGAATCAGACTCAATTGATGGAAAACTTACTCGTTTGGTTAAAATGCTAACGCAACATATTTGTGACAATCACTTTGAAAAATCGTTTGAATGAGTTCAGTATATAATACAAAGAATTCTTCATCCGTCGAAATTGAGCTCAATCGATCTCCTCACAGAACAACTTAGTTTGAACTTTATCGTACCTAATAATTCATGCTCTAACTTATGAATGAAATTAATCATTTATGCGAATAAACATGATCAAGTTAAAGTTAATACAGTGCATTTTCAAAACCCCGAGAAGCAACTAATCTTCTATTTAACTCACTTTTAACTTCCAGAAAATATTATAACAAACGCAATATGCCTATTTCTTATATCTCGTCAATAAACTCAAGAAGATCGTCAACCTCCTGCCTCAAGGCAGTAATTTTTTGCAGATGTGAAGCAACCCGGTTCTCGATTTCTCTTCCGCCATACTTCTTCTCATAGCAATCCACAACTGTAGAGTGTTTAACCATTAACCTTTCTTCTAAATCTTTCTCCTTCACCACTAGCTCCTCCACCTGTATAAACAACCGCATAATAAATGCAATAATTAAAAGATGCACGGCAATAATACTGTGATAACATTCCGCATGCCATGCAAACCTGGTGTATCGACAAGAATTCAAATTAATTCAGTGGTTGGCAGTACATAAACAAAAAGATAATATAATTCCAACTAAAAGGCCAGCCAACCTTGGGCAGTATATGAGCAGCCTGCTGAGAAGATTGCAAGAATGCCAACAAGGGCTTCATCTCTTTTGAAAGCTCTTTCAACGAACCATCAGCTGCTTTCCTAGCTGCTTTACAAGCTTGGACATCTCCTGTCCGTGAAAGATCACGTAATGATGCTTCCAGCTTATCATGTATCAGGAGGCATCGGTTGATGATATTTTGGATCTTCTGAATTGCTGCTTGCACCTAGAACAAGACAGTAATTACTGTTTTCTTATCGTAAATTATTTAAGAAAGAAAAATACAAGACAAAATCTTACTTCATCCCACTGCAGTTTGGCCAAATAAGATGGAGAAGATTTGGAGATTGACATGTCCACATGCATGTATACAATGCCAGCAACGAAAAGGAAGAAAAATCCAGAAATCAACATCAAGGGCTCAGTCAGCATTGCCAGGCTGTTGAATTTGTAAAAGACCTGCAAATGGAACATACTAAAAGCTATGACAAAATTGAGGACAATATGGTATAACCGGGGAACAGAAACCATGTGAAAAGGCGTCCATTGTCATAGCACATGTAAGGAGATTCGCTTCAATCTTGATTATTAGAAAAGAAGCCATGAAAATTAGTATTAATTGAATCAAACTTAATACATCATGCAAAAATTACGAAATCAGTGAATTAATATCTCAACATTCATGGAAATGAAATATCAATAGGAACCTCAAAACAATAGTAGTCGGATAAAGAGTGAAAAGACGGAAGATGACACAATAAATGGCAGCCAACAGGGCAGCTGCCCAACATGTTATTTTCACTACTATATATAGATAAATATTTAAGTATCAGTATGATGATTGATTCTACACTACAATTACTAAAGAAAGGGGAAAGACAATTAGGCACCTAAAACAGAAAATAGTTTGAATACGATGAAGTAGAAAGTTTGTCAGAAAACATACCCGTCTGATACACTAAAAAGATTAATAGACACTTGCAAGCAACTATAAACTAAAATCCTTTTTCTCATTTAAGCAAAACTGGAAGCTTTAACGTCGAAGTGTCTCATTTTCTATAGATCACTACAAATGTAAGTTGGTTTTGAAAACATTAACCAACATTAGAACTAAGTAAATGTGTTATTTTAACATTAGAAACTAATTTAATATTCTCATAGCCATCTCATGTTAAATGAGAAAATGTAATTGTTACCTGGAATTTCTGATTATGCTCGGGCACAGCATTAGTCTTTTCCAGTACAACCACTGGCCTTCCAACAAGATCCACGTGGGAAAATTTTGTCTGTAAGATTCGTACACATATTTAATTAACAAAAGGAAAAGTGAAGCTTTTTCAAAATAAATAAATAAAAAATAAATAAATAACTAAAAAATAAAAAAAAGAGAATAGGGAAAAGAGAAATAATAAAATATAACTTGGTCTATAATACCTCTCGCGCTTGTTTCAGAGGAAATGGAGCGGATACAGATATATCTCTGGAACCCTCGGGTAGAACAACCTGCAGTTTACAGTCAAAAAATTTAAAAAAAAAAATACAGGAAATGAATTCCAAATAATTTGACTCCAATTCATGCTTTTTAAACATTCCTCCTGATATAACACATCCTACACTATAGAAGGAAGTTATACGAAAACAACTCAGTATGACAATCTAACAAATAAGTAGCCAACAAAAAAGTTGAAGAAAAAAGAATTAACGGATCAAAGGAAATAGTATCAATAAATCATCACATTACCAACCTTCACAATGAGGGTGTCAATGACCACCTCATTCACGGGGCAACCAAAAGTGATATTAAGGACACGTTGTCCATCTGATTCAAACAGAAAATCATGAAGTGGCAAGCCATACCCGATGGTAAAAGCAGTTCTCCAACCACCAAACATAGGATATCTAGGTTCGATTTCCAGTTCCGTCTGCAATCATATATACAACTTGAGAAAAATCAGGAATAACAACTGGGAATATCAGTCCACACAGAGTAAAATAATTACCTTCTTAGAATCACTCCATAAGTTAGATGTTGAAACATTGCCTATTTCATCCCTATAGTAAACAGAATGAGCTCTCGGTGGCAATTTCAAAACAAGACGTCTAATGGCAGACTGACCTTTGACATGAGGTCTGGCTTGATAATCAAGCCTGCAGAAGAAACAAGCGGAAATTAAATTTAAGCTCCTAATAGCAGAGCACCAAATGACCAACAAGACAAATAAAAAGAAAAAAAAAGACCTTGAAAATTCTCCCTTGCTTTGAGCACCTCCATGGACAAGCTTGTAGTGCTCTGTTACTTGAATATTACCCCAATGGGAAATCTCTATTTCTCGCACCAACTCTTCAGCGACGGCAAAGGGTTGATTGCTCTCAAAATGAACAACTATAGGTGAGTATGAAAGGGGAGAAAGATTCTCATAAGGACCGTATTTGATCTCTGAACCAACACTCTTTGTATTTTCTAATTTTGTATAAGATTCAATTCTCGCATCAGGCAATTTAACACTGAGTGTTTGCACCTTGACTGCATAAGGAGAGAGATAGTATGCGCTTTCCTGAAACACTAGCAGTTGAATGTCAGCCTGAGTAATTTTCTCTGAAAACGGTTTCAATGCACGTGTGAAAACAGCCAATACATCAAAAGTGAAGCTGTCCCCCTTCCCCAGTCCCTTTGGTAAAGAAACGGAATAAAAAATCAAAGCAGGGGGCATGTCATTCGGGTGAACATTTTGAACAGGGTAACTAATACTAGAACCTTTCGCTTTTCCTTTGCCTGCGTTGGGGGTTGCCTCCAGATGTGCCAAATGTTTTGCCTGACTCTCAGGAAAGGCCAACAGAAGTTCTGAAACCAAACTGCTTCCCTCGTTCACCACCTGCAGAGCATGAACGGAACACAATTCAAATTCAAGATATACAGATTTCAATGGTTTCTTATTTATTTTTATTTTCAAACGGTGATAACTTTTCCATGCATTCTTGTAATGATTCTCACCACCCGTGAAATCGAGAATTCAAAATCTGAGAAACTAAGTACTTATTGAGTCTCAAATAAATTTAAGAACAAGGAATCAATATTAACAATTCAATGAATGAAAAGGGTAGTAATGGGGCACCTTCAGTGTGGAAGTGATGCGGGCAATTTGTGATGTCAAATCAATCTGCAAACAGCCAACCAACCAACCAAAAAACAATCAGAGAGCAAACATGAATGAACACCAAATGCAATCTTTAAAAAAAAAAAAAAAGTAACAAACTTTTGATGAATGAAACTAGAATTTTCGATTCTGAATCATGAAACAATAAAATGAGAAGATGGAGATCTCAAACAACCCAATTCACGGAGTCGGGGAATCATGGAAAGCAGAAACAATGTGAGTGAATTACAGAGAAAAGTGGGGAGGGGAGGGAGACTTACGCGTCGGTCAACCTTGGAGACGACCAGATCCGACAGCACAGGCGCCCACACGACGAAGAGTACCACCAGAAACACATCCACTCTCAAACCCATCTCTTTGTCTCTCTCTCTCTCTCTCTCGTGTAGCAAATAGCAAAAGCAAATGCAGCAGCTCTTCTCAGAGGTTTTGGGTCTCTTCAGTCTCGAAACGACGGCGTCGTGTCTCCGAGACTACCGAGACCTCGAACCAGTTACAGTGAGTGCCAGAGAACCCGACCCACTTCCACAAGGCCCAACTGGCTCAGTTTTAAGCAGGGCACGTCCTGAACTTGACATGCTGTCGCTGATTGGATTGTTGAAGCGAAAAACGCACGTGATGGTCTTCTCTCCTAACTCCCAACTCCCAACTCCCCTCTCCAAAGATAACGAAAAGGACCAGTTGGGAGACTAGTGTAAAAGCAGGTGACTCTCTCTCTCTCTCTCTCTCTCTTCTCCGCCATATCCAGCTAGGGTTTCGGGTTTCGGGTTTCGGGTTTCGGATTTCGGATTTCGGATTTCGGTGGTGAGATGGAGACCTCCCTGAGATACGGCGGCGATGCCAAGGCCTTAAGAATCCACGCCAAGCAAAAGCTCCCCCTCTATTGCAAAACTCACTTGCAGGTGAGGTGCCCTTTCTTCCTCTCTTCTCCAGATTTTCTTCAATTTTTAATCTGTCCCTGTTTTTCTTTCTTGGTTGACTGCTGTTGAAATTTATTGCCTTTTCTCTGTGGTAAGTGAATATCAGTAAATTTTCGTGCTTCCAAACCATGATAACTTTCTCAGTCTATAGCCATTGGAGTTGTACTGGAATGTTGGGGACTTCAGTTCAATGCTCAAATTCTTGAATTTTTTTTTTCTGTATGCGTGTCAGGTTCATGGAGAACTAGATACTAGAGTTGGAGTTCCCACTTTTTTTTAGAGCCGTTGTGAGGCGCTTCTACCCCGATGTATGTCGATTTTTCCAATATCTAAGTTGTGCTTACAACAATTTATTTATGTTTGCAGCTCAAGAACAATCAAATAGAATTTTCGATTTTGTGCAATTTATGGCCACTCTAGGCTAACATGGATGCGTTCTTTTTTTTATCATTAATAATAATTGATGTGCATGGTAAGGACTATGGAAATCAATTGTAGTTTTCAGCAAGCCTTGGAGTTGGACTGCAATATGATAAGCGTGAGAAACTGCACTACACTGTCCGTGGGAAGAAGTCGTTCCCTGTGACAATAGATGGCCTGTTAAGCTTTCAATGTTAAGGGAAGATGTAATCTTGACAAAGAATTTAAAGAGGTTGGTACGATGTCAATTGTTTTATTTTGACCTTTGAAAACACTTGTGTGGTTGTGCCCCTTCCTTATATGGTTGCTGAATCAAAACATGCGCTCTCTTGATACCGGCAAAATAAAATATACGCTATCTATTCTCTATCTTTGCTCTCGAGTGTGTTTGTTATTCCTTTGTAGAGTTAGAAGTTAGAACCTTTGTATGTTGACGTTGACTGTAATTCTTCCACAGAGAAACTCCACAGGAGCTGCTGAATTTTCATGGAGCATTTTGAACTTTCAAAAGGACCAAGATGCCAGGCTCAAACTTGGTTATGACTTGTTGGACTAGGTATTGTTGCTTAGCTCAATCTTGATTATGACTTGTTGTTCCAGTCTTGTTTTACGTTGTCGGAATCATTTCATTTGAAATCATACATCCAACAATATCTTCTTGTTTTGTAAATAAAATTCTATTGAATGCATAATTACTAATGTCATAACACAACAACAAAGAATTTTACTTTTGTGCTATAAGATTAGTATACATCTTCTCTTTGTATTCCACTTTTGGTGGACTAAATGAAATATTGGAGTTATTTGATCAAACTCAGTTCCCAAATCGAATCTCCCTCCCACTAGCTTAGATGAATTTAACTAATTATGCTATTGTTTGTCAAAAACTCAGATCCAGTTTTGAATCTTATCCTTGTAAATTGTAATTAAAGGTCACATTGAATGTTCCACTGCGTATTTGTTGTTTTTTCCGCCTTTTTCAGATTCCATATATGCAGATCAGGGAAAACAATTGGACATTCAATGCCAATGGTAATGGAAAATGGAGTGTGAGGTTTGACTTGTGAATAGGGAGAATTTGAACTACTTATTTTGTGGGTCAGATTTGGTGCTGCAAACATTGTTGTGCTGTATTTTACTTATAATTGACAGGCAATTGTGCTAAAACTAAATAGTGAAAATTTTAAGTGGAACATTTAGTGGTCTATTGTTTGATTCTTTTGGCTTATATTTTTTGTATCCATAGCTTCTACCATACAATGGTAGCTGAAAGTTCAAGTGTCTTGAGGCAGAGGTAAAACCAGAGGATAATGCGAATTATATTTGGGGCATATTGGGCAAGAGCACATCACGCGACATCTAAAATGCGAGCTGCTTCTTTTGAGACATTTTTTGAACAGATGGTGTAAGGATGTGGAGTTGTCCTATATCGGAAATGTTAGCTTTGAATGGTTGTACAGTTAAAACACAGAGCACAAGGATGAAACTCTAACCTGTTGAAGGCCCAGAAGCCATGGATGCAGTTGAAGTCGAGAGGAAGTTCTGGAGGAATACCAAGTATTCTACAAACTCCTAACCGTGTAACAATGACTTTGGGAAGCCTCAGTTGTTTCAGTTTCAGGGCTTGCAGGGACCGATATTTATACAAGATATGGGCTAGGGTTTCCGTTCATACAGGAAACCTAATCCCACTTTCTTAGCCTCTAACTAAGGTATCATATTCACATAAAATCAAGGACTATCACTCTTACTGTATTATAAAAAACCTAATATAAGATTGATATCTTAGGAGATCAATTCACAATCTACATTAATCTTTAATATTACATTCCTATTATATGTTGTAGACCATTTGAGGTTGATTTATTTTGGATAAATTCAACATTCTCCCACTTAGTCCACAAATATAATGTTTATGTTTATACTCGAGATTGAAGACTATGTCACTTTAACGGCCATGTAATTGTGATTGCATCCTGTTCTAAATCCAAGTTCCTGTCAAATGCATTTTTTAACATGGAACTAACAAGGTTGTAGGGTTGGATTGACACAACCCAGAAGGTTCATAATCACACATGTTAAGATCCTCATTCACATGAAATTCCGTCAAATTATGATCAAGAGATGAAACTCAACCTAAATACGTCTTCCTTTATATCATCTCAGGTCCTCCATATTGTAACGTAAAAATCACACTTGATGCCTCTTCAAAGCCTATATGCTTGCCAATACAAGCTGTCATCATTCAGTGAATGATTATACACAATCTGCAACATAAACAAACATTGGTAAATATGACTTAAGGCAAAAATAGATGTATTCACCAAACAAGACATGGAATTAAAACTAGACAAAAATGACTAACAATGAAGACAAATGCATGAATTCAAACCATTTAGAAACAAACTACAACTCAAGGTTCTGTGAGAAAACTAGCATACTTATTTAACTCAAACTATAACCATTTCATACTCCCACTAACTCAGCATATCAAAGCTCGAAATTAATTCCATAAATAATGAACCAATGTCAATGTCATGACCTTTTCCCTGACCAATCTGTACTTGATATGCATGTGCTTGGTTCCTAAAGACCTCTTGTTGTTCTTAGAATAGAAAACTGTAGCAGTATTGTCAGAAAGAATCTGTAATGGACTTTTAATGATATCTAGAACCCTAATTCCTTCTATAAATTTTCATATCCATACAGCTTGATGAGAGGTAGCCTCGAAACATGCCTTATACTCAGCCATCAGTAGAGGTTGGAATGTTCTTTTGTTTCATAATTTTCAATGAGATAGCTCCCTTGCCATCATAAATATGTAGCTAGAATTTGACTTAAGTGAATCCTGACATCCTGCAAACTCAAGCTCTTTCTTCTTCTGTAAACTAACTCGTAGTCCTTTGTTTCTGAAGGTACCTCATCACTTTCTTTGCCGCTATCAAATGAGCTTGTCTAGGATTGGATTGATATCTTCCTAGCTCAAGACAAAAGCAATGTCAAGTCAAGTACATACTTGTGCATATATCATGCCGCCTACAATTGATGCATATTGTTTGTCACTCATGTATGTCTTTTCAATCTCAGTTTTAGGACATTGTTGTTTCAATTTGTCACCCTTTGTGATTGGTACTTCACTGCTAGTACAAGTTGACATGTTAAACCTTTTGAGAATTTTCTCAATGTAGCCAATTAGTGAAAGACCATGTAAGCCTCTCTTTTTGTCACGAGTGATTTAAATTCCCAGTACAGATGAAGCTTCTCCGATGTCTTTCATTTCAACGTTGTTAGAGAGTATGAGCCTTGTCTCTTGCGGCAGTGTCATATGTGCTAGCAATCAAAATATCATCCACATAGAGGACTAGGATGATATGTCTCACATTGGACTTGAAATAGATGCATTTGTCTTCTGAGTTTTCAAGGAAACCATGTGATTGTATGACTTCATCAAATCTTAAGTACCACTGTCTTGAAGCCTGTTACAAACCATAAATTGATTTCTTGAGTCTGCATACTAAATCCTTCTCTAATTCTTTAGTGAATCCCTTAGGTTGTTTCATGTAAATCTCTTCTTCAAGATTGCCATTAAAAAATGTAGTCTTAACATACATCTGATGTAGAAATAAGTCATAATGAGCCACTAATGCCATAACAAATATGAATGAGTCCTTTGTTGAAACAGGTGAGAATGTTTCTACGTAGTCCACTCCTTCTTGTTGAGTATATCCCTTGACCACAAGTCTAGCTTTGAACCTTTCTATTTCACCCATTTGAATCTCTCTTTGTTTTGAACACCCATTTGCATCCAATTGGTTTGCATCCTTCTGCAATACTTTAAGTTCCTACACTCCATTTTCTTTCATGGATTTAAGCTCAGATTCTATGGATTTCATCCTTTCTTCATGTTGTAAGCTATTCACTGTTTTCTTGAATATTGATGGCTCACCAATGTTGATGTCAGCCTTACTCAAATATAGTACAAAGTGATATGAGATTGCAGGCTTCCTTACTCTTGTCGATTTCCCAAGTATGGGTTCCCCTTGGCTTTGAACTTGTTCAATGACTAGTATTTGAACGAGCTCACCTTCATTTGATGTATTGAATGGCACTGGATTGTCCATCATGTCATGATTTTTGCTTGGTATTTCATTTTGTACATTGTTGCTTGCAGCTGAAGCAACATGCACCATTTGTACACTATAACTTGCAGATGAAGCAACCTGGTCCAAAGGAACACTGTCAAGCTCCATCTCAGTCGTTGGAGTTGAAGTTTTCACTACATTGTCTTATGTTTTCTCCTAAAAGACAAAACCACGTTATTTGTCACACCAACTGCAATCTCCTCTATTAATTTAATCTTTCCAATTTCAATGAAACTTATGGAATTGTCTGGACAATAGAACTTGTACTCCTTGGTTCTTTCTCAATATCCTATGAAGTAACAACTTACTGTTTCAAGATCAAGCTTTCTCTTTTGTGGATTGTAGGCCCTAGCTTCTTCCTTGCATCCCCAAATTCTCAAGTGTTGTGGGCTTGGCTTCCTCTTGTTCCATAATTCAAATGGTGTTGCTGCCACTTATTCGCTAGGCACTTGATTTGAAATATAATTTGCAGTTTTGATTGCATCACCCCCACATAAATAATGGCAAATTGGTAGTGCTCATCATGCTTCTTACCATGTCCTTCAATGTTAAATTTTTCCTTTCTGAGACCCCGTTTTGTTGTGGAGTTCCAAGATTAGTGTATTAAGCCACAATCCCCTCACTTTGTAGGTAGAGTGCAAATGGTCCAGGATTTCTACCATGTTCAGTGCACCTTCCATAGTATTATCCTCTATTGTCTGGCCTCACTCCCTTAATCTTCTTGTCCAACTGGTTTTCAACGTCATCTTTGGAAATTTGAAAAGTCAGTAGGGCACTGGACTTCTCAAATAACTTTAAGTAACAAAATCTTGAGTAATCATCTATGAAGGTTATAAAATACTTGTTACCATCATATGTAGGTGTAGGAAAAAGGTGACAAATGTCTATATGGATAAGCTCAAGCAATTCATTGCTCCTTGTTGCATCCTTCTTATGTGAATTAACCATCTTTCCTTTAATGCATTCAATACAAGTCTTTGGATTATCATAATCCAGTGAAGGCAGAATGCTACTCTTGCTCAGATTCCTTATTCTTTCAATTGAAATGTGCCTTAGTCTTTTGTGTCAAAGAGTGGATAAAGTCTCATTGTGATTTAATATCTTTTGTCCAACCATGTTTGTCATGTAACTTGGTTCTTTGCAGTTAAGTTTCAACATGTCACCAATGTGTAAACATTTCCAATAACTTGCAAGTTTTGATAAAAGCCACTGTCATTTATTGAAAATACAAACTTCTTCTTAACTATCTATCCAACAGCTCCGATATATAATGAAAACTAATTATACAAATTAAAAGCTTCAAACATTCAATTACCCAGAAATCAAAAATGAAAATCTCTAATATTAGAGAGCCAAAAGTCAAGTTTGGTGTCTCAAGGCTTCACCATAAATTTTTGGACTAAAATCCCCTTGAACAAAAAACAAAAAAAATGCAGCTTGTAAAAAAAAAAAAAAAAAGAATCATACTCCTAAGGGTATTTGAGTCCAAACAAATAACCAATAACCAGATATTCATTCACCAACGTGTTTTGGCAGTTAATACATGTCCCTCCAACACCCCACACCCTACGACCATAACGATATTGTGCTTCACCATGATCGTCCATCTCATTCATCCACATTCTGCTCTGGCAGTTCACAAATCTCACACCTAACACCATATATATGCACAGACAGTTGCAGTCGGCGCTGCTACCACACCATTCTGGAGAAATTCTTCTACGTTGCATCTTTCGTTTCTCCTCCAAGCATGCAATCCTCTGCATCTTCTCTCTCTTCTCCACCTACGCCGCCTTCATTGCCATCTTCTCCAGGTATCCAACTTCCTAATTTAAAAACTAGGGTTTAATTTTGGGTTTTTTTGTTTGTCGTTAATTTGGGAATGGTGATTATCTTATGCAATGGGTAATGATTGTGTGTGTTGATTTAGGACCATCATCCAAATCCAGTTTTGATGTTTCACTCTTTTCGTTTTCTTTGTTTCCCTATTTTCTTTGTTTCCTTGCAGATTTGTGAATAAGGATTGGGACTACAAAGTGGAAGCTCTGAAAAATTTCGTTTTAAATCGTAGTTGTCTCGCCAGTGATTCAAGCAGGTAAAATTGGTAAACGAAATTGAAGTTGTCCCACTCGAATCACTGGCGAGACAACTCCAATTTCAAAACAGAATTTTCCATAGCTTTCACTTTGTATGTGACGACCCGTCTCTAATTTTCTATGTAATTTCTCCCCGAGTGTGTAAATTGATATTTCTGCCCTGGTTGGCAATGTGACGTGGATGTAGTATTCAGCGTTTATTTTATTTTCCTAGTAGTGTAATTAAATAGTACCGGTCGTTACGAACGCGTGAGCACGAGTTAGACCCGAATTGGAGTGGGTAGAAACCTTATCATTTTCTTCTTTTAAAAATTGTCCCGTTTGCCCTCAAATCCCTCGCATTCACTCATTTTTCCCTAAAACCCTCACAACCAATCAAAACCTTTCCTCACACCTCTCCCCCAATCAGAAACTACTCCCTCACTGTCTCTTTTCTCCTTCTCTCTCTCCTTCGCATGTGACTCTCTCCCTTCTGCAATACACACACACCATCATCAAAACTTGCAGATTGAATTCAAAAACACCATTATACACACACCATCATCAAAACTTGCAGATCGAACTCAAAAACACCATTATTGTACTCCTCTCGAACCCGCAAACCCAACCGTACTAGCTGATGGTGAAATGACCGAGTTATGACTCGCCAACTCAGAAGCTCCGACTCTGTGAGTTTTCCTCCAACGAGTTTCAACCCAATTTACAAGGTTTTAGGACATAGGGAAGCTTCTACACAACTCCTAGGGTCCCCAGACTAGGTTTGGAGTCGAGTTGATGTCGAAACAAGCGAGTTCGAGGAGTCAGTTTTAGGTTGAGAATTTTGAGGCATTTTCAGGCCATTTCCTATCTATTTTTGGACTTTTGAAAGGTACAATCTTGTTCTACTCTTCATAAGCTTCATTTCCATATAAAGTGCAAAAAAAAATGGTTAAGAATTGAAGAAGATATGAAGCTTTGAAATTTTTCCCAGTTTCCGGTGAAACCAGACGACGGCGGACTGGTAGAAGCTCACTGAAGAAGACGAAGAATATTCCGTCAAAGTTGACGGAATATTCTAACGGCGTCTGATAGGAGCATATTCATGCGACTTAAATGGCTTGTTCTCGTACATTTACGTTATGTTTCTTTAGTTATTTTAGTTCTTTATGCTTCTTTTGTGTGTTTTCAGGTTCTAAGGGCTTAGGGAGCAAGAAAGTGCATTTTGAGGCCATTTGGAGCATTTTTGGGCATGGATTGGATAGCTTATCCATGGAGCCAAAGTTTGGACGAATTTGAAGGCCTTATTTTCACTTTGGACATAAAACAAAGGGCCTAGCCCATTCTCTCTTATTCTATCCCTTATAGCCATGCAAAGAACCATCCATTCCATCAAAAACAATCCATCAATTCACATGCAAAACCACCATTAACATACATGCACCCAAACAAAGCCAACCTAGCTAACCCTACATGCATTATTTATTAGCATCTTTACAAGACATTATCATTGCATAACATTCCACTTCCACCTCTTTCCAACCTAATTCACATGCATATCAACCCTACATACATTAATTAGTCATTCTTTTCATATTACACTCAAATGCATTCACATGCATTTCAAGAAGCAAAACAACATTGTGCCGTGAGCTTCCCTTGCATTTTCAGCTTTCCTCCTTGCATTCACATGCATAACCAACCTAGTGTCACTCCCATTCATTCCCTTTAATTATTTAGCCATTATCATACATTTATTCTCCCATAAACAACCCAACAATGCCGTGAGTTCCCACTCCCATTTCCAACTTTCCATAACTTTTCCTAGTTGTTTTATTACATACATTCCCCCTTCATTATTCCAAACACATGCACCCATAATCATTCATCCCCTCCTAGCTGCAATATTCCCTCTTTTGTTCCCCCATTTCACCTATAAATAAGCATCCAACACTCCTCAAAATTCATTCACTCTTCCATACACATTTTCAGTTACAAACACTTCCATTTTCTGTGCAGTTTTTCTCCTTCATTGCAGCCACTATCCAACCACTTCCCATCCCTCCAAAACACTTCACATAATCCCCAAAGCTCACCTTAGACCTTGTGCTACAACAACGAGGAAGAAAAGAGTGCTTAAACGTTCATACAATTCAAGTTTGAGTTGTTGGAATGTTTAGGTGTTTCTTTGATTTCAAAGTTTAAATTTAATTCTCTTTGTTTTGTACGTATGAGAAGGGAAGAGAAGAGTGCCTAAACGTTCATACAATTCACGTTTGAGTTGTTGGAATGTTTAGGTGTTTCTTTGATTTCAAAGTTATGAGGAACTAAACCCCCTTTAGCTAGGGGGTGATTCGAAACTATGTTTATATTTGCATTTTGAATTGATTACGTTTGGTTGGAATTTCATAAGTTGTGGATTCAATTCGTTTAACTGTTTGATTGATAACTTATTTATGTATGTTCATTGAGATTGCAAGCTTAATTTTCATGCATAAATATGACGCTAGAATATAAGTGAATTTCACCTAATCGTTATGAACTTATATTCACAAGTAGTAGAGGTTGCTTATAAACAATCGCGTTAAACGAATTCTTGGCATAAGTTTCATGCGTATTCCATAGTAACGAATGCCTCGTCGATGTTTATGATTTCCGTTGAACTTAATGATCTTGGTTAAATGTCTCTATCATGCGTATTCCATAGTTAGGGACTTTGATTAAGAATAATTTGGTTGTAATGCGTATTCCATTCAATCCAACGAATTTAGGGAAATCTGAAAGTTAATCTAAGCGGATCTAATTAACTTGGAGCATTGAGTTTCACAACTTATCGAAAGACCAACTGAGAATCAATTTTGTTTGCAAGTGTAACATGTGTGGAGAAGAACCCCTTGGCTATTCCATCATCCATATTTTTATCACATTCATATTTACATTTTGCCTTTAATTATATTCTGTCTTTTTAATTTAATATCGTCCAACCACAATTCCCCCCCTATTTTGTTAAGTCTTAATCATTCGTATTTGTTTTATTTTTGTATCTTTAAGCTTTTGGAGTCATAAACAATTGCAAATTCGTCTAAATCAAGTTCTAGCTTCTATTTGAGTCAATTTGATTGTTTTAGACAATTTGAGTTTTTCAAAGCCATTCTGAGTCATAGTAGTCTTGTTAAGAGTATTTTAATTTAGTTTTTATGTTTTTAAGTCAATTTAGAAGGTTTTAGCAAGCCCTCCTAATCCCCGGTCTAGAACGATCCCTCACTTATCCATTCTACTACAATTGTCAAACGAGGGTTTAATTTGAGTGTCAAGTAATTCTCGCATCAAATTTTGGCGCCGTTGCCGGGGATTAGCAACTTTGCTAATCCTTTGTCTTTATTTTTATATTTTGTTTTTCGTGCATTCTTATTTCAAATTCTTAGTTTGTTTGTTTCCTTGTTTTTTTTTAGGTACTGTGTATGACTCGTAGCTCTCGGCCTATTATAGAGAACATCTCCGACTTTGACGGTGATTTTGAACGCACTTTGAGGAGAACGAGGAGTCAACAAGAGCCACCACAACCTCCACCACAACCTGGGCTTGAAGAAGACGAAGTAGGTGTAGAAGAAAAGCCCACGGATCAGATTTTTGAAGAAGAACAAGCCATGGCAGCAGATAATAGAACCATCAAGGAGCTTTCGGCCTCGGGTTTGGATAATGCATTGCCTCTTTGTATCCAATACCCCACGGCTGCAGAAGGGAAGACTGAGGAATTTGAACTCAAATCCAGTTTGTTACACCATATTCCGAAGTTCCATGGCTTGTCTATGGAAGACCCCAACAAACACTTGAAGGAGTTCGAGGTGGTTTGTTCGAGCATGACCCCCGTCAATGTGGATGGGAGTATATTGAAGATGAAGGCCTTTCCATTTTCACTTATGGACAAGGCCAAAGATTGGCTCTACGAACTAGCCCCGGGAACTGTGACTTCGTGGGAGAGTATGAAGCGTGCTTTCTTGGAGAAATTCTTCCCTACTTCGAGAGTGATTCTCCTACGGAAGAAAATTAGTGGTATTCAACAGAATCATGGTGAGACATTCCCGGCTTATTATGAGCGCTTCAAGGGCCTTGTAGCTTCATGTCCTCAACATCAAATGAAGGAGGAACTTCTCCTTCAATATTTCTATGAGGGCCTCCTTCCTATCGAACGTCAAATGCTTGATGCATCAGCGGGAGGAGCATTGGTGGACAAAACACCAAGGGATGCCAAGATTCTCATAGCCAACCGAGCGCTCAACGCTCAACAATATGAAGGAGTGGGCCAAAGGGAAGCCTCACGGCAACAAAGTGTAAATGAGGTGAGTGCTATTTCTGAAATTCAATCACAACTTGCTAATCTTACTTCTCTTGTTTCTCAGGTTGTGATTGGTCCAAAAGCACAAGAACACCAAGTTTGTGGCGTGTGCTCAATTCAAGGGCATCCATCCGACAAGTGCCCTCAACTAATCGATAATGGTGGGTGGGAATCTGCCAATGCAATTGGTTTCCAAGGACAAAATCAAAACAACCCATACTCGAACACTTACAATGCCGGATGGAGGGACCATCCAAACTTCAAATGGAGGGAGCCACAACAAGCTGCCCAACAAGGAGGATTTAGGCCAAACCCCCCTGGTTTTTATTCCAAGCCGTATGCACCCCAACAATCCCAACAACCTTCGGCATCATCTCATTCAGGTACGTCTTTGGAAAGTAATCAAGCTATGCAATTACTAACCTCTATTTCGCAGGGGTTGCAAAATCAAAACAACCGAATAGAAAATAACGAGAAGGAGATGATGGATATGAAGAAACAAATAGGGCAGATTTCTGAGTTCCTTGGACAGATTAGAGAGCAAGGAAAGCTTCCTAGCTCAACCACAGTCAATCCAAAGGGAGGATTCGAATCCGCCAAGGCCATCACCCTAAGGGGTGGAAAAGAAGTTGGGACCGAGCCAAACAATCCCAAATCTGCCCAGAAAGTAGATGAAGAGACGACACAACCTGAGGCAGATCACCCTAACTCGGCCAAATCAGGTAATTTAAGTTCAAATTCATGTACTTCACGTCCTAATCTGCCCAATGTACCTTTTCCTCGCAGGTTCATGCAAGAAAAAAAGGAAGAAAGCGAGAAGGACATTCTTGAAACGTTCCGGAAGGTGCAAGTGAACATACCACTTCTCGATGCAATCAAACAGGTTCCAAAGTATGCTAAATTCCTCAAGGACCTATGCAATACAAAGAGAAGAAGGGCAAACAAAGAGGTAGTGAAGGTAAGCGAGAATGTGTCCGCTGTTTTGCAACGTAAACTGCCTACCAAGTGCAAAGACCCCGGTAGTTTCACGATTCCTTGTGTGATTGGACATAATCGTTTTGAACATGCCATGCTTGATTTAGGTGCATCCATAAATGTCATGCCTTATTCTATTTATGCATCTATGAATTTGGGTGAATTAAAACAAGATGGTGTAATTATACAATTGGCTGATCGTTCTAACGCGTATCCAAAAGGAGTTTTGGAGGATGTGCTTGTGCAGGTGAACCATTTAATTTTTCCGGCTGATTTCTACGTCCTAGACATGGAGGATTCAGCCCATTCTACATCTTTGCCGATTCTCCTTGGTAGGCCATTCATGAAGACGGCCCGAACGAAGATTGATGTATACAAAGGCACCTTGACAATGGAATTCGATGGGGAAGTGATTGATTTTAATATTTCTGAAACTATGAGATATCCCGTTGATGACCATTCTTGTTTTTCCATTGATGTTATCGATTCTTTGGCGCAGGTATACCTTGAAGAATTGAACGAGGACGCCCTGGAAACAACCATCACTAAGGCCATAGAGCGCAAAAATGAAGGATTTGGGCCAATGCAAGGCCACGGCAAGGAGGAGGAATTCTTTGCAATGGGTTCTAGTGAAGAAATAATTGAGGTTGTGGCAGCCCTTGAGTCATTGCCACAACAATATGGTAAGGTTCCACTCTCACTTTCAAATTCAGTTTCCACTAAGATGCTACCTTCTGTTGTTCAGGCACCATCGCTTGAACTTAAGCCGTTGCCAGACCATTTGAAGTATGTGTTTTTGGGAAAAGGCGAAACATTGCCCGTCATCATTTCATCAAGTCTCACGGCAATGGAGGAGGAGAAGCTTGTGAGGGTGCTGCGAGAGCACAAAACGGCCATAGGGTGGACTTTGGCCGACATTAAAGGAATAAGCCCTACCACATGCATGCACCGTATACTTCTTGAGGAGGGGGCTAAACCAACTCGAGAGGCTCAACGCCGTCTCAACCCTCCGATGATGGAAGTGGTGAAGAAAGAAATAATCAAGCTTTTGGATTGCGGAGTGATCTACCCTATCTCCGATAGCCGTTGGGTCTCTCCAGTTCAAGTCGTTCCCAAGAAGTCCGGAGTAACTGTTATCAAGAATGATGAGAATGAGCTCGTGCCTACACGCATTCAGACTGGATGGCGAGTATGTATCGATTACCGGAAGCTAAATGCCATGACTAGGAAAGATCACTTTCCTTTGCCATTCATCGACCAGATGCTCGAAAGGTTAGCCGGTCATGCTTTTTACTGTTTTCTTGATGGATACTCTGGATATAACCAAATTGTGATAGCCCCGGATGATCAAGAGAAGACCACATTCACATGTCCCTTTGGAACATTTGCTTTTCGTCGCATGCCATTTGGCTTATGCAACGCACCGGCCACTTTCCAAAGGTGTATGGTAAGTATATTTTCCGATTTTGTTGAAAAGATCATTGAGGTTTTCATGGATGATTTCAGTGTATTTGGGAGTTCATTTGATAATTGCTTGGATAATCTAACCTTAATTTTGAAACGATGTGTTGAAACTAACCTTGTCTTGAATTGGGAGAAATGTCACTTTATGGTGAAACAAGGTATAGTTTTAGGACATATTGTTTCAGAAAAAGGAATTGAAGTAGATAAATCGAAAATAGACCTTGTACGTCACTTACCCTCTCCTACTTCGGTTAGAGAGGTACGTTCGTTTCTTGGCCATGCAGGGTTCTATAGGCGTTTTATCAAGGACTTCTCCAAGATGTCCAACCCTCTTTGCCGATTGCTTCAAAAAGATGTGCCATTCAAGTTTGATGAAGAGTGTAATTCGGCATTTAACCAACTCAAGGAGAAGCTAGTCTCGGCCCCCATTATTGTACCTCCAGATTGGAGCCTCCCGTTCGAGCTCATGTGCGATGCATCCGACTATGCATTAGGAGCTGTTCTAGGACAAAGAAGAGACAAGCGGCCGCATGTCATATACTATGCCTCTCGGACTCTCAATGATGCCCAATTGAACTACTCCACGACGGAAAAAGAACTTCTAGCTGTGGTTTTTGCTTTAGATAAATTCCGTTCATATTTAATTGGTACTAAAGTAATCGTTTATTCTGATCATGCAGCTTTGAGGTACTTGCTCACGAAAAAGGAAGCAAAGCCGAGGCTTATCCGTTGGATTCTTCTTCTTCAAGAATTTGATATTGAAATCCGGGATAAGAAAGGAAGCGAGAATGTAGTGGCTGACCATTTAAGCCGAATGATCCACGAGGAGCATGAACATGCCGTACCTATCCCTGAAACTTTTCCCGATGAGCAGCTACTTTCCATTGAGGTAAGTGAACCATGGTATGCAGATTTAGTGAATTACTTGGTGGCTAAACAAATTCCAAATGAACTAAACAAGCACCAACGTGATAAGCTTAAAAATGATGCACGTTTCTATGTTTGGGATGACCCTTATTTGTGGAAGTATTGCTCAGATCAAATTATACGTAGATGTGTGCATGATTCTGAATTTCACTCAATTCTAAGCTTTTGTCACACATATGCATGTGGTGGTCATTTTGGCACACAACGCACTGCCCTCAAGGTTTTAGAGTGTGGTTTTTATTGGCCGACTATATTTAGGGATGCTAGAACCTTTTGTATGTCTTGTGATCGTTGCCAACGAATGGGTAACATAGGTACCAAGGACCAAATGCCGCAAACCCCTGTCTTTAATGTTGAAATTTTTGATGTTTGGGGCATTGATTTCATGGGCCCTTTCCCTCCATCTTATGGTTTCACTTATATCTTGCTTGCCGTTGATTATGTTTCTAAATGGGTGGAAGCAAAAGCCACCCGTACTAACGATTCTAAGGTGGTTGCAGATTTCGTGAAAACTAACATTTTTGCTAGGTTTGGAATGCCGAGAGTAATCATAAGTGATGGAGGGTCTCACTTTTGCAATCGGACCATTGAGGCGTTGCTAAGAAAGTACCATGTCAACCATAAGGTCTCCACACCTTACCATCCTCAAACAAATGGCCAAGCCGAGGTGTCTAACCGAGAAATCAAACAAATTTTGGAGAAGACCGTTGGACCAACAAGGAGGGATTGGAGCTTACGTTTAGATGATGCACTGTGGGCATATCGTACGGCATACAAAACACCCATTGGGATGTCACCTTTTCGGCTCGTCTATGGTAAGCCATGTCATTTGCCCGTAGAGTTAGAGCACAAGGCACATTGGGCCGTGAAGATTTTCAACATGGACATAGATGCAGCGGGAGTTCATAGGAAGCTCCAATTGAATGAACTTGAGGAGATTCGGAATGAAGCCTATGAGAATGCCCGGATGTACAAAACCAAGACCAAAGCATTCCATGATAAAATGATTCGAACCAAGACCTTCACAGTTGGGCAGAAAATGTTACTTTTCAACTCTCGCCTACGGTTGTTTCCTGGTAAGTTGCGTTCTAAATGGATTGGCCCGTTTGTTGTTACTAATGTTTTCCCTCATGGTGCAGTGCAAATCAAAAGTTCAAGGACGCAGCAAGAATTCAAAGTGAATGGGCATCAATTGAAGCCCTATTACGAGATGTTTGAGGAGCATGTCGTGGAGGAGGTACCCCTCCATGCCGTGGAACCTAGTCAAGCTTAAACGGAGGTACCGTCCGGCTGCAAGACGTAAAAGAAAGCGCTACTTGGGAGGCAACCCATGCATCCGAATAGAGAAGAACTTGGAAAACCCCTTTAAGAGACTTATTTTTATTCCTTTCTTTTTCTTTACTGCCTTACTTTGCTTTCTTTCTCGTATTTGTTTATTTGCTTGCTCTGTTGTGACTTTCTGCTTAAAACATTGAGGACAAGGTTTGATTTAAGTGTGGGGGGGTAAACAATTTGTATTTGCATGAATTTCGTGGGATTTATTCACCTATCACTTAGAATGTTGTTTCTTGCTGTTTTAAGCGTTTTTAGAGTGTTTTATAGTGTCTTGGTATAAAACTTCGAAAATTTGATAAAAAAAATAATAATAAAAAAAAAAAAAAAAAAATTCTTTTGAAAAACCCAAAAATATGTGTTTTTAGAGTCATTTGAGTCATTTTGGTGTCTGCCTTGTTAGGTTGTTTAGTTGTTATTGTTTGTTTGTTTATTAATTGTGTGAGTCTATGATTGTAACATTGAGAAAATGTTTGATTTATTGATAGGCACTGCTAAACAAAGAAAGATGGTGCTTCACAAAGGGTGTTTGCTTGAGGCCCCACTACGTGGCTTTACTCTTGAAGCGGAAGGCGTAGGAACAGAAGGCATCGGAGCGGAAGGCGTAGGAGCAGAAGGCATCGGAGCAGAAGGCATCGAAGATAGAGCATTCCAGGCCTCAATACTTGGCCAAGCGCTGGATGAGCCAGGAAAAAGTTGCCTCTGGAGGAAAGACGAGAACCTTTGACGGTCACTGTGAATCCGACCTTCAGACTCTTGCAGCTCATCAAGCTTCCTCTTCATGCCCGTCGAATAGTTGTTTGCAAGCACGTGCAAACTTCTATTCTCATACTTCAGCTGCTGGATCTCCTGCTTGAGACTTTCCACTTCTGCCATCAATGATTCCACCTGACGGGAGCGGGCAAGCAGGCGTTGGCCCATGTTGGACACAGAACTCGCACACTGAACACTAAGTGCGAGGGACTCTTGAACGGCCAGCTCATCGGACCGTCCTGACAGCAGCCTACTATCTTTCGGAGTGAGGAGGTTCCTAGCTACTATTGTAGCTGTTGTGGCGTCCTGCATCACGGAGTCTTCACCTGTGAGAGGACCGTTAGAAGAAAAGAAAGAAGGGCGCCATACGTTACCTTGACGCGGCGCGCCCGTATCACTGCTAAGGCTCAATTCCAAGCTAAGGTTCGATGAGTTTGCCATTTTTCAAAAGTGTTCAGAAAGAAGGGGTGGTTGGAGTTAATTCTCAAAGGGCCGGAGTCGATTTTTCAAGAATGGGATTTCTTCAGAGTGTATTTGTTGGGGTGATCGATAGCTCCATAAAAAGCCATGGCGACGCGTCCACCGATTCAGAGATCCGGATTTTCCTCCGCAAATTTCGACGACGCTTTCGCGGTTTTTCAGAAAACGCGTTCAGCTTTGTCAAAAGATATCTGACAAAGCTGATAACACGTGGAGGCCATCATCTCAATTACACGTCTTTAGCCGACAAGCGCAAAGTTCGGCGACACTTTCTCAGCTTTTCAGAAGACGCGTGCAGCTTTGTCAAAAGGAGCCGCATCTGCACTACCACGTGTCGTTCAGCACTCGAAGGGGCGCCTGCTCAGAAATCGAAGAGGCGTGTTCAGAGATCGAAGAGGCGCCATTATTTCAAAAAGCCGGATTTGCGGGATCAAAACGTTTGTCGACGAAGGTAAAAAGTACCACCACTTGATATTATCTCTATATATGTCGACCTTCGTCTTTTATGGCAGGGTAAACCTGAAGAAAAATGCCCAACTCTCTCTCACCTCTGAGGGCGCACTCCCAGCAAAGCCTTTTGAATTACTCAAAATTTTCTTCTTCCCCAAAGATGATACCAGATACCTGGAGTACATATGACCCAGGAGGAAATACATGCGCTGATTCCTTCACCGCTTCTTCAAAAGCAAAGGTATCTCATATCATCAAGGTCAAAAGCAAAAGTATCTCATATCATGCTCTCTCCCTGTCTTTTTCTTTGTCCTTGTTCTTACTCGCATGGCAAAGTGAAAGAAGCAATCAGCCGGCACTTGGAGTCAGTCTTCCGATCTGGAGCCAACTGCCTGGAACCTATTCCTGATTGCTTACCTAGCGTTGCTCTCGAGTAGTCATCTTCAACGGTTGATACACTTCCAGAGAAGGGACCACTCCTGCACAGATTGAACAAAGAAACAGACAAAAGGGATAAGCTCAGACCTTCGGGGAAGACCAAAAGAATCCTCCAGCCCAGTAGCACAAAGGAAAATCAATGATGGGCGGAAACCAGTTCGAGAGTAAGCCTGTGGATCATCAAGATCAAGCCTCATTGCAATCAACAAAGAGAAGATGGAATTTACACTCCATAACCAGATTTGCGTCCCTAAACTCTTCTCTTTGTTAATTACATTTTGCCATGTTTAGTATGTTTAAGTGCTTTTTGTGTATTTACTTATGCTTTGTGTGAATCTATGCTTAAAACATTGAGGACAATGTTTGATTTAAGTGTGGGGGGGTAACTAAGTATATTTGATGCAAATTCGTTGGATTTTATCACCTATCACTTCACATGTTGTTTCTCACTGTTTTAAAACTATTTTAGTGTGTGTTGTTTTATAACTCCGAAAAGCACATAAAAATTTGAAAAATTGTTTTGAAAAGCCTAAAAAGAGTGTTTTGAGTCGTTTTTGTGAGTTTGTGTCTTAGGATACCTTCCAACACAATGTTAAGGATTTGGTTTATAATTGCATGACGGTTAGAAAGAGTTATAAACATAGAGAAAAGTTTGATTTACTCTTGGTTTATGCTTAGTTATGGTTATAATATATGACTTCACATGCAATCATAAAAGAAAAATTCGTTTTTGTAACATGCTTGAAGGAAGGAACTCAAACAAACGCTACAACCCTGTGAGACTCGAGCCATTACCTTCTTTGGAGAGTTATTTTCTGTGATTCTTTGTTTTCTAAAGTTGTTGCATGATCTCATTATTCCTTGCTTGGTTACTACTTAGAATGCAATTGTATCATGATAGAACTAAATGCTAGAACTTATATCCGTTTCATTCAAAGCATGACATTGAATTGCATAACATATATCAAGATGAAGTTGTGTAGTTGCCACCATAACCAAATAGCCTTACTTCCCATATTTCGTATTTATTGTAAGTTTTAACCCCGTTGAGCCTCGTTTAGCCTTTATTCTTTGTTAACCCACATCACCCCTTACCTAGCCTAGAGTAGGACTTTCCTATACCCTTGTTCTTAAAGGATAGTGAGCATGACTTAATTGAATTCCTTTTTATTAATATGTTGCAGAAAATAAGTGTGGGGGAAGGGATTTTTGTGTGTATGTATGTGCCTAAGTCTTAAAGGAGGCACGGGAAAAAGAAAAAAAAAAAAAAAAAAAAAAAAAAAAAAAAAAAAAGAAAAGAAAAGAAAAGAAAAAGAGTGAAAATAAGTGAGAATGGACTCACAAGTGTGATTGTTGATGAAAGGGCCCAAAAAGTTTGAATATGGCCCTAAGTGTTGTGACTTCCCCTTGGGTGTTCAAAGTTAACTTCTGCGTTCTAAAGGGAATTCTAAGTGCCTAATTCAATACTTTGCTCACTATTGCTTTAAGAACGTTTGTGTACTCTACCTTTCTTTGTTAAACCATTACCCTTAGCCCCGTTACCTCCCTCAACTTCTATCTTGAGTGTTATGTGTTTCAATTTGCGGAGTTTGAAATTGATATGAGCTTATGGAATCACTGGTTCTCATTCTAAGTAGTAGCATTCCATTCATGAGATCATACCTAAACATGCTTATTAACTCCAGAAATTGCTCTCTTTATGATACATATATGTGAGTGTTCGTTTTCATGTTTACATCAATCTTCTCACATATGACTAGATTAGGGTGTGTAGTTAGAAATTCTGAGTGAAAATCGAGTGCATATCTTGTAAGGAATTGAGCAAATTCTCTAAGGCATGTTACTACATTCAAAACATGGTTTTAAATGCTTAATTGTGAACTAGTATATGGTGACTATGATTAAGAATGTACTTAAGTGTGAAGATGACTAAAAATCTGTGAGAATGATGATTTTTAACATGTCATGTGCATTGGAAATCCCTAAGACGGTTGTTGGAAGGTTTAGGTTGTGTTTTACGTGTTTAGTGTCGTTTTGTTTATTTGTTTTTATTCTGTTTTGCTCGAGGACTATCAAAAGCTAAGTGTGGGGGTATTTGATAGGAGCATATTCATGCGACTTAAATGGCTTGTTCTCGTACATTTACGTTATGTTTCTTTAGTTATTTTAGTTCTTTATGCTTCTTTTGTGTGTTTTCAGGTTCTAAGGGCTTAGGGAGCAAGAAAGTGCATTTTGAGGCCATTTGGAGCATTTTTGGGCATGGATTGGATAGCTTATCCATGGAGCCAAAGTTTGGACGAATTTGAAGGCCTTATTTTCACTTTGGACATAAAACAAAGGGCCTAGCCCATTCTCTCTTATTCTATCCCTTATAGCCATGCAAAGAACCATCCATTCCATCAAAAACAATCCATCAATTCACATGCAAAACCACCATTAACATACATGCACCCAAACAAAGCCAACCTAGCTAACCCTACATGCATTATTTATTAGCATCTTTACAAGACATTATCATTGCATAACATTCCACTTCCACCTCTTTCCAACCTAATTCACATGCATATCAACCCTACATACATTAATTAGTCATTCTTTTCATATTACACTCAAATGCATTCACATGCATTTCAAGAAGCAAAACAACATTGTGCCGTGAGCTTCCCTTGCATTTTCAGCTTTCCTCCTTGCATTCACATGCATAACCAACCTAGTGTCACTCCCATTCATTCCCTTTAATTATTTAGCCATTATCATACATTTATTCTCCCATAAACAACCCAACAATGCCGTGAGTTCCCACTCCCATTTCCAACTTTCCATAACTTTTCCTAGTTGTTTTATTACATACATTCCCCCTTCATTATTCCAAACACATGCACCCATAATCATTCATCCCCTCCTAGCTGCAATATTCCCTCTTTTGTTCCCCCATTTCACCTATAAATAAGCATCCAACACTCCTCAAAATTCATTCACTCTTCCATACACATTTTCAGTTACAAACACTTCCATTTTCTGTGCAGTTTTTCTCCTTCATTGCAGCCACTATCCAACCACTTCCCATCCCTCCAAAACACTTCACATAATCCCCAAAGCTCACCTTAGACCTTGTGCTACAACAACGAGGAAGAAAAGAGTGCTTAAACGTTCATACAATTCAAGTTTGAGTTGTTGGAATGTTTAGGTGTTTCTTTGATTTCAAAGTTTAAATTTAATTCTCTTTGTTTTGTACGTATGAGAAGGGAAGAGAAGAGTGCCTAAACGTTCATACAATTCACGTTTGAGTTGTTGGAATGTTTAGGTGTTTCTTTGATTAAAAAGTTATGAGGAACTAAACCCCCTTTAGCTAGGGGGTGATTCGAAACTATGTTTATATTTGCATTTTGAATTGATTAAGTTTGGTTGGAATTTCATAAGTTGTGGATTCAATTCGTTTAACTGTTTGATTGATAACTTATTTATGTATGTTCATTGAGATTGCAAGCTTAATTTTCATGCATAAATATGACGCTAGAATATAAGTGAATTTCACCTAATCGTTATGAACTTATATTCACAAGTAGTAGAGGTTGCTTATAAACAATCGCGTTAAACGAATTCTTGGCATAAGTTTCATGCGTATTCCATAGTAACGAATGCCTCGTCGATGTTTATGATTTCCGTTGAACTTAATGATCTTGGTTAAATGTCTCTATCATGCGTATTCCATAGTTAGGGACTTTGATTAAGAATAATTTGGTTGTAATGCGTATTCCATTCAATCCAACGAATTTAGGGAAATCTGAAAGTTAATCTAAGCGGATCTAATTAACTTGGAGCATTGAGTTTCACAACTTATCGAAAGACCAACTGAGAATCAATTTTGTTTGCAAGTGTAACATGTGTGGAGAAGAACCCCTTGGCTATTCCATCATCCATATTTTTATCACATTCATATTTACATTTTGCCTTTAATTATATTCTGTCTTTTTAATTTAATATCGTCCAACCACAATTCCCCCCCTATTTTGTTAAGTCTTAATCATTCGTATTTGTTTTATTTTTGTATCTTTAAGCTTTTGGAGTCATAAACAATTGCAAATTCGTCTAAATCAAGTTCTAGCTTCTATTTGAGTCAATTTGATTGTTTTAGACAATTTGAGTTTTTCAAAGCCATTCTGAGTCATAGTAGTCTTGTTAAGAGTATTTTAATTTAGTTTTTATGTTTTTAAGTCAATTTAGAAGGTTTTAGCAAGCCCTCCTAATCCCCGGTCTAGAACGATCCCTCACTTATCCATTCTACTACAATTGTCAAACGAGGGTTTAATTTGAGTGTCAAGTAATTCTCGCATCAGCGTCAGGTAACTTCGTTACTATTTAATGAAATATTCCGTCAATTCTGATGGAATATTCCTAACGTCCGGCAGTCTCTGTCAGGTGTGTGGCCTGCGCGTGTGGCCGTGGGCTAAGCGGCGCATGAGGGCGCATCCGGCCTTCGGGCGGCAAGTGCTTGACATGTACAAGTCCGTGACTTCGTGTAGATCATTTTTGTATATTCAAAACTTCCGTTTGAGCAATGTATGAGAGATTTACCTTATCACATCCCGGCCTAGGCCCTCACCACATCCCAGGCTCGACTCCACTGTAGCACGATATTGTCCGCTTTGGGCCCCAACCACGCCCTCATTGTTTTGTTTCTGGGAACTCACACAAGAACTTCCCAGTGGGTCACCCATCTTGGGAATGCTCTTGCCCGAACTCGCTTAACTTCGGAGTTCTTATGGAACCCAAAGCCAGTGAGCTCCCAAAAGGCCTCGTGCTAGGTAGAGATGGGAATATACATATAAAGCTTACAAGATCCACTCCCCTGGGCGATGTGGGATGTTACAATCCACCCCCCTTAGGGGCCCGACGTCCTCGTCGGCACACTTCCGGCCAGGTATTGACTTTGATACCAAATTATCACATCTCGGCCCGTGCCCCCACCACATCTTGGGCTCGACTCCACCATAGCACGATATTGTCCACTTTGGGCCCTGACCACACCTTCACGGTTTTGTTTCTGGAAACTTACACAAGAACTTCCTAGTGGGTCACACATCCTAGGAATGCTCTTGCCCAAACTCGCTTAACTTCGAAGTTCCTACGGAACCCGAAGCCAGTGAGCTCCCAAAAGGCCTCGTGTTAGGTAGAGATGAGAATATACATGTAAGGCTTACAGGATCCACTCCTCTGGGCGATGTGGGATGTTACTTACCTAGCTTTTTTGAATATGTCCTATTTAATTTATTAGTTTAGTTATTTCACATATAGGTGAAAATTATCTCGAGAACGTACGAGGTCAAGCGAGGCTAGGAGGCTACGATCCAACCACGTACCAATGAGTGGGCATTTTGTTTTCGTATATATATATATATATAAACCTTATAGTTTCCACAAATGCTTTTGAATTGATTTATGCATATCATGCCACTGTTGTTTTTAGATTGATATTACGCCTATTATGCCATGATTAAAGATGCTATAAGAAATGTTATAATGCTATGGAACACTAAAACAATCATACGAGATGCACAGGTAAGTTTACATTGTTAACTAGAATTATTGAATGGTTATGGCATGTTTATATTTATGTAGTCTTCTCATCATTGCTACAACCTGATGTTAGTGCTCGCCCAGGGCCAGTGCTAGTCTTTCACGTGTATGTTCACCTATGCACCGCACACTCGCCTTGGATCCAAGTAGGTGTCGGTCCTGTCGTACAAGTTGTATTAGGCAACTCCGACTCATAGTGACCACGATTATCGCTAGTCTTCACGTGATTATAGCACTAGAGCGTACTTATACATTATGCCACAGTCATGTTCATGTTAGAAACTATTTGCATGAACTCGTGTGCTAGTGTAGATTGATGAGCAACATGTTTTCATTATGCTATTGTTGAGATATCGTAGTTTGGCGCATTTCTGTCATCATTGTTAATTACAGTTGTTTTCATACTTATACGTAGTATGATTTTCTAAAAACTATACATGATTTACAGCGAGGGGTTAGTATGTTCGGAAAATAGATGTGTTTTATAAACCTTTGCTTTTGTGCCCACTCACCCTTTTGTTTTTCGCCCCTCCAGGTCTTAGACAGCCGAATTCTCTAAGGCATACAAGAAACTCCAGCGAATTCTGACATATCTAAATAAATGTAGGGACCCTGTCTTGGTTGTGTATTAAGCACTATAATTAGTTCCGATTGCACTCTTTTGTTGCCTAGGCTTTGAATATTTGTATTCTATGGATTATACCCACTACTGCGCACCCACTTTATTAGTTTAAATAAGTTCTAGTTTCAATTTTATTTTTTTTCACATTTTTACATCACCTACACCTTTGGTTATGTCACTTTCAGGTGACGGCCAACATGCCTCGACTTCAGTCGGGGTGTGTCATTGTAGTCTCAATCCTTATTCACCAATCTACAAAGAACAAAGAAAATGAAAAGGTGAAAAATCAAAACTGGATTTTGGGGATTTTCCCTAGCTCTCTAGATGCCCAATCTCTTTTAACAACACACAATAATCTGTCGACGGACTCTATCTTTATATTTTAGTTTGAGTGGCTTGCATTGTATGGCTAATTATTTCTCACACTATCTAATCAAATGAAGGGGAAAGAGTTTTAGTTTGAAAGATGGTCCTAAATCAACACACACAATCACCAGGCATTGTGTAAGATAATCACCTTTCTAAATTAATGACAAAAAAAAAAAAAAAAAAAACAACCCCAAAATTAGACCCTTGTTTTTTAAATTGGGAAGATGGCAATGAAGGCGGCATAGGTGGAGGAGAGAGAAGATGCAAAGGATTGCATGCTTGGAGGAGAGACAACAGATGCAGCGTACAAGGATTTCTCTCAAATGGTGTGGTAGCAGCGCCAACTAAGTAACTGTCTGCGCATATAAATGGTGGTGGTGGTGTGGGGGGGGGGGGGGGGGTGAGAGATGGGGATGAGATTTGTGAACTACCAAAGCAGAACGTGGATGAAGTAGAAGGACGATCATGGTGAAGCGCGATCTCGTTATGATCATAGGGTGTTGAGGTGAGAAGTGTTAACTGCCAAAACACGTTGGTGAATGAATATTTGTGTTGGACTCAAATACCCTTAGGAATATAATAATTGTTTTTTTTTTTTACAAGGTTGTGTTTTTTTTGTTTTATGGGTTTTTTAGTTCAAAAATGTATGATGAAGTCTTGAGACATGAAACTTGACTTCTGGTTTTCTCATATTAGAGATTAGAGATGTTTGGACTCAAATACCCTTAGGAATATAATTCTTCTTGTTTTTTTTCACAAAGCTGTGTTTTTTTTGTTTGAGGAGTTTTTTAGTCCAAAACTTTTTGGTACCAAACTTGACTTCTAACTTTCTAATATTGGAGATAAAGATTAGTAAAGATATATTTACGTAGAATTATCGTATAAGTTTGCATAACACAGAAGACTATCAATAAAACAAGATCAACAAAGTGATTAAAATCAACAATATACAAATCTCAATACTACTACTTGGTTCGAAGTTCCAATTAGCTGGACAAAAAGGTGCAGGGGCAAAATGAAAAACACTAAAAAAACTGAACCTGACGTGAATCGAACACGCAACCTTCTGATCTGGAGTCAGACGCGCTACCATTGCGCCACAGATCCATACATGCGTACTGCCTACCTTAACCACACATATTCAAAGTTAAAAGTCTAGTAAGCCTTCATCTTTTACTTTTTGTTTTTACTATTGGAACAACGGTTTGATTTTTCCCATTTGCTCATTCCCGCCCACTTCAGTTCTTCCATTCCAAAATTTTTATTTACCCATTTATATAATACAAACAAACAACTAACCCCCAACTCAAGAACCACCCACCACCCACCTAATGGGAAAGATTTTCTTATATCGCCATTTCACCACATGGGTAATCATTTATTAAATAGTTAACTTACTTTTTATACATATGACGATCATTTATTAGACAATGATATTACTAGAACAAAACATTAATTGCATGCCCTTCACCTAATGAGATAACTTACCAAGATCCACAAGTTTTATGGATATGGTAGTTCAACTAATTTGCGACAATAACAATTTGCTAATCCTATATAGGAAGATTTGAAATGTGACCATGAATTCGGAGTAAAATGCTCATCTACTAGAACTAGAACAGCAACCAAAAATGTAAACAATAACATATTCTGAAATATAACAAACAAATTCCCTCTCAATTACAAATTGGCAAATTTTGCCAACTTCATACTAAAACTTTTACACATAATTAAAGAAAATTAAAAACCAACACTATCACCCGTAATGCCTACAAGTACACGGTTAAAAATACGGTATTTCTATTGAGACTATCTGATGAATACAAGTTTACAAAAGAAAAGAATGCAAAATTTCGTCTGACTGCGTGTTCCCAAGGTGAATAAATGTAGCAGAATCGACTTCAGAACAAAAATTTTCAGTACACAAGTTTCCGGCCAACAAATAATTCAATTTTCCAAGTTGTCAGGCCCAATACTTATCTTTATCCACATATCCATCACAGGCATTCTGTGAAACTCGAAAGTTGCGTCATCTCCATGAGAAGTTGCCACTGGGGGAGACTTACTAACCAATAATTTGGACTGGAGAAAATTAAAACCCAGAAGCAGCAAAGTATATAACAATATTACCTTGAAAATTCCCTCTCCTAGTTTTCCCCGTCGAGATTCAACGTTCCATCTCATTGCTCTAAGCTGGTGTTCATCTCAACTAACTTTTGTTGTTCTTCCTCCATCTCTTGTGCTTTTACCTGATTCACAACCTTAGGCTTGTTGCTTGTAGATTGCTGATACATAACACCGCCTAGCATACATATTAACAGCCCCACTGTACCAACAATGGTTGAATGCTTGTCCCAAATAATCAGATTAATCACAACAGTCAATAGCTTGTTCACTATACCAAGAACAGTAAATCCAGTTGCAGAAATTGCCCTTCGGCAAGAAAATCCAAAGAAAGAGATAGATAAACCAAATAAACAAGATAACCCCACTGGCAAAAGCACATTAAAAGAATACCAATCTGATTCATCAGTGATTTCATGCTTAATCTTCTTCAATTCTCCCATTACTAGTAGTTCAATTGGAAACAGTAGAAGAGCCTCGAGATTGTTATAGAGTACAAGACCCCATGTATTTAAGCCGATGGTCATTACCACATGCTTTATGTAGACAAAATCTATCGACATGCTTACCAAGTAAGCTAGAGCCCAACTATAAGCCGTGACTGTGAACTGGTAATCTGTAAGCACATAAATCACACTTCCCCCAAAAATTGTGGCAAGTGAGGCCCATGTCCTAATTGATGGCCATGGCTGGTGCAAGAAGAGAGTCTCTCCTATAGCAACAAAGATTGGAACAACTGAACGAAAGACAATGAAAGTGTCGACATTGGCATGAAGAAGGAGCTCACTGTTGGTGAAGAGAGAGAGGTAGAATATAATTGCTGCAGGTAGGAAGCGCCACATGGTAAGAAGGTCAAGCGAATCATGTTCTAGCAACTTAAGCCAGCCACATACAAGGACCCCCATAGCACTTGTAAAATACTGTAAAGCAGTTAGTGCCCCAGGATAAGGAAATTTTACGACAGCCCATTTGTTGATAATGGAAAGCAATGAGGCAGATAAGCAGTAACCAGCAGCTATACCATAGACTGAGATTTGTTGGAGTATGACACCATACCAGTTTGGTTGGATATTACCAAAGAGAGTTGGGTCACTTGAACCACCCTGGGCCTGATGGCCCTGACCAACTTGAGGATTCTCCACACCATTTCTATTAGACATCTATCGTAGGATAAAAACATCTTTGTAAGTCCACACCATTATTTCATTTATATTTTTGCAAAATTCAGAAACAAATGCTTAACATAAACATCAGGCAAGAATAGCACCTTTCTCATGGACACTTCAGTTTCATCCATCTTGCTGGATTCACCAAGGACCTCCACTTGTTCAAGCAACTTCTTTAACTTTTCCTCCAGAACAAACAAATGTTCAGACTTTTCACTTGACAGTGGATGTGGTAGAGCAGGTTCCACCTCCTGATGACGGCGTTCTCGCTCACGCCTTACTCTTCTATCCAAATCCATAACCTGTAATGCAAGTAGATATGACAAAGAAATACAGGTGAATATTTTATTTTCATTGAGCATAAATATAGGTGAATAATTCTAGATCATCAAGCCCAATGGAAAGATGTGCAACTTACCAACATCTCACAAAACTGAGCAAGTTCGGCTTCAAACTTGGGAACATATGCATCATGCTGTGGTGACTTCTCAAAACTACAATCACAAAATAAAAAGACACACTTAGAAATAAAATACAAAAAAATAATCAGTCCAATAGCAAGTAGAAAAAGGGTGAGGGGAACCACAAGAGCCTTGAAGGGAAATAAAAGGCAGCAGCTGATGGATTTATGATGAAAAGGCAGACAGTAAGCTCGTAAATTTCTGATAAAATGGAACAAAGCATATGTAATGACCTCAGATGATGATCTGATTTTGAAATCTAAACTTCAAGTTTCAACAAAACAATCAAAATACTCTCATAAAAGCTTAGTGAAAGCAATTGTATACCATTTTCCAGATGGTTAAAAATTTATTCTTCAACATTTTCACGTAACAAAAATGAAATAAAAAAGAAGCTCGCAAAAGGCTTCAAGCTCCAGGAACAGAAACCCTTGATAAAATAATAAAGAAAGACAGTAGTAGATATTGGGATGTGAAACATCAGCAAGCAACTATTTTAGTAAGCTAACTTGCTGAAATGGAATGGATACATTTCTATTCCCTTATAGGCAATCAACTATTCTATAAAAAATACCGATAACTTATAGCAGCAGCTTAGAATACCATGGTTGAAGTATTGCGATATTGAATTTTCATTCCACATGTATGAATCTGTTAATTATGCATAAAATAGAGCTTTTGTAGCGAAACCAGTACAACAAATTAACTTAGGATGGAAAAAGAAAACACAATTCCTTTAATTGCATTGGATCTAGATGTACAAAGTACGGCAACATGAAAACCTCAAGAAACATTTCCCTCAAAAAGATCCTAATCTAGAAAAAATGTCCAGTTAGTCACCTTTCTTTCAACTTTGGGTCATGTATTTGAGGGCACTGTCCTGATTCATAAACAAAAGATTTGCTGTTAGTGATGTGTTATACTCTCCCAACATCCGAAAAGCAAATGGTTTGGGAATCGAATCGTGATTCAAACATTTCTTGCTTGCTCTTTCTCATCAACCAAATAGACTGTTAAACAGGTGTAATTCAATATGAAATTTAAAAGCAATGCACCTAGATCGCTTCGAGTATTGGCGAAGAGATCGAACGGGCAAAAACAAACCAAGTAGTGCCCGCAGACCTCCTTATCATCCCAAGTAATTTCCCTCCCCCTCTTTCTCTCTTCCTCCATCAAATTACGAGCTGGAAATTGGAATTCATCAACAGAATTAAAAAAATACACACACACACATTACACACATAAACACATTACAGCAGGAGTAAGCAAAAAATTAATCCAATTAGAACCACTAAATATTACCAAAGTATAATATCTAAAATGCACGAAGAAGCAAAAGAAAATGAGTATGTAGAAAAACAACAATTAGTTAGGGTTTATGTGAGATACCTGTGCCCATAAGTTCGTGTAGCAGAGAAGGAAATTCAAAGGGTTTGAATTTGAAAGAAAAATAAAAACAAACAATTAATTTGAGTTGGAGAATAGGAAATTGAGATTAGGGTTTATAGGAAATGCACAAGTGAGGAATGAACAGCTCCCATGGCTTTTGGGCCCTCTAGGCTCTAGGCTTTAGGTTTGATTTTGAATCTCAAGGAGTAGATTTATGATTGGGAATCTGAGGGAGAACGGGACAGCGACGGTAGTGGTATACATTCCTCATTCTTTGCTAACTTTGATTCAAGGTCATTTTTCGGACAATTACTACTAATTTCCAATTTTTTTTTTAGGGTAAATTTGCTTCTTTGGTCTCTATACTATTTTTCTCCACCTATGCAATCGTGTTCGAATCTTTTCCCTTTACTTTAAAATAGTAAAGTAAAATTATTTTTAAATGTTGAATTATTCTTGTCGGTAAGACATTTCTTCTTAACATACTACGTTATGAGTTCAAACTTTTCTTTCTTTTTAATGTATAATTAATATAGAGTATTGTTCATGCAGGTCTCCAGACCACTTTTCTTTCCTTTTAATGTGTAATTAATATATAGTATCGTTAACGCAGGTCTCCAGACCTGGTCCTTGTCCCACTCTTGCCATGACATCATTGTGAAGGAAGACCCTTTGACTGTGAACTAGATCCTCGTTGGATGAAGAAGACCCATGGCACGTGATAAACCACTTCTTTAGGATGCTCAACCGAGACAACCAAACAAGAGCGCTCTAAGTAGACCACCGGACTAAGGTACTCTAATAAGACCACCAGATCAGGATGTTTTACCAATACAACCATACAAGAGTGCTCTAACCAAAAGTACAAAAAAAAAGGTTGATCCTATATACGAGGATTTGAGGGTGTTGACCCTAGAAATTACAATGCATATGTGACAAGCAAGCCAAGTAATTATGAGCTAACTACATTCTTCTTGTGAATGCAGGTGTGCCAACTCGCAATCGAGCTCAGACAGGCGAATAGAATAGATGTGGTGGTGGTGTTAAATATGCTACTGACTTATGCACCTGAGCAATTACGATCGAGGAAGGAACACATCCCTCGACCTTGGTTTCGAGAACCTAAAGATGAGATTACTATATCACTACGAAATTCAATAATTGTTCGGGTTTCATTATGCTGAACACGAGGTAACCTGGTAACACCTTGCTTCACCAAGAAGCAAATGAGATGACCTTTTTAGGCGAAATAATTGGAAACTCTTCGCCCATCAAGACTTGGATGGATAACCAACCAACCAGAAGCAGTGTTTTTCACTTATCCAAACTAAAGATGTTTGATTCTACAACTTCATTGTTGTTAATCCAAATCAAAGAAGTCACCGGTGGCCAGCACAGAGTTGTTCACTTGTTCGAGAATTGAAGATGTGTTGACGGGAAGGTTAGGATAGTTAGTGTTTTGCTCAAGAGCGTGAGAAAGGTTCCATGTAGTGCGAGGTTTTTGACATGGAGCGTTTGAGTTGTTTGTTGAGTTGAATGGGGCTTTTAATGTTGCAGAGCATCCTTTATTTATAGGCGAGGCTTCCATGATAAACAAGCATGTGGAGGCAGGGTCTTGATGGGACTGTGTTTGCTCAACGTTTACTTGAATATTCTTTTTATCCTTTCTTAACCAAAACTTCATCTACATTCATTTTTGACCTCTTTGATTCCAACTAGGATTATGAACCTAATCACCTTATGAGATTCATTCATCTTTATCCAACCACGTAGCCACTCTAATCCTTAGGATGATCCCTATTTATTCACAGCTTAGTCTGATTCTTGGCAATTTCGATTTGTGTAGGATTCGATTGAGCCACCGCATACTTAATCTTTTCACAGTCCTACCTCCATGAGGACTCGGTCGTACTGATCCTTTTCTTCGGCTAAAAGCCCATTAGCATGAAGGATATTTTCAGGACTAAGAACCATGGTCTTTGAGTCAACCCATATCGGCCCAAGCTGTAATTTTAGGCTTAAACAGAGGGGTTGCCATTTAGAAAAAAAGAATGACCTGCACTCGTTTCTTTGTGTTTCAAAGTGAAGATGACTAAAAAAAATATAGAAAGTTGGATGATATTTTTTAAGTAAATGTCCAAAATAATCAAGAACACATGTCATGTGCACAACACATGACCTATTTTGGATGAAAGATTAACGGACTTTGGGTGAGATGTCAAATTAATGATTTTAGAAAGTTGGTATGACAAATCCCCTAAAATTTTAGTTCATATGGCAAATTGAAAAAATGTGTGAAAGTTCATATAACATTTCAAATATTCTCTTGCAAATATGACACGTGTAGGATTAAGAACCATTAGGCAAGGTTTTACATGAAATTTTAGTCCACGTGAAACCTTATATTGAATCTTAATTATTAATCAAATATGATTTCAGGTTACATGTGTTGATTCGTGAGCAACTCTCCAAATTTATGATTGGATTTTTGTTGAAGCGACAACTTTTATCTTGTAATCATTTTTCAGATATAATCTTTGAGTTATGTATCGGTTCATAATCAACTTTTCATATCTTTGACTAAATTTTTATTAAGGTGACATCTCTTATCTTCAACTTCGCATGTCAATAAATGGTGTGTATTGAGTTCCACATATCACAACTTCATCCCATTCCGTTAAAATTTCTATAATCCCCAGTAATTTGTCAACTAATTCTGCAATGGATAACCACTCATGTTCAAGTTTCGACGTGAAATTTGAATAGGAGGAGCGGAGTTTTGCATTGGAGGTGGTTGCCTAAGAATCTCCAAACCCATGTGAGAGCTATTCCCTAGATATCTGATTCCCATATAAAAACTCAGTTCAAGGGGCATGCCTTTGGTTTCCGGAGCCTTCAAGAAGACGAAAACAAGGGAAATGACACAAATCATAGCGTAAACTCCAAAAGCACCGGCTAGACCTATTGAATCAAGCATCACATGTAGCGTGTAGGTGACAAATTGTCCCCAGTCCAGTACACCAAGGCGCAGATGGCAATGCACATGCCACGCACCCTTGTGGGAAATATTTCAGAGTAGAGGATATTTGGAATTGGCCCATAGGCCATGACAAAGACGCAGAAATAAGCCACAACACAGGGTTGATGGTGCTGCATGAAGAACTCAACCCAAGGTCAAAACGTTGGTAATGACGAGCAACACTATCAACACTGGAATCGTAGTCTGCAACAAGGAATGCAGCAGTTAAGGTTTAAACTCTACACCTGTTCCTTGTCAGTTATGCCAATTTATAAGCAATTTAGTTAACAAAGAAAAGAAAAACTAAAATTAGAAAACAATCATGGGCGATGGACCAAAATTCAGTAAACATATCTCCGAATTTATCACCAATGATCTCCACTAGTTTCTTTTTTGTACCATTTTAATTTTGCATCTTAGTCGTATCAAACATTTCATCAATCTAATAAAACGAAAAGCATTGTCAAACAAAGAACATAATTTAGTGACTCTTTCAATATTATCTACGATTGAATGATACAAAAATTGAATAACTGAGATTAAAAATATAACATCTAAATAGGTATGGAAATTAAACCAACAAACGTTCAATTTCATCCTCATAGTCCTTTGGCAAGCGCACAAATTGCAAACATCACCACTCTATGTTTGAACAACAATTGGTCCTATAGATGAGTGATAGGATTTTTACCGCCTAGACAAATAGGGTTAAAATCACATAAAATACTTTCAAGAGTACAAGGATGTTGTAGTATAGATTCTCATGCAAGGTCGTTCTCCACAAGGACTATTTCAATAATTTATGTAAAAACAATTCCTAATTAATTACTTAAAACTAAAAATTGAGAAAGGGGATTTTAAAATTGGGTAATATTAAAAACAAATTTTAATTAAAAACAAATAGTAAATTCTCCCAAAACTAATACGATAAAAGAAAAGAGTTTTAAATACCAATTCGTTTTATGTATTTTTACCAATTACTTATGATCTACAAATGCCACTTTGAAGGTTATGTTTTCCTAATATATATTCTACTTGGAACCTCCAACATAGAACGTATATCTAACATGCAATCCGTCTGGACGTTTGGATCAAATATGAACATGAGAGACTCATTATGTTTTATGAAAACCATTTGAAAAACCATGCAACCCTTAAGACATGATGTTCATCTTAAGTGAAATTACAATTATTAACCACAATAAGTCAGCATTAATTTCAAGGAACATTTCGACCAAATTTGCATCAAATTACTTTTCTAAATATCCTAATGGTGATCAAGCATTAAGACAACTAAACAGTTTAAAACGGTGATCAATAATTCAAAGCATGCATGCAATCAATCATAAGCAATTAAATACAAATTACATATTCATGCTAAGGCTCAAGGCTTTGCCTTAGCAAAACAAATTAGTTATGCATATTCATAATTAAAATCATAGAAAATATTATTATGAAGAAAAAGAATGAAAATACCTTAAAGTAAAAGTCTGAAAATCTTCAAGCACTATTACAAAATCATTTATTAGTGTCGCTATGATAACCGACAAGAAATGTGTATTATTGTTGGATATTAAGCAAAATCTAACAGAAAATGGATGCAGTGGCGGATATAATAAGCGACAAATTTTCCAGCGTCAGAAAATGAATTTTTCGACAGAAAATACTTTAAAACCGACAGAAATTGTGTCAGATAGAACAGCCAGAAATTGTGTCGGATATAAACAATAGAGAATAAATTAAAACCGATGGAAAATAAATTAATAATCAATAAATAAGAGCATTCTCTGTCGGATAAAACCTACAGAAAATATATAAAACCGACAGAACTTATGTCGTCTGTAACCGATAAGGAATATATTAATAATAAGTAAGACCATTCTCTGTCGGATAAAATCGACTGAAAATATATTAATAATAAAAAAAATATGAAAAGGGCATGAGAGCATTCTCCCTTCTCCTTCTCGTTCTCATTGAGCATTCTTACCCAACATGCTTGAACCAGATTTTGCAGCTAATGAGCAAACCAGATTGAGCTAATAAGGTACACCATATTCTTCAATTCTTCAAGACAGAAGATACTCATGAGAGATTAAGACATCAGCAACATTCAACATTAGCAGTATCTTTTCCCTCTTAACACTTCTACAACTAAAAAATAAAGAGAAAAAATGGCGCACTCGGCCAACATGCTTGAGCCAGATTCCGCATCATCTGTGTCGGCATCATCCTCTTCCTCAGCTTGAAAAAACACGGCACTCTCCTAAACACGATTACTGATTGTGAAAATAATTTTGGACTACTCGGATAAATCCCTAAATATCTATGAAATACCAATAAGATGGAGCCTTTATTGATATCTGCCAAAATATGAATTATTCATATCCAACAAAAACATAAATTAAATCATAGGTGGAAGCATGTGGAAGGACTTATAGCGCTGTAGACATCAAAATTTCGGTGAAATGAATGTTGACCAATAATTAAAATTCAACACTCACGTGTCACATAAATTTTACATGTAGCGTGTGACTCAACGAAAAATCGAAATAAATTGGAAAAGTCATCAAATAGGACACGTGTCAATACCTGGCAGAAATGATTTATTTCATTTGATTATTTAAATCCAAAAATCAAGTTTTGGAATTCTATAAATAGGAAGCCAAGGCATTCATTTTGGGAGAAGAAAAGAAGAAAAAAAAAAAAAGAAAGGAGGGAAGAAAGAAAGAGGGGAATTTACATCACACCAAAACCTTGAAGCCTTGAAACTCTAAAGCTCTCAAGCAAATCCCGAAGGATCAAGAAAACACTCTTCGTTCTTCGTCAAATCCTCCTTCAAGGTCAAGCCCCAACGGCCCTTGAAGAACTTCCACCAACTCAAGATCAAGCCCCGACGGCCCCTTGAAGAAAGTGTTCATCATCCGTTCATCCTAAGATCAAGCCCCAACGGCCCTTTGGATCAACAACCTCAACAAATTCACACATCCAATCATTCTTCAAGATTAAGCCCAAAAGCCCTTGAAGATCCGCTCATCCATCAACCTTCAAGATCAAGCCCAAAAGCCCTTGAAGAAATCCACACAACCATTATTCAAGATCAAGCCCCGACGGCCCTTGAAGAAAGTGTTCATCGTTCATCCTAAGATCAAGCCCCAACGGCCCTTTGGATCAACAAACTCAACAAATTCACACATCCAATCGTTCTTCAAGATTAAGCCCAAAAACCCTTGAAGATCCGCTCATCCATCAACCTTTAAGATCAAGCCCAAAAGCCCTCGAAGATCCGTTCATCAACTGTTCATCCCTAGATCAAGCCCCGACGGCCCTTTAGATCAACAGCTCATCCACAAACCTACACCCTACGAAGATAGAATCAGAGGATCAAATTACAAAGAGATTGTAACCCCAAAATCATTAAACACAAAAATATATTTTGTACACGGTATTCTTGTTTCTTGTTTTCAGGAACTTTTCGTGTTTACAAATTTGGCACGCCCAGTGGGACCATCTCTACCTCTCATCTCTGTCTCCGTTCAAGATATTCAAGCACAGTCCATGGCTTCAAACAAAGAACAAGTCATGACTATCGGCACTACCTCCATTGAAAAACAGCTGGTTCAGATGAAGGAAACAATTGCAAGGCTGATAAAGACTGCAGAGGAGAAAAACTTGCAAACCGCCGGACTCATCAACCGTCTGGAGGCGCAACATGGTGTCATAGTGAAACCAAGCTCTCTTCCAACTAAGAGGACCGAAGAAGGCTTCAACCCAAATGCCTACGAACTCATGTCAAAGGCTAGGCATGACTTTGCTTCCTCTTCAAATCTTGGAAAAAAGGTTTCAAACACCGTCAATGACAAAGATCGCGACCTCACCGAGACTCAAAAGAAGTTGAAGGAGCATGATTATGGAGTTGACAACAACAAAGCTAGACTTGGCTTCACACCAAATGCACCCGTGAAGATTTCAAGCAAAGTGAAGAAAGCTAGCGCTCAACACATCAGCGTGAGCATTGAACAAGACCAAGAAGAGCCTAAACCCTCCCCTCGGACGTCGGTCTTCAATAGGATGAGCCATTCAAGCTCCAGAACTTCAGTGCTTAATCGCATTGGTGGTCAAGACCGAACCTCTGTCTTCAAGAGGCTTAACGCGCCAACATCCCAAAGCTCTATTTTTGAAAGGTTGTTAAAGCCTAAGAAACAAAGCAACACAGCTATCTCTCCTCTGCGACGATCAACTTCAGAAAGATTTGAAGATAATGGTAAGCCTTTTGGAAAGAGGAAGACAACACCAAAGGAAGAAAAGCTCGATGGGTTAGGAGAAAAAGACGACGCTCGAAGCTTGATTCCTTCAAGGATGAAGCGCCAAGCAATCCTAGAGGTCGACACAAAAGGACCACTGAAGGTAAGGAGGCGCATCATCGTCCACACTGGCAAATCTTCATGCCAACAAACCCAAGAGAACGGCACTGAAGAGGAGATCCAAGATGTTTTCTACATCACGGTTCAAGAAGGTAAAGAAGACGAAAGCCCGAGGAAATACTCAGAGTCCCTACTCTCCGACGCTGATCCGAGCGGCAGTACAACCATGCAAGTCATGACCACTGGAGCAACTTCAATCGAGGAGCAGCTAGCTCGGATGAATGAAGCAATCGCAAAGCTCACACGGACTGTGGAAGAGAAGGACTTGCAGATTGCCGCACTTGTCAACCAACTAGATGCGCTGCCCGACGTGAAAGTCGACCCAGATGTTGGCCTATTAAAGAAAGAAGTCGACGAAGAAGAGGAGCCACCAGCGGAGAAAGTTGAAGAGAAGCCGAAGCTAGACCAAGCAACGACATTCATGGGATCTCTCTTTATCCAGCAGCTACAAGAGATGATCGCAAACACTATCAAGACACAGTACGAAGGAAGCTCGCATGACTCCGTACTGTACTCAAAGCTTTACTCCAAGAAGATTGATGCTTTGAAGATGCCAAGGGGTTATCAGCCCCCAAAATTCATGCAGTTCGATGGAAAAGGCAACCAGAAGCAACATGTCGCCCATTTCGTTGAAACTTGCAACAATGCTGGGACAGAGGGAGACTACCTCGTCAAACAGTTCGTGCGTTCGCTGAAAAGTAACGCTTTTGACTGGTACACTGACCTCGAACCTGAGTCTATCAACAGTTGGGACCAGCTAGAAAGGGAATTCCTCAACCGTTTCTACAGCACTCGTCGTACTGTAAGCATGCTAGAGCTGACCAGTACGAAACAGTGGAGAGATGAACCTGTCGTCGACTACATAAATAGATGGCGTTCATTAAGCCTGGATTGCAAAGATCGGCTTTCTGAAACCTCCGCCATTGAGATGTGTGTTCAAGGCATGCAGTGGGGACTACACTACATCCTTCAAGGCATCAAACCACGAACATTTGAGGAGTTAGCCACCCGCGCCCATGATATGGAGTTAAGCATCACCCGTTATGGGAAGAAAGAACAGATCGTCGACTACAAGAATGACAAAGTTTTGGGGCCAAAGGTGGATAAGGCTGCGTGGAAACCCACCAAGGAAGCAATGACGGTCAACACAACTCCAGTCAAAATCCATACACGAAGCAAGGCGATTCAAACCGAAGCTTTTCGTGATCAAGAGATATGTAAACGCACTTTGAAGGAGCTTGAGGAGAAGACTTATCCATTCCCCGACTCTGACGTGGTTGCCATGTTGAAAGACTTGCTTGACAAAAAGGTGATTGACCTACCTGAGTGCAAACGGCCAGAAGATATGAACCGTACTGACAGTCCAAGGTACTGTAAATTCCACCGCTTCATTAGTCATCCGACGGAAAAGTGCTTTGTGCTAAAAGATCTCATCATGAAGTTGGCTCAGAAAGGGATCATCGAGCTAGATCTTAATGATGTGGTGAAGTCAAACTATACCACCGTCACTTCTGGCTCTTTGAACTCAAAATCTTCACCTCAACCGCTGGGGGCATGCTCCAAAACCATGTCAGTCAAGTCAAGTGAAGTTGAAGGATGGACTTATGTCACTCCAAAGAAAATGCACAAGAAACATAGGTCTCCTCCACAAGTTCACCAATCGGAAAGGGGGCAAAGCAGCTACCGTCAACCTTCAAAGCTACATGAAAATGTTGAGGATGATGAAATTATGACACAAAGATCGTCCGTTGCCATTACGATGCGCGATTTTTTCCCAGAAGACTTCTTCAATCACTTAGTCAAGACTCCTTGCTATGAATATTGCAAGGAATGCCTCTCTAAGATCGTTTGACAAAATCATAAAAAAAAACGCTCCTCGTTTGCACGAGCCTAAAAGGCGACAACCAAAGCTCCTTGTCCGCACGAGCATAAAAGGCGACAACAAACGCTCCTTGCCTGCATGAGCTGAAAATGCAAACGGCACCAAGATGCTCCTTGCTTGCATGAGCTGAAACTGCAAATGGCACCAAAAGCTCCTCGTTCGCACGAGCCTAAAAGGCGACAATCAAACGCTCCTCGTTCGCACAAGCCTAAAAGGCGACAACCAAAGCTCCTTGTCCGCACGAGCATAAAAGGCGACAACAGACGCTCCTTGCCTGCATGAGCTGAAAATGCAAACGGCACCAAGATGCTCCTTGCTTGCATGAGCTGAAAATGCAAACGGCACCAAGATGCTCCTTGCTTGCATGAGCTGAAACTGCAAATGGCACTAAAAGCTCCTCGTCCGCATGAGCCTAAAAGGTGGCACCAAAAGCTCCTTGTCTGCACGAGTTAAAACTGCAAACGACACCAAAAGCTCCTTGCCCGCAAGAGCATAAACTGTGTACGGCAAAATCATCATCAAAACCATCACTCATTTGAACTACGTTATGACTTGATCTCTTCTTTGGAAGAGTACGTAGGCAACTTGAAACTTCAAAACTTCAAGTACAGTCACATCAAAATAAATAAATAAATGTTTCATTAAAGAAAGTCAATTTTATTACAAAAGAAAAGAAAAAAAAATACATATGTTACTATGTATTAAAAATATATATATATATATATATATATTTATTCTCTACTAAAAAAAAAATAAAAAAATAAAAAAAAAATAAAACAAAAAAAATAAATAAATAAATAATATATGTATATATATACATGTTAAAGTGGGTTTGCCTACACTTAAGACCCATGCCAACTCAAAGAAACGGAAGTTGAAGTCCACAAAAAGGAGCAGCCGGATTCCACTAGCCCAAATCCAGGCCCAGCTCTCTCTCCTCTCAGTCAGTCGCACACAGAAACCAAAACAAAAAGAAATCCAGGAAAACAGAGCATCTCTCTCTGTGGCTCTCTCGCCTTCCTTTGACAGACGAGACGATGCAGCTGCAGCAGCGGTCTACAATTCTCGACGTCCCATTCATCTGAGACGAATAATCAGAGCAACAGCAACCCCTGATCTCAATTTTTCTTCTTTCTTCCGCAAATGGCCAGGAAAGGTTTCGTCTCCGGGGAGGGAACTGTGACCGACGCCGATGCGCCCACGGCGGCGGAGAAGGCGAAGGCCGTAGAGATAAAGAAGCAGCTGGAGAGGCTGGTGAAGGCCATTGTCGACGAAGATGACTACAGGGTCGAGACAGCCGACGAGGCCATCAGAACCTTGGCTTCTTTGAAAGACTTGAAGTCCCAAAAGTCGTTCTCTTTCAAACTCGCTGAAGGCGGTAGCCATGGCGGCGGTGTTCTTGCGGGCGTTCCTAAAGAATTCATATGTCCCATTTCCGGAGAGCTCATGGCCGACCCTGTTGTCTTGGCCACTGGAGAGACTTTTGATCGACCATTCATTCAGAGATGGTTGAACGAAGGCCACAGAACATGCCCTCAAAAAAACCAAGTCATCTCTCATACTGTCCTTACCCCTAATCACCTGGTTCGAGAAATGATTTCACAATGGTGCAGGGAGCGTGAAATTGAGCTTCCGAAACCTGTTCAGGATATTGATGAGCAACTTGTCACCAATGCAGACCGAGGATATCTGAATTCATTGCTTGAGAAGATGTCATCATCTCTATCTGATCAGAAAGCAGCAGCAAAAGAGCTTCGACTGCTAACAAAGCGAAGTTCATCATTTCGGGCACTTTTTGGCGAGTCTACTGAGACCATTCCGCAATTGCTCAACCCACTTTCACCAGGACATGTTGATGCTCATCCTGATCTTCAAGAAGATCTGATCACCACCGAAGGTTGCTTGGTTGCCAGCACCAACCGTGGCTTCAAAGCTATCAACTTGTCCGGCGGAGCCACCAGTGTATTGCTGAGAGATGGGATGACCAGAGCACCTTGTGTGAGGTTCAACTCTGCTAAGAGAGCTGCCGAGTTGAAGTTCTACTTGGAAGAACCCAACAATTATGACACCTTGTCCACGGTTTTCAACAGGTCAAGCAGATTCGGTAGGCTTCAGACAATTACGTGTGCCATTGTTGGGAAGAACTTGTACATGAGATTCATCTGCAGCACCGGTGATGCTATGGGGATGAACATGGTCTCCAAAGGTGTGCAAAACGTTTTGGATTTCCTCCAGAACGACTTCCCTGACATGGATGTGATTGGAATTTCCGGCAACTACTGCTCTGACAGGAAGCCCGCTGCGGTGAACTGGATCGAAGGTCGTGGAAAATCGGTGGTCTGTACTCCTTGCCTGTGCTCAATGGTGATGGTGGAGCTTTTCCCTCTGTCTCCTCACGCTGCCAACAAACCTCGAGCTCGTCACCCTGGCCACCATGATCAAAATCAACGAAGAGCTTCATTGACCGCTGTCAAACGACTAGTCGGTCTTCAAACTCGACGCCTTACACTCTGCTTCAAGCTCTGGCTGCTTCTGCACTTCCGCCATGGTCGCTACCTGTGAATGTGATTAACAAAAACAAAGTTTGTCAACTCACATCTGCTTGCCTCTGCTGCTGCCTTTGAATGTGATTGACAAAACCAAAGTTTGTCAACTCACACCCAAAGACTTTCTCCGTCTCTTACCTCCTACTACTCCAAGCTCCTCTGCATTTCCTCCCTGCCCCATGTGGGGAATATATATAAAAAAAATAATAATAAAAAAAAAAAAGAGAAGGGAAAAGAAGACTAATGATGAAAGACATAAAAAAATTATAAAGAAAGGTAATTGTGGAAGACATAAAAAAAATTATAAAGAAAGATAATGGTGGAATCCATCAGCCCATTTTGAAAAGAAGAGTAAAAAATTAAAAAGGAAAAAAAAATATAATAAAAACAATGATGGTGCTTCTGGAACCATGTGCAAAAAGAAAAAAAAAAATATATATATATAATAAAAAGAAAGAAAAAAACAATGGTGGTGCTTCTGGCACCATCTGAAATATATATATATATATAAATGAATGGTGGATCAGCGCCACCGAAAGCAAAGAAAAGAATAAAATAAAATAAAAAGGAATGATGATGGACGGTGATGTATATGTTTTATTTGTATTTAGCACAATACACTGAATAAAATAAAGCATGTCCATTAATCTCTAAGAAATTACAAGTGCGTACAAAAAAAAAAAAAAAAAAACAAAAACAAAAAAAAATGGAGCTTTCACAAAGGATGTTCACGTGAAGCCCCATTACTTGGCAAAACTCTCGGAGCGGGAGGCATCGGAGCAGGAGGCATCGGAGCGGAAGGTATCGGAGCAGGAGGCATCGGAGCGGAAGGCATAGGAGCTAGAGCATTCCAGGCCTCAATACTGGGTGGAACGCTAGATGACCAAGGAAAAAGGTGCATCTGGAGATAAGCCGCAAGCTTTTGACGGTCATTTTGAATTCGACCTTCAGATTCTTGCAGCTCATCAAGCTTCCTCTTCATGCCCGACGAATAGTTATTTGCAAGCACGTGCAAACTTCTATTCTCGTACTTAAGCTGTTTGATCTCTTGCTTGAGATTTTCCACCTCTGCCATTAACGATTCAACTTGACGGGGGCGAGCAAGTAGGCGTTGGCCCATGTTGGACACAGAGCCCGCACACTGAACGCTGAGAGCTAGGGACTCTTGAACGGCCAACTCATCGGACCGTCCTGAAAGCAGCCTACTATCTTTAGGAGTGAGGAGATTCCTAGCTACTATCGTAGCTGTTGTTGCGTCCTTCATCACAGAATCTTCACCTGTCAAAGGGCTATTAGAAGATAAGAAAAAAGGGCACCATACATTTACCTGACGCGGCGCACTCAGATCACTGCTGAGACTCAAATCTAAGCAAATGTTAGACGGGTTAGCCATTGTCAAAGGGTTAAAAGAGAAAGGTGGATGGAGTAAAATCAGAAAGGGCCGAAGACGATTTTCACAAACGGGCGATCTTCAAAGTGTGCATGTTAGAGGTGATCGATACCTCTATAAAAAGCCAAGGCGACACGACCACCGATTCAAAAAACCGGATTTTCCTGCGTGAAGTTCGGCGACGCTTTCGCGGCTTTTCAGATAACGCGTTCAACTTTGTCAAAAGATCTCTGACAAAGTTGAAAACACGTGAAGGTTATCATCCCAACTACGCGCCTTTGCCAACAAGCGTGGTGACAGAGCTGCACCCGTGACTACTTTTTCGAAGAGGCGCTCGCTCAGAAATCGAAGAGACGCTTGTTCAAAAATCGAAGAGACGTTTGTCGACAAGGGTAAAAGAACAGTACCACCACTTGCTATTGGGAAATCCCTATATATGTCGACCTTCATCTTTTATGGCAAGGCAGACCTGAAGAAAATGCCCAACTCTTCCTCACCTCTGAGGGCGCACTCCCAGCAAAGCCTGTCGAAATACTCAATTTTTTCTTCTTCCCCAAAGATGATACCAGATACCTGGAGTACAGATGAGCCAGGAGGAAACGGTAGATCGAAGCATGTGGAGACAAGCACAACAAATACATGTGCTGATTCATTCGCCGCTTCTTCCAAAGCAAAGGTATCTCATATCATCAAGGGCGAAAGCAAAGGTATCTCATATCATGCTTTTTCTCTGTCTTTTCCTTTGCCCTTGTTCTCACCTGCCAGGATAAGGACAGAGAAAGCAATATGCCGGAACCTCCACTCAAACTTGTGCTGCCACCAAGAAGTGATGGTCCATTCAAATGCAAAGTTTGCATTCAACTCCTGCATCAGAGGACAAATACTACAAGAGAAAATGCCAAACCTGCATAAGGAAATACCACTTCTGCAAAGGGAGCAAATAAAGCAAGTGAAAATGATACATCGAAGCATGTGGAGACAAGCACAACAAATATATGTGCTGATTCATTCGCTGCTTCTTTGAAAGCAAAGGTATCTCATATCATGCTTTTTCCCTGTCTTTTCCTTTGTCCTTGTTCTTACTCGCATGGCAAAGTGAAAGAAGCAATCAGCCGGCATTTGGAGTCAGTCTTCCGATCTGGAACCGACTGCCTGTAATCTATTCCCTGGTTGCTTACCTAGCGTTGCTCTCGAGTAGTCATCTTCAACGGTTGATACACTTCCAGAGAAGGGACCACTTCTGCAAAGGGGAGCAAGTAAGGCAAGTGAAAATGATACATTGAAGCATGTGGAGACAAGCAACAACTGCATATGCTGAGCTATCCTCTGACCCTCTTCAATACGAATTGGAGAGATTGAACAAAGAAACAGATAAAAGGGGTAAGCTTAGACCTTCGGGGGAGACCAAAAGAATCCTGCTGCCCAGTTCAAGAGTAGCACAAAGGAAAATCAACGATTGGAGGAAACCAGAAAATCTTCCAGTCGAACTCAAGATCAAGCCTCGATGGCCCTTGAAGAAATCTCCAGCCCAGTTCAAGATTAAGCCTGTGGAAAATCAACGATTGGGGAAAACCAGAAAATTTTCCAGTCGAACTCAAGATCAAGCCTCGATGGCCCTTGAAGAAATTTCCAGCCCAATTCAAGATCAAGCCTCGACGGCCCTTGGGTTGACATCTACATTACGGGACTTCAAAACGCATCTTCTACACGTGACAAGCACATGTCTACGACGCGCCTTGAAGTGGGGGCATTTGTAGACATCAAAATTTCGGTGAAATGAATGTTGACCAATAATTAAAATTTCAACACTCACGTGTCACATAAATTTTACATGTAGCGTGTGACTCAACGAAAAATCGAAATAAATTGGAAAAGTCATCAAATAGGACACGTGTCAATACCTGGCAGAAATGATTTATTTCATCTGATTATTTAAATCCAAAAATCAAGTTTTGGAATTCTATAAATAGGAAGCCAAGGCATTCATTTTGGGAGAAGAAAAGAAGAAAAAAAAAAAAAAAAAGGAGGGAAGAAAGAAAGAGGGGAATTTACATCACACCAAAACCTTGAAGCCTTGAAACTCTAAAGCTCTCAAGCAAATCCCGAAGGATCAAGAAAACACTCTTCGTTCTTCGTCAAATCCTCCTTCAAGGTCAAGCCCCAATGGCCCTTGAAGAACTTCCACCAACTCAAGATCAAGCCCCGACGGCCCCTTGAAGAAAGTGTTCATCATCCGTTCATCCTAAGATCAAGCCCTAACGGCCCTTTGGATCAACAACCTCAACAAATTCACACATCCAATCGTTCTTCAAGATTAAGCCCAAAAGCCCTTGAAGATCCGCTCATCCATCAACCTTCAAGATCAAGCCCAAAAGCCCTTGAAGAAATCCACACAACCATTATTCAAGATCAAGCCCCGACGGCCCTTGAAGAAAGTGTTCATCGTTCATCCTAAGATCAAGCCCCAACGGCCCTTTGGATCAACAACCTCAACAAATTCACACATCCAATCGTTCTTCAAGATTAAGCCCAAAAGCCCTTGAAGAAATCCATACACCCAGTCTTCAAGATCAAGCCCAAAAGCCCTCGAAGATCCATTCATCAACTGTTCATCCCTAGATCAAGCCCCGACGACCCTTTGGATCAACAGCTCATCCACAAACCTACACCCTACGAAGATAAAATCAGAGGATCAAATTACAAAGAGATTGTAACCCCAAAATCATTAAACACAAAAATATATTTTGTACACGGTATTCTTGTTTCTTGTTTCAGGAATTTTTCGTGTTTACAAGCGCTTTGCTTGTCTCTATGCTCAAGGGCTTGCATAGCTTCTGCCTTATTCATCCATGGTGATTGAAGTGAGAAGGAGAAAGGGAGAAGAGAAGGAGAAAGAAATGAGAAAATGGGGAAGGGAGAAGCACCGGCGCAAGGAAGAGATGGAGGGGTTTTATTTTGGAAAATTTTCATTAATGTCGGTTAAAACTGACAGAAACATTTTTTTTAAAATAAAAACCGATAGAAAATTTTCATTACTGTCAGTTATAACCTACAGAAACAAAATGGTGGCAAAAATCCGCCCAAAATTTTAAATTCCCCCCCCCCCCAAAATTTTGTTACGATTTTAAAAAATAAAATAATAATTGTGACAACCCGTCCCTAATTTTACGATTTTATAAATCTTAAAATGTGAATTCACGAGAATACCCTAGAGGCGAGGGTATTGATTTTCATTGATCGCTAGTTCATGATGCATATGAACTATTACCTTACCATATTTCAAATATAATTGGCGGTGCGAATGCGTAGACGCACGCAAAAAAAAAATTATTGAATTCGGAACTACGATAGAGGTTTTAAGGAACTATAAATTTAAAAGTACATTGGTGACGATTGTTATTTATTATTTTATTCATTTCTTATAGTTATTGTTATTTTTTTTATTATTTGAGGTGGTTAGAAAAATTAAGAAGGAGGAAAGGGAGAGGTTGCTTGATGGCAACGAATGAGAGGGGAAAAAGAGAGCACCGAAGGGACCGGGAGAGAAGTGGAGGAATGAGGAGAGGAGAGAGAGAGAAAGAACCAATCAGGCAAGAGGGAAAGGAGGGAAAGGAGGGGAAGGAAGGAGGAAAAGGGGAAGGGGATCGGTCGGATCCCCCTCGACCCATGCCAAACCTTTCGACCCGATTCTATTTCCGGCCAAATTATGTCATTTTTCAGGTGAAATTCACCCATCTAATACCTCTAAATTACTCCATAACCTTCCCTCTTCTTTTTCCACCTGAAATTGTAATGAAATTGGTTGTATTTTCGGGGGAGGGGGGAATCTCGACGGGAACCATGGGTGCCGTAAGGACTCTAGTCTGAAATCCACCAAACCTGAAACGATTCCCTCCAATTGACACCACCAATAGACTTCCCTTAAGGTCTAGAACAAAGCCTAAACAACCTTGGAGGCGGTGGAGCACCAGAGGTGACGGATCGAAGTCACCCAAATCTAGGGTTTCAGACGAGTTTTAGCAAAATTGGGGCTTTTCCAGGCCAAATTGGACTTGGTCGCAGGTATGAAAGTTGCTTTACTCACTGAGATATTCATTTTTGTGAAGTTTGAGAATTTGTAGAAATAGTTAAATTTTCCGCGAGTCGAGGCGGCCGACTGCCACCCGTGGCAGCGTGTGCGGCGGCACGTGGCCAGCAGATTGAAGATGTCGTTCTAAGTCATTTTAGATGCCTGAGTTCATAGTTGATATCCATATGATGTGAATGGATTATTCTGAACCTAGTTTCATTAAGGTATATCACTTGATTATTATATGAATCGACGATCCGACCGTTGGATCATTACTAAACTTTAATATGTGATAACACATAATATTTGAAATTATAGGAATTGACGGATCAGGAATCCAACTTTCAGATCTTCCCGAATTGGATTTGCAAGTTTATAAAATAAACGTTAACCGCTACCTTGTTTTGGCAATTGACGGAGATCCAACCGTTGGATCATAGTGAAATTTTAGGATAATGTTTTAGAAGCATAATGTGGATCTTTGGAGGTTTCTAATTGGAAATCTGATGAGCGGATCTTCCGGATTGAGTTACGTAGAGTTATGGACCCTACCGTCGATCCTTGACCGACGATTGACTTTTGATCAATTGGTATCAAATCATTCTAAAACGTCTTTAGGGATGTGTTTTACGTAAGTTACATGATCTATTGATAAGGATTCTGAGATGTGGTTTGAAAATTGTCCTAGGCGCCGTTCGTCCAGGACGCCTCGATGTACATGCTAGGAAAATGATAGGGCAGACTCTAGGTGAGTGAATCTTTTCCTTTTTTATCATATATATATATACATGATTGATAATTGCAAAAATACTTTTAAATTTAATTAAGCAATTTGTGCCATGTTATATATATTTATATGTTCTAAAGTACTACGAGATGGTTGAGTTTAGATTATGTTATGGTATATACATATGCATGCTACCTACAAATAATTGGTGTGAACTGCGATTGGCTTGATCCCTATTTAGGGTACGTAGGCAGTCTAACGAGACGTTAGATGCAGCCATACAATAAATGAGATTAAATAATCGAGACAAAAGCCTTGTTTGGGGAATTGAGCAATGTGAAGGAAGTTGGTGAAAATGTGAGATTTAACCTTAAGATTTTGGTAGTTAAATGTTGGTCATAAATCAATGTGTGAGGAATTGAGAGATTGAAGTAAAGGATTGTAAGCATTGATAGTTAATTTAAAGTAATATTTGGTTGGACTTGTTCCTGATAATTATTCCCGAAATAAATAGTTCGGGAGTGGGGCATTACATATTATGCATATTTTGCCATGTTATATATATATGTATATATTGGTAAATGTTGTGATATGGTTGAGTATTAGATTGCATCATGGCATATCCCTGTGTATACTACCTGTAAGTAATTACTGTGAATGCTTGGAAGTGCGAAGAGGAACGCAAGACGTACAGGTAAGTTCATGTGAGTTTATGGTGTTACTTGAAATGATCGAGTTATGGCATGACTATATTTATGTTTTAGGCAACTCCGACCTTGTCGTATAGGTTACAATGATAGGCAACTCTGACATTGTCGTACAGGTTGCCCATGAGTCGTACATGTTATAATAGTTACAATTAGAGCTCATAAACCTACACCCCAGTGTTAGTTCTCCCACCCATGGCCAGGGCACAGTCATTCACGTGATGTTCACCTTTCACACCTTACGCTCACCTTGGATCCAAGGTAGGTGCACAGTCTTGTCGTACAAACCACTACAGGTGGTTCCGACTCGTAGGTGACCCGCGATTATTCGCACACTCTTCACGTGATCGTAGCACTTGAGCATACTTATTTACACCTAGTCCTGTCGTACAGACCACTAGAAGTGGTTCCGACTCATGTGCAGGGATATGTGATGAGCTATGGATTCAGCCGTACAGGCCACGAGAGGTGGATCCGGCTGACATATTACTTGGATATGTGATTAGCTATGGATTCAGCCGTACAGGCCACGAGAGTGGATCTGGCTGACATATTACTTGGATATGTGATGAGCTATGGGTTCAGCCGTACAGGCCACAAGAGGTGGATCCGGCTGACATATTACTTGGATATTGACTGATGAGATATGGATGAGTCGTACAGATTACTACAAGTGACTCTAACTTATGTACTAGCATTGATTGATGAGATATGTGTGCAGTTGCACAGGTCACCATAGATGACTTCGACTTGCGTGCTAGTATGGGTTATTAAGCACATGATTATTTATATTGCTAATGAGATGCTGTGTTGTGGTATACTTCTGGATTTACTGTTAGTATACTTTTGATTTCATACTTATATGTAGTATGATTTTCTGGAAACTATATAGGTTTTACGGGCGAGGGGTCACTAACTTTGATAATTGAAATGATTTTGAAAATCTTTGTGTTGCTCTCTCACACTTTCTATTTTTGTACCCCTCCAGGTTCTAGTAGCAAAGTTTCGTATCGACGAGGAATTGTGACACTCCCCAGTTTAGGTAGCTCCTTATGATGGTATAATTATTATCTTACCTCACTGTACTTTTCTTATGCTCTGTGCCACGTGTGAAATTGGTCCAAAACCGCTCACCACGCACTCGTGTATATAGGCACTTTTAGGTTTAAATTTATTCACATTTTATGGCTTCGTCTGTGACAACCCGTTCCAAATTTTACGTTTTTATTTTATTTTAAAAGCGTGAATTTACGAAATTGCCCTAGAGGCAAGGACTTTGACTTCAGTTGACCATCGACTTGAAAGATGTGGGACTTATTCTTTTAGCATATCCTCGTAGTACTCATTGGTACGAACTTATAGGCGAAAGCCGTTTGCGAGTCCGGATTATAACGGTATAGTTACGGACGTTCGAAATTGGTTATTCAAGGTAAGTGTTTATTTAAATTAAATCCCCACTTTGTGGGGGAGGCCCAATCAGAAATGGAGGGAGAAAAGAAAAAAAAAAAAGGGAATATGGGTTTTCGTCCACCAGCACCCACCGCGGGTGCCCATTTTCCAAGGCCGATTCCGGCCAACTCCGGTGGAGTTTTTCGATGCCACCACCACCATCTTGAAGCTCTCATTCCCCTCTACAAAACCCACCCAAGAACCACCTTGATTAACCATGGGATGTGGAGTTTTGAGGCCACGAAAGTTGACGAAAATCAATGGTGCTCCGGCCACCCTTCTCGATTTTCCGGCAAATTGGCAAAGCAATGGCCGATGCCACCACTTGGGCTTTGTAGCCCATCATCCCAGGAGCAAAACGCAACCAACCTTGACCCCGTTGGACCACTGTAGACGACGAATCGACGTCGGGAAGTTTTAGGCACCCGCCGGCTTCGTGGGCAAAATTGACAATCTTCCATCCACTTTTGGACTTCGTGGCAGGTATGAAAGTTGCTCCACTCACTGAGATCTTCATTTCTGTGAAGTTTGAGAATTTTTGGAAATAGTTGGATTTTCCGGCGAGCCGGGACGGCCGACCGCCACCCGCGGCCGCACATGCGGCGGCGCGTGGCCAGTGAGCCGCCAATGCTATTTTTAGGCTATGTCGAATGTTTTGAATTCAGTTTTGTCGTTTGAATGACGTAGGTTGATCGTTGGAACCTAAATTCGTTATGATACGTTACTTGATAAAAATGTGAATCGATGATCCGACCGTTGGATCGTCACCAAAATTGGATACATTATAATACGTAATATTTAAAGATTATAAGAATTTACGGATCGGCAATCTGACTTACGGATCTTCCTGAATTGGATTTGTAAGTTAGTAAAATAAATGTTCACGGCCACTTGTTTTAGGCAATTGGCGGAGATCTGACCGTTGGATCGTAATGAAATTTTAATATGTTATTCTAGAAACATATTGTGGATCGTTTGGAGTTGCGGATTGGAAATCTGATATGCGGATCTTCCAGGTCAAGTTATATAGGGTTGTAAACCCTACCGTCGATCAAAATCGACGGTTGACTTGTGGTCAATGGGTATCAAACTATTTTAGAATGTCGTTGAGGTTGTGTTTTATGTGAATTACGTATTCTACGGATAAGAGTTTTGAGATGTGATTTGATAATTGGCCACAGAGACCGATCATTCAGGACGCCTCGATGCGTGCGCTAGAGAAGTATAGCGTGGACCCCAGGTGAGTGGATCTTTTCCTTTTTATTGTGCATATTATTGAGAGTTCTATCGACACTTTTAAATTGATTAGGTATATTACCTTCATATAATTATTGTGAATGCTTGAAGTACCTATATGAACTACGAATGGCTTGATCCCTATTTAAGGTACGTAGGCAGTCTAACGAGACGTTAGATGCAGCCATAAAATATTTGAGACAAAAGCCTTATTTGGGAAATTGAGTAATGCAAAGGAAATTGGTAAAGGCAAGTTTTAGTTTTGTGAATTAGTTAGTTAATTAGTGTTAATTGGGTTGTTATGGATAATTATCCCTAAAAATAAGTAGTTTGGGTGTAGGGCGTTATTGATTGTACACTTCTCACTGTATTGTGTATAATTGAAAATGCTACGACATGGTTGAGTATTAGATTGCATCATGGTATATCCATATGTATATTACTTGCATATAATTATTGGGAATGCTTTCAAGTGCAAAGGTGGACGCAGGACACCCAGGTAAGCTTCAGGTGAGTACATGTTGATGTTAGTGATGGTAGTGAGTACGATTGTGTTGAGATATAGTATAGCTCATAAACCTGCACCCCGGTGTTAGTGCTCCCGCCCGTGGCCAGGGCACAGTCCTTCACGTGATGTTCACCTCCCACACCTTACGCTCACCTTGGATTCAAGGTAGGTGCACAGTCCTGTCGTACAGACCACTTTAGGTGGTTCCGACTCGTAGGTGACCCGCGATTATTCGTCCAGTCTTCACGTGATCGTAGCACTTATTTACACCCAATCCTGTCGTACAGACCACTTTAGGTGGTTCCGACTCGTGTGCAGGTAGACTTATTGAGCTATTGGCTAGCCAGGATTGATGAGATATGGATAAGTCGTACAGGTCACTATAGGTGACTCCGACTTATATGCTAGCCATGATTGATGAGATATGGATAAGTCGGATAGGTGACTCCGACTTATATGCTAGCCATGATTGATGAGATATGGATAAGTTGTACATGTCATTTTAGATGACTCTGACTGATATATCACTTTGTATTGATTTAATTCATTTGGCCTACTTATTAATGTATGGTGGATTGATGGCAAACCGTGGTTTTGGTCATTTCCGAGTATGGTTTGGATATATGTATATATGTTGTACTGTCTTATGGAAAACGATACGGGTTTTACATTTAGGGGCATTACTTTTAAAGAGGTAGTAACTTTGGGAAGCTTGATTTTATTGCTTAATCACACCTTCTGTTTGGTGCCCTCCAGGTTTTAGCTGCTGAGTTTGTATCGACAAGAATCTGTGGCGAATCTTAGTATTGATGGATATTTTTGAGGGTATGATTCTTACCCACATTACTGTACCTTACTTATGCTCTGACATCGCGCGTGAAATGGGTTCGCTCCCACTCGTAGCGCACTCTGGTATTTAGACACTTTTGGATTCAAATTCATTCACTTTTTATACACTATCACATTTTATGGCTTCGTCACCTTCCAGGTGTCGGCCAGCACAGCTCGATTCAGGGTCCAAGTGGACTTTCTGGGTCGGGGTGTGTCATCGTCACCTTCCAGGTGTCGGCCAACACAGCTCGATTCGGAGTCCTAGTGGACATTCCGGGTCGGGGTGTGTCAATAATTGTTTGGTTTAATAAATAAATAAATAATATGTATTTAAATAGAATACATTTTTAAAAACTACATAAATAATTGTTTGGTTTAATAGATAATAACCCATGTAAAATATGCAATAAAGAAACAAAATGATAATTGTACAATGAAAATGTCATCACACAAACTAAATATTGTCTAATCAATACTTGAAAAACATAAATAAAAATTTGGCACAAATTACTTTTCACACTTCAAAATTTAGGCAAATATAACGGAGATATGCATTTTATGAAACTAGTTTGAATGATCTAACTATCAAACTTGTTTGTAGATACTGCAAGATTGCATACATAAAAAATCGCAAAAAAAAAAAAAAAAAAAAAAACATTCAGAGATTAGGTAACGAAAGAAAAGTTTTCGACGGTTATAAACGAAAAATCACAATTTAACGATTATTTTAGCTCTGGTTTTGATGATTTTTTTACAACTACACTCCTCGTGACACACCCCGATCGAGATCAGGGCATGCTGGGCGTCACGTGAAAGTGACGTAACCATGTGCACAGTGCGGAAGCTAATAAAATAATAATGTAAATAGTACGAATAAATAAAATTAGTCTTACATAAAGTAACAATAAACAAGTGTAATGTAAGTGCGACGCTAATATCAGAGCATGAAAGCCTAAAGTAGTCCAAAAGAAAACGACGCAACAGAAGTACACCCGAAGGTGGTTCTACGATGGTGATCGTCTGTCAGATATGCCGGGAAAATCCTCTGGGAAACCACCAAACGTGCTAGCCGACTAGAACCTGGAGGGGCGCAAAACAAAAGCGTGAGTGGGCAAAAACAAAGCTTTTCGAAAACCATTTAATAAATAAGTTCTAACCCCTCGCCGTAAAACCTGTATACTTCCCAGAAAATAGAGTATATATATATACAAATCATGCTCAAGAATATGCTATGCCAAGACCTCAAAATGAAATGCAAGTGCTCAGGTAATATCACGTTCAAATCATATAAACTGTCAGCCGGAGTCACCTAACGTGACCTGTACGGCTGAATCTAGAGCTCAAATCTCTAACTCACTACTGGATGTAAACATAAATCACACTTACCTGGCACTTACTTGTGCGTCCACAACACCAATACATACATATATAAATGCAACTAATCATGCATAACAACCGGCAATATAAAAATGGCATATAACTAATAAACATTTAAATCAATTTCTGGGAAAATATGAGTATATAGGTATATACGGAAAACCAAAAGCCCACTCACTGGCATGTGGAAGGGTCGTAACCCCCCTGCCTCGAGTGACCACGCTCGTCCTCGGGATAGGTATCACCTATATGCGAAACAACTATAAAAACGTTAATTTTAAAGCACATAACCAACCTTTAGAAATAACTTCTCATACAATGCTCAAATGGGGTGTATGAATACACCAACGTGATCTACTCAACCTCAGGAACATCCCCATATTTTTAAAATAATTTTTCACCATCGCACGCGCCAGCCAAGCGCAGGCACATGCCTGGCACGCTGACGGCGTCAGTTGACGCCATCAGGAATATTCCGTTATCCCTAACGGTAACCGTCAACGGCGTTAGGAATATTCCGTCGTCTTCTCCGGCGAGGCTCCGGCGCCGGAAAATCAGGAAAACTTTAAATCACGATATCTTCTTCGTTTTTCAACCAAAATTCACAAAATTGGTACCAAAATGAAGCTTACAATGAGAGGAACAAAATCATACCACTCCCAAGTGCCAAAATCCACGAAATCTTGCCTGGAAAATCACCCCAACTCCGGCCAACCTCGAAACTCGTGATCCCGACGTCCAAAACCTTCAAACGAACCACCCCGAGCCTCCTAAGGACCTCACCAAGCTTCCTACAAGCTTGAAATTCCCAAAAACATGAGAAATTACGTGTGCATGAACAGTACCCAAAATCAGGTATTCCGAGTTCGACGTGAAAACTATGACAACCCGTTCCAAATTTTACGTTTTTATTTTATTTTAAAAGCGTGAATTTACGAAATTGCCCTAGAGGCAAGGACTTTGACTTCTGTTGACCATCGTCTAGAGAGACGTATGACTTATTCTTTTAACATATTCTCGTAATACTCGTGGATGTGAACGCATAGGCGAAAGCCGTTTGCGAGTCCGGATTATAACGGTATAGTTACGGACGTTCGAAATTGGTTATTTAAGGTGAAGCCCAATCAGAAAAAGGAAAGAAAGAAAAAGAAAGAAAAAAAAAAAATCCCAGCATTTCCCGTGGGTTTTCCCACTCACGACCACCCATTTTCCAAGGCCGATTCCGGCCAACTCCGGTGGAGTTTTTCGATGCCACCACCACCATCTTGAAGTTCTCATTCCCCTCTACAAAACCCACCCAAGAACCACCTTGATTAACCATGGGATGTGGAGGTTTGAGGCCACGAAAGTTGACGAAAATCAATGGTGCTCCGGCCACCCTTTTCGATTTTCCGGCAAATCGACAAAGCAATGGCCGATGCCACCACTTGGGCTTTGTAGCCCATCATCCCAGGAGCAAAACCCAACCAACCTTGACCCCGTTGGACCACCGTAGACGACGAATCGACGTCGGGAAGTTTTAGGCACCCGCCGGCTTCGTGGGCAAAATTGACCATCTTCCGTCCACTTTTGGACTTCGTGGCAGGTATGAAAGTTGCTCTACTCACTGAGATCTTTATTTCTGTGAAGTTTGAGAATTTTTGGAAATAGTTGGATTTTCCGGCGAATCGGGGCGGCCGACCGCCACCCGCGGCGGCGCGTGGCCAGTGGGCCGCCAATGCTATTTTTAGGCTATGTCAAATGTCTTGAATTCAGTTTTGTTATTAGAATGACATAGGTTGATCGTTGGAACCTAAATTCGTTACGATACATTGTTTGATGAAAATGTGAATCGACGATCTGACCGTTGGATCGTCACCAAACTTGGGTACATTATAATACGTAATATTTAAAGATCATAGGAATTTATGGATCGGGAATCCGATGTACGGATCTTCCCGAATTGGATTTGTAAGTTAGTAAAATAAATGTTCACGGCCACTTGTTTTAGGCAATTGGCGGAGATCTGACCGTTGGATCGTAATGAAATTTTAATATGTTATTCTAGAAACATATTGTGGATCGTTGAAAGTTGCTGATTGGAAATCTGATATGCGGATCTTCTGGGTCAGGTTATACAGGGTTGTAAACCCTACCGTCAATCTTTGATCGACGGTTGACTTGTGGTCAATGGGTCTCAAACTATTTTAGAATGTCGTTGAGGTTGTGTTTTATGTGAATTACATATTCTACGGATAAGAGTTCTGAGATGTGATTTGATAATTGGTCACAGGGACCAATCATTCAGGATGCCTCGATGCGTGCGCTAGAGAATCATAGCGTGGACTCCAGGTGAGTGCATCTTTTCCTTTTTATCGTACATATTATTGAGAGTTCTATCGACATCTTTAAATTGATTAGGCATATTACTTTCATATATAATTATTGTGAATGCTTGAAGTACTATGTGAACTACGAATGGCTTGATCCCTGTTTAGGGTACGTAGGCAGTCTAACGAGACGTTAGATGCAGCCATAAAATATTTGAGACAAAAGCCTTGCTTGGGAAATTGAGTAATGCGAAGGAAATTGATTAAGGCAAGTTTTAGTTTTTTTGAATTAGTTAGTTAAATTAGTGTTAATTGGGTTGTCATGAATAATTATCCTTGAAAATAAGTAGTTTGGGAGTAGGGCGTTATTGATTGTACACTTCACACTATATTGTTTATAATTGAAAATGCTACGACATGGTTGAGTGGGTTTGCATCATGATATATCCATATGTATATTACTTGCATATAATTATTGGGAATGCTTTCAAGTGCAAAGGTGAACTCAGGACACCCAGGTAAGTTGAGGTGAGTTTATGGTACTAGTTGAATCGATTGCGTTATAGCATGACTACAGTTATGAGTTAGGCAACTTCAATACGGTCGTCTGGTTGCCATGAGTTGCACATGTTATATTGAGATGCATTGAGAGCTCATAAACCTGCACCTCGGTGTTAGTGCTCCCGCCCGTGGACAGGGCACAGTCCTTCACGTGATGTTCACCTCCCGCAGCTTACACTCACCTTGGATCCAAGGTAGGTGCACAGTTCTGTCGTATAGACCACTTTAGGTGGTTCCGACTTGTAGGTGACCCGCGATTATTCGCCCAGTCTTCACGTGATCGTAGCACTTAAGCGTATTTATTTACACCTAGTCCTGTCGTACAGACCACTTTAGGTGGTTCCGACTCGTGTGCAGGTATACTTATTGAGCTATTGGCTAGCCAGGATTGACGAGATATGGATAAGTCGTACAGGTCACTATAGGTGACTCCGACTTATATGCTAGTCAGGATTGACGAGATATGGATAAGTCGTACAGGTCACTATAGGTGACTCCGACTTATATGCTAGCCAGGATTGACGAGATATGGATAAGTCGTACAGGTCACTATAGGTGACTCCGACTTATATGCTAGCCAGGATTGATGAGATATGGATAAGTCGTATAGGTCACTATAGGTGACTCCGACTTATATGCTAGTCAGGATTGACGAGATATGAATAAGTTGTACAGGTCACTATAGGTGACTCCGACTTATATGCTAGCCATGATTGATGAGATACGGATAAGTTGTACATGTCATTTTAGCTGACTCTGACTGATATATCACTTTGTATTGATTTAGTTCATTTGGCCTACTTATTAATGTATGGTGGATGTGATGGCAAACCGTGGTTTTGGTCATTTCCAAGTATGGTTTGGATATATGTATATATGTTGTACTGTCATATGGAAAACGATACGGGTTTTACATTTAGGGGCATTACTTTTTGAGAGGTAGTAACTTTGGGAAGCTTGGTTTTATTGCTTACTCACACCTTCTGTTTGGTGCCCTTCAGGTTTTAGCTGCTGAGTTTGTATCGACAAGAATCTATGGCGAATCTTAGTATTGATGGATATTTTTGAGGGTATGATTCTTACCCACATTACTGCACCTTACTTATGCTCTGACATCGCGTGTGAAATGGGTTCACTCCCACTCGTAGCGCACTCTGGTACTTAGACACTTTTAGATTCAAATTTATTCACTTTTTATGCACTATCACATTTTATGGCTTCGTCACCTTCCATGTGTCGGCCAGCACAGCTCGATTCAGGGTCCGAGTGGACTTTCTGGGTCGGGGTGTGTCAGTTTGGTATCAGAGCATATGTTGGGCAGTATTGTGTTCATCACACGCGTGATGTGAGCACTCTTGGTTTTTGTGTTTGACGTTCGAATGATGCCACTTCGTCGAATATGGAAAAATATGTTAACTTTTCTTCAGTTTTGGACAATTTTGTGGTTTTGACGACATTTTATAAAATCATTTTGGCGGTTGTCCTTAGAATTAAAACGAAGATTTTCCTTGTGGAGGAAAGGTATAAAAGTGAGGCGAGTTGATGGCCTAAGTAAATGTTTTGATAATCATGTATCGCCAGAGATATTACCAAATAATTCTATCATTGTCCTACCGCTGTTAGTATTGATTCTTTAAAGATTGGAAATCTTAGTTAGTCTTGATTTCTTAGTAACATTTCGCGGAAGATCATCTGAGGGATAATTATTGTTCGGTCCCTATTAGCACTAATATCTTCAAGCATACTTGTGTTCATGTTGAATCTTTAGGAGGAAGATCGACTGTCGATGAAGTCTTTTTGAAAGTAGATCTTAAGCAAGGTCTTTTTCTAGCATTGGGATTTTTCAATCATCGCTATTCCTAGATTTTTGCTTTCGTAGTTGTACTATTTAAATGGGTGAGAATAGGCTTGCAAATGTAAGTTGTCATATCCTGGGAGTTGTAGGAATCCAAAAAAAGCAATCATCAAATCCTCCTAGGATCAATGAACTACTTCGCTTGAGCTGAATAAATTAGGATCGTGGAAGCTTAGGAATAAGCTTTGCAATAGGACGGTAAACTTATGATTGTTGTTTTTACCCTATCACTTATTTAGGTAAACGAAAACCCTTTGACTAACCACCTCTCGATCACTTCCATAGGTAGACATTAGAATCGAAATGCGGGATGATATCTCACTGTTAGATTGTTATGAGTGTCGAGGAAACTGTTAAGACCTTTTAGTTCGTGTCGTAGAGTTGGTTAGTAGTACTGTAAATTCGAGGACGTATACTTTTGGCGTCATATCCCAAAAATCTTACCGCGGATACCACCACATTGTTAAGTTGGTATGGCAACATGACGGAGTATTGCTTTTATTTTTCACGATTAGAATCGTTTGAAACGAACCATCTTATTCATTGACCTAAAGTCAACAGTCATCACCTTATTTCGAAGGCTAGATGACACTTCTCGGTGGAGATTTTGATGATGCATAGTGATTGTCGATTGATGTGACAAGTCAATTCGGATTCAGACTTTCTTAGTATGTTAACGCTTATGTTTCTCGGTGGTAGAACCGCTAAAGATGAACCATTATACTTATGACCTAGAATTAACAATTTCTAATTTCATTGGAATATTGATTGGGACTCTTATGTAGAAAAGTGTGTCCAAATCTTCATTGATCCTCAAACTTTTTATTACATTTACTTTTTGGAACAAGCTAAGTTTTGTCAGAGGCAATAGTAGAATTAAATTGGCATCTATGAGTGCACTATGGTGTATCTACTCTCGCACACTTCCAGCCTGTCCTTTTCTATTTAATTGGGAAGTATGAGTATCGATATAGAGTTACCTTTAATCTACCCAGAAATGGTTCAAATGATTTTAATCATTTTGTATGAATGGAGTTAGGAAGTATCTTTTTATATGCTCAGTTCGAGATATGTTGTATATGTAAAGAATGTGAAATTCATTAATCGTGATGCTAAACCAATGATACGCTTATATGATGTTCCAATTGGTAGTTGTTTACTTAAGTAGAAAACAATATTCTTCTTGCTCTAAAAATTGAAGTATTGGCAATAGTTATTTCCTGAAATGGGTGTTGAAATTTCAACAACAAGACACTTGTGAAGACCACTAAGATAGAAGTGGGATGTAGTCAACCTCTTCGGGGGATGTGATCTAGAAATTCTCTTTGTGACGTGATCAAATGTGGAAGTAGGAAAGAGATAAAATCGAGGCTCCCGTTGATGTGTTCTAAATGAATCCTCACTCTAGATGCACCCCACTTTCGATTAATGTTGTGGGGATATTGAGGATATAGAGTTCAAACTTCCTTGGGCAACTACAATTTTCTAATTGCGTCAAGAGGACGATGACTTTTTGAGAAAACTACTCCTAGACTTCTATACAAATTCAACAAATAGAAACCTGACAAGATTATCATCTTGGTGTATTTATATTTCATCGTGTCACATGTTTCACTTCCAAGCCTTTGGAAGTCGTTATGAAGGTTTTGAGTATTAGAAGTTGTTCATTATTGCATTTCTATCCCTAGATTAACGATTAGTTTGAAATGAGTTACTCAGACCTTTGTGGACGAGTTACATCTTGTTTGTCCCACCAGTAGCATGGTTGCAGTATATCCTTATCTCCATTCTAGTCACTTGTAACCACAGTTACAATTTCGGGTTAACTATGGTATCATTGGAGTTGATGTATGAAGATTTTACACACAACGCATATTTAATGGACGCATACTTTTGTTAGAATTATGGGTAACTACGGTTACATTCCTGTTTATGAGTATGGTATCCTTCAAAATATAATACAAATATTGTATGCGCAGCTTGTGATTACAGCAGCTTATTGCGAACAAATATTTGATTGAGATTGTGATGTAGAAAATTTATGTTATTGAAGATGTTGCCTCAGAAGGTAGTGAATGAGTACGATCGAGGTTGGTATGTGTATTTCCCATTGAGGGGCAAGATGGTAATATTGCATCCTCGGGAATTGTTACTTGCTTATCAAGACAACAGTGAATTGTCGGTTTTGTGGGGTGCAGACCGTAATATTAATAACTTATTCGTTGGATTGTTAAGCAAGTAAACAAGTAGATTATTCTACGTTAATATTTGTATTTACTTATTTAATTCGTTAATTGTTATTTGGGCTTGACCCAAAAATATTACATGCTTAATTTCGAAGTGCATTACGCTTTGAACACGTTTATGAGAGGATAGTAGGAATTTGGAGGCATGAAAGAAGAGTCACTACACTCCGATCATGACGGAATGTCATCCTCTTTTATGTAGTCGCTATCACTTTGTGTCTTCCTCGTGTATGTATTTACATACATATATCTCTTTAATTTTGAGTATTCTACTTTGGACTTATGATTTTAAATTTCGAGGACGAAATTTTCTTAAGGTGGGTAGATTGTGACAACCCGTTCCAAATTTTACGTTTTTATTTTATTTTAAAAGCGTGAATTTACGAAATTGCCCTAGAGGCAAGGACTTTGACTTCTGTTGACCATCGTCTAGAGAGACGTATGACTTATTCTTTTAACATATTCTCGTAATACTCGTGGATGTGAACGCATAGGCGAAAGCCGTTTGCGAGTCCGGATTATAACGGTATAGTTACGGACGTTCGAAATTGGTTATTTAAGGTGAAGCCCAATCAGAAAAAGGAAAGAAAGAAAAAGAAAGAAAAAAAAAAAATCCCAGCATTTCCCATGGGTTTTCCCACTCACGACCACCCATTTTCCAAGGCCGATTCCGGCCAACTCCGGTGGAGTTTTTCGATGCCACCACCACCATCTTGAAGCTCTCATTCCCCTCTACAAAACCCACCCAAGAACCACCTTGATTAACCATGGGATGTGGAGGTTTGAGGCCACGAAAGTTGACGAAAATCAATGGTGCTCCGGCCACCCTTTTCGATTTTTCGGCAAATCGACAAAGCAATGGCCGATGCCACCACTTGGGCTTTGTAGCCCATCATCCCAGGAGCAAAACCCAACCAACCTTGACCCCGTTGGACCACCGTAGACGACGAATCGACGTCGGGAAGTTTTAGGCACCCGCCGGCTTCGTGGGCAAAATTGACCATCTTCCGTCCACTTTTGGACTTCGTGGCAGGTATGAAAGTTGCTCTACTCACTGAGATCTTTATTTCTGTGAAGTTTGAGAATTTTTGGAAATAGTTGGATTTTCCGGCGAATCGGGGCGGCCGACCGCCACCCGCGGCGGCGCGTGGCCAGTGGGCCGCCAATGCTATTTTTAGGCTATGTCGAATGTCTTGAATTCAGTTTTGTTATTAGAATGACATAGGTTGATCGTTGGAACCTAAATTCGTTACGATACATTGTTTGATGAAAATGTGAATCGACGATCTGACCGTTGGATCGTCACCAAACTTGGGTACATTATAATACGTAATATTTAAAGATCATAGGAATTTATGGATCGGGAATCCGATGTACGGATCTTCCCGAATTGGATTTGTAAGTTAGTAAAATAAATGTTCACGGCCACTTGTTTTAGGCAATTGGCGGAGATCTGACCGTTGGATCGTAATGAAATTTTAATATGTTATTCTAGAAACATATTGTGGATCGGTGAAAGTTGCTGATTGGAAATCTGATATGCGGATCTTCTGGGTCAGGTTATACAGGGTTGTAAACCCTACCGTCAATCTTTGATCGACGGTTGACTTGTGGTCAATGGGTCTCAAACTATTTTAGAATGTCGTTGAGGTTGTGTTTTATGTGAATTACATATTCTACGGATAAGAGTTCTGAGATGTGATTTGATAATTGGTCACAGGGACCAATCATTCAGGATGCCTCGATTGTATATTACTTGCATATAATTATTGGGAATGCTTTCAAGTGCAAAGGTGAACTCAGGACACCCAGGTAAGTTGAGGTGAGTTTATGGTACTAGTTGAATCGATTGCGTTATAGCATGACTACAGTTATGAGTTAGGCAACTTCAATACGGTCGTCTGGTTGCCATGAGTTGCACATGTTATATTGAGATGCATTGAGAGCTCATAAACCTGCACCTCGGTGTTAGTGCTCCCGCCCGTGGACAGGGCACAGTCCTTCACGTGATGTTCACCTCCCGCACCTTACACTCACCTTGGATCCAAGGTAGGTGCACAGTTCTGTCGTACAGACCACTTTAGGTGGTTCCGACTTGTAGGTGACCCGCGATTATTCGCCCAGTCTTCACGTGATCGTAGCACTTGAGCGTATTTATTTACACCTAGTCCTGTCGTACAGACCACTTTAGGTGGTTCCGACTCGTGTGCAGGTATACTTATTGAGCTATTGGCTAGCCAGGATTGACGAGATATGGATAAGTCGTACAGGTCACTATAGGTGACTCCGACTTATATGCTAGTCAGGATTGACGAGATATGGATAAGTCGTACAGGTCACTATAGGTGACTCCGACTTATATGCTAGCCAGGATTGACGAGATATGGATAAGTCGTACAGGTCACTATAGGTGACTCCGACTTATATGCTAGTCAGGATTGACGAGATATGGATAAGTCGTACAGGTCACTATAGGTGACTCCGACTTATATGCTAGCCAGGATTGACGAGATATGGATAAGTCGTACAGGTCACTATAGGTGACTCCGACTTATATGCTAGTCAGGATTGACGAGATATGAATAAGTTGTACAGGTCACTATAGGTGACTCCGACTTATATGCTAGCCATGATTGATGAGATACGGATAAGTTGTACATGTCATTTTAGCTGACTCTGACTGATATATCACTTTGTATTGATTTAGTTCATTTGGCCTACTTATTAATGTATGGTGGATGTGATGGCAAACCGTGGTTTTGGTCATTTCCAAGTATGGTTTGGATATATGTATATATGTTGTACTGTCTTATGGAAAACGATACGGGTTTTACATTTAGGGGCATTACTTTTTGAGAGGTAGTAACTTTGGGAAGCTTGGTTTTATTGCTTACTCACACCTTCTGTTTGGTGCCCTTTAGGTTTTAGCTGCTGAGTTTGTATCGACAAGAATCTATGGCGAATCTTAGTATTGATGGATATTTTTGAGGGTATGATTCTTACCCACATTACTGCACCTTACTTATGCTCTGACATCGCATGTGAAATGGGTTCACTCCCACTCGTAGCGCACTCTGGTACTTAGACACTTTTAGATTCAAATTTATTCACTTTTTATGCACTATCACATTTTATGGCTTCGTCACCTTCCAGGTGTCGGCCAGCATAGCTCGATTCAGGGTCCGAGTGGACTTTCTGGGTCGGGGTGTGTCAAAAACGAAGGTATTCTTACCTGAAATGGGTATGGTTGGACTCCTACGAGCCTCATGAGCATGGATATGTGCTTGGTTTCTTCGATCTGTGAAGGTTTGATGTGTTTGTGTGTGTGTCCGTACGAAATGGATGGAAATGGGAAGGAAAGGGAACTCGGGACAGGTGCAGGGCAGGGGAAAATGTGTAAGGTGCAGGTTAGTGTGTGTGTGGCCCAAAACATGCCAACAAAAACCCAAAAACAACCACAAAACGTAAAGGAATCGCACTAGGGGCAAAATCGTCTTTTCACGTGTACGTTTTAAAATTTTTCGGAACGGGCTGTCACACCTCGACCCTATAAGAATGCAATGAACAAATTCGATCTTCAATTTAAAATATTTACACTAGTGGATACCACAAAAACTTATTTTATACTTAATGGAAGTATAATATTAACTCTAAGTGTTTGTTTAATCTACCGTTTTGACGCGATATGCATTCTACGAAACTTTTTTCAACGATCCAACCATCAAACTTATTTGTACACACTCCGAGATTGCATACATAAAAAATCCTAAAAAACAAACATTCAGAGATTACGTAACGGAACAAAAGTTTTCGACGGTTATAAACGAAAAATCACAATTTAACGGTTATTTTAGCTTCAATTTTAATGATTTTTTTACAGCTACACTCCTCGAGCCTATAAGAATGCAATAGAATAAATTTGATCTTCAATTTAAAAATATTTACACTAGTGGATACCACAAAATCTTATTTTATACTTAATGGAAATATAACATTAACTCTTAAGTGTTTATTTAATCTACCATTTTGACTCGATACACATTCTACGAAAACTTTTTTCAATGATCTAACCGTCAAACTTGTTTGTACACACTCCAAGATCTACGTAAAAAATCACAAAAAACAAACATTCAGAGATTAGGTAACAAAACAAAAGTTTTCGACGGTTATAAACGAAAAATCACAATTTAACGGTTATTTTAGCTTCGATTTTGATGATTTTTTACAGCTACACTCCTTGACCCTATAAGAATGCATTGAATAAATTTGATCTTCAATTTAAAATATTTACACTAGTGGATACCACAAAATCTGATTTTATATTTGATGAGGAAGTATAACATTAACTCTATTGTTGGTTTAATCTACCGTTTTGATCCGATACACATTCTACAAAACGTTATTCAACGATCCAACCATCAAACTTGTTTGTACACTCTCTAAGATCGCATATGTAAAAAAATCACAAAAAACAAACATTCAGAGATTAGGTAACAAAACAAAAGTTTTTGCTGGTTATAAACAAAAAATCACAATTTAACGGTTATTTTAACTTCGATTTTGATGATTTTTTTACATCTACACTCCTCGACCCTATAAGAATGCATTAAACAAATTCGATCTTCAATTTAAAATATTTACACTAGTGGATACCACAAAATCTTATTTTATACTTGATGGGGAAGTATAACATTAACTCTAAGTGTTGGTTTAATCTACCGTTTTGATGCGATACGCATTCTACGAAATGTTTTTCAACGATCCAACCGTCAAACTTATTTGTACACACTCCAAGATGGCATACGTAAAAAATCACAAAAAAACAAACATTCAGAGATTAGGTAACGGAACAAAAGTTTTCGATGGTTATAAACGAAAAATCACAATTTAACGGTTATTTTAACTCTGATTTTGATGATTTTTTGCAGCTACGCTCCTTGATCCTATAAGAATGCAATGAATGAATTCGATCTTCAATTTAAAATATTTACACTAGTGGATAAATCTTATTTTATACTTAATGGAAGTATAACATTAACTCTTAAGTGTTTGTTAAATCTATCAATTTGATAGGATATGCATTCTACGAAACTAGTTTCAATGATCCAACCGTCAAATATGTTTGTATATACTCTGAGATAGCATGTGTAAAAAATCGCAAAAAAAAAAAAAAAAACATTCAGAGATTATTCTGCCGGCCGTCGTGTCAGTTATATCCGGCCGGGCCATGAGTGAAAATAAAATATTTAAAACATGTGTTTTTTTATTTATTTTTAATCAATATAACATTTTAAAATAATAAAATCAGATATGATAGAGTACACCAGATGTTCATGTGTGTTTATGTGCTAGACAATGTGCTTTGTGAAACATTGAAAAAAATTGTTTGAATTTATTTGTATCATGTTGCTTGCTTGTGAGGGAGCATAATCCTTGTTACAAAAATGATAGAGCTTCAGATTGTAGTCTATTGTTATTATTCTCTCAGAAAATTTATGGCTCGTGGGAATTGGATTCATTAGACTTTAGGGTCATGAGTGAAAAAAAAAATTAAAATATGGGTTTATTTATTTATTTTTAATCACTATAACATTTTAAAATAATAAAATTTTCATTTTTGTCAATTATAACCACCAAAATACTAAAATAATAACTGCCAGAAAGTAAAATAATAAAATAGTCAATTTCTGTCAGTTATAACCGCCACCATTAACTTAAAAACCGCTAGAATTTGTAAAAAATATTTTTTTAAAAAAATTCAAAAATACTGTTGGTTATAACCGACAAGATTTTTTTGATATCGGCCACTAAATATCCGCCAGGACTTTATGTCGGATATAACCGACATGATTTTTCTAATATCTGCCACTAATTAAATGATGTGTCAGATATAATTTATCCGACTGGATTTTTCTAATATCCACCGCCATCATCCGCCACCTAAAACTAATATTGTAGCAGTGAAGAACCCTAGCCAATTTCTCTATCTCCAAAGTCGCATAAAAGAACGTTCATTTAAAAGCTAAGAACGGCTAAGTCTTATATAAAACAAAGTCTATTATTCCAACTAGGAAACTAAATAATAATAAAATATCTTAGAAAATAAAGTCCTAATTAAGCTAGGAGAATCTGTCAGGTAACTGTCCAGCCACGTTTTAGCCTCAAATCTCCTCGAAATTCGACCCATAAGAGCTTGTTTTGAAGATCCGAACGTTCTGAACACATCTCCAGAAGGCCACAAACCCATCAGAGGTCCTCTTGGGCTCCAAAAATGCAATTCAAGCCCAAAAGGTCACTTTTCCAACACCGCACACTGCTCTTTTATTTTATTGCCAGAAAATCACCATTTGGTAGAAAAATCTGATATTTTGAAATGATCAAACCTGACTCACGAACGTCCTCCAATTGAAATTACTCCAAAATTCATCCATTTTGTTCACGTTTTGCTCCAGAGGAAGTCGAAAGTCCTATATTGAAAATACAATTCGAAGTATCAAAATTCTACCAAAATAATAGCCAAAATATACTAAGAATAGGGTTAAATATATAACGTAAAATCTACTCATCAATGAGATTGACTACTAAGTCATAATTACTATAAAATGCTTTCTTCGACAAAGAGAGAGATCAATCACAACCATGAAGGCTTTCGTCGATGGATCGAGTGAGGGACCACTAGCAAAAAACGGAAGGAAAGAAAAGAAATGTATCAAGAAGGATTGTTGTGGTCCCAAGGTCAAAGGCTTGGGTTGGCGAATGTAGGTGACGTCTTTGTTTTTCTCTCGAAAGGCAAGAGTTTGCTTGGACCAGTCTCATTAATACTGTTTGGGGTTCTTACTTAAATTTTGATTTCTTTCTTTATGCATTGTTTGTTAACACAGGGCTCTTTGTTGCCCCATTAAAATCATTATTAATGTTGGGCCTTTTTAGGCCCAAACAGTGGAGTTGGCCAAAAAGGGAACATTAGGAAGCCTAATATGAGAACCAAAAGCCTAAGGCCCAAGGGGCTTAAAGAGGACAAGCCCAAGCACAACGGTCGATCGTCTTTAAACCTAGCTGACCAAAGAACGTAAGAAGGATTATAACTGCTGCAAGCACGTGAGCAGACTGACAACTTTAAGACACAAATTTCCAATGACACATCTCTCCAGATGCCATCATTTCACTCGACAACCACCTTTTAGTGATAGGGATGCCTAGGATAAGATATAAAGGCAATCAAAATGATGCTCGGGCAGGTGAGATTGGATAACCGAGGTCGAGCAGGTGCTCGGCTCGTACTATTCTGACAAGACACACTATCTAAGTTGAGCGCATGTCACTTCCCCACCGAATTTTAGGACCAAGTGAGAGAAACGATGTCGGTACCCTAGGCTGCATAGGTGGCACATCAAATGCCAAGTGAGCTGTGTGACGACCCGTCCCTAATTTTCTATGTAATTTTTCCCCGAATATGTGAATTGACATTTATGCCTTTGTTGGCAAGTGACGTGGATGTGTTTATTGGTTCTTAAATTGTTTTTCTTGCTATCATAATTAAATTCTAGTCATCACTCCGAACGTGTGAACGCATGTTAGACTCGAATCGGACTTGTAACGTTAAAGTTACGCTCCGTTAAAGTGCGTTGACCACAGGTATTCTTGTACACGCGTGTACGGATTTACAATGTCTAAAACATTTAAAGCAATCTGATTTTATACATCAAGGGTTGTACAAACCCTGATAGTCATTCAATCCCACAAAACAAGAATCTATGTTCCCTCTCCCTTACACAATCAACCAATCATTTTTCACAAATCACCATCCTTCATTCCTTTTCCCGGTTTCTCTTCACCACCCAATTAGATATTTTTCCCTCTTCAAAAGCCACCAATCAGATCACCAACTCACACCAATCACCAATCAGAAACTCAGAAAGCTCTCTCTCTTTTCCTTCTCTCTCCTCGAAGGCATTCTCGCACTCTGTAACCCCCTCAAACTTACACCAAACCTCACTAACGTAACCCAAAAACACCACCATCATATTCATCTCGGCTCCACGAACACAACCATACCATTGGATCATGAGTTGACTGAGTTTTGGATGTCAAACTAGGAAGGTCTAAACTCGGTGAGTTTAAGTTCAACGTTTTCAGGCCGAGTTGAGGAGTTTTGAAGGTCCATGAAAGCCCTCTTACAACTCCTCGATACTCCTAGGCTAGTTTTGGTGAGGAGTTGACGTAAAAAACTAAAGGTTTTGAAGAGTTGAGTTTTGGCCATACCTTTCGAGGCATTTTCAGGCCACCTCCATCCACTTTTTGGACTCTAAAAAGGTATAATGCGATTCTACTCTTCATAAGCTTCATTTCCATATAAATTTTGTGAAAAATGGTTGAGAAATGAAGAAGATATGAAGGTTTGAAACTTTCCCAGAAACCAATGAAATTTTCCAGTTTCTGGCGAGTTCAGACGGTGGCGACTGGCATCGGAGAAGAAGACGGCATCAGGTAATGCTGTTAACTTATGTTAAGGATTTAACGGAATATTCCTAATGGCTATTAGGCCTCTGTTAGTCTCTGCCTGCACGTGTGGCTGTGCCATAGCCGGCGGGTGGCGGCGCATCCGGCATCCAAAATTTTTTCTGAAAATTTGTATAGGTCTGTGACATCGAGTAGATCGATTTCATGCATTTAAACCCTAGGTTAGAGCAAACTATAGGGGTTTTATTTAAGTTTCCGTATATGTGTTTTAATTAATTTAAATATAGTTATTTTACATATAGGGAAACGTATCCCGAGGACTTAAGGGGTCAGGCAAGGCTCGGGGGCTACGATCCGTACTTGTAAGTGGGCAGTTTGTTTGTATACCTATACATAGTTATAGTTTCCATAAATGCGTATTTACTTCATTTTTACGCTTATATTGCCAAGTATCATTATTGTGATATTAATTGTGATAAATGCTGTTATATGGTTGGGATATTACTATCATGACATTCATACATATTTGGACATGCTCATCTTGCTACACCCCAGTGTTAGTACTCGCCCCAGGGCTAGTCCTTCACGTGTATGTTCACATTTGTACCTTTCACTCACCTTGGATCCAAGTTAGGTGCCAGTCCTATCGTTCAGATTGCATTAGGCAATTGCAAATCGTATGTGATTGTGCTTCCGCACCAGCCTTCACATGATCGTAGTATTAGAGCATATTGATTACACCTAGTCCTGTTTGTGTCAAAAATTATCTGTACGAACTCGTGTGTCAGCTTAGATGGTTGAGCACTTGTTTATACTTGATTATCACATGATTATATTATTGTGGCATTTGATATATCATGACTTGGCATATTTCTGGTTATATTGTTGTTATACTTTTGTTTACATACTTACATAGTATGTTTTAAGTAAACTATACTTGTTTTACAGCGAGGGGTTAGTATGATAAAAAATAAAGGTTTTCTTACAAACGTTGTTTTGTTGACTTACTCAACTTTGTTTTTCGCCCCTCCAGGACCTAGATAGTTGTACTCTTTGTGACGTTCGAGGAACCTTCAGCAGTTCTGACATTATCTCTATTTAGAAGTATGAACTTATCCACTGTTGTGTAATAAGGGTACTTTAGCTACTTTGACTACTTCACCATAGTCTTATTGTCTATTATGCTATGAATAGTTGTAGTGGGTTCTTCCCACGACTACGCACTCTTTCATTGTTTAATTTAAATTAGTTCTAGTTTAGTTTTAATTTATTCACTTTTTCACACCACTTTTCCTTTATGGTTACGTCACCTCATAGTGACGGCCAACATGCTCTAACCTCCTAAGGTCGGGGTGTGTCAACCTGACTTGAAGCTGATAAAGTTCATTGAGGTCCTATATAAAGGAGCAGATGCCCCAAAATAGGGGGCTAGAGGACTAAGAGAGGAAAGTAAACTTGTATGAGGCGAGCTTTAATTTCAATCTTGATATCAATATAAAGCCTAGCACCACAGTGGGTGTAACCTAGTTTTAAGGGATGAACCACTTACATCTTTGAGTTCGATTCGTTTTACTTCATATTTGAAAGCCATCCAAGTGTTTGTTATTCTAAGTTGTTAACCTACAAGTTTTGAGCATTAACAGTTTGTTAACTTATAGGTTTTGAGAGTTAACAATTTAGCGCCGTCTGTGGAAACTGCGTACGATTTGGTTGTGCTTTCTACCTAGTTGACTTGAGAAGCTTTCCATGACCGTGCTCAACTGAGAGAGATGACCAGTCGAAGAATGAGAGATAGGGTCATTTCACGCAGACCCGAGACAACCTTCTAAAGGAGAAGACGAGAAGAGAAGGCCATGCTCCTCATATTGGAAGAGAAAATGAATGACATACTTATTGGCGTGGGAGAAATGAATGAGGTAAGGAACCTCATCCATGTCCAAAACACCCTGCTCCAGGACAAGAACAACTACCTTTTGGAACATATCAATCAGATGAACGATAAGATCGAGATCACATCCCGAGTAGGGGCCCATACTTGTCATCCTCCTCTGGGGATGTCGAGAGCGGAGTTGAGGATGCCCGCGAAGTCATCAACAAAATGCTCTGAGTAGAAGAAGGCAAGTAGTTGTTTGGAGACTTAGGCGTGGGGCGAAGCGGGGAGACGGAATTACAAATCCTCTCCTTTTCGGGTGTTCTCACTAGGCCTACCTAGCAAAGGATTTAGTTGACATGAGTCCAGCGTAGTCCCATGACACTCAGTCCTTACTTGCACCAAACACGGACTACTAATCCTAGCTAAGTAGTCCTATCTAGTGAAACTTAACGGGGCCAAACAAACGTGCCCTGAGTGACTAAGAGAGCATGCATGCAAATTTCAAATAAAAAGGAACCCAATTCCAATCTTAAATTGAGGTGACGTGAAAATTAGATGAATAAATCTTCCAATGGCGTCACATAGAACAGAGAGAAACCCCAGTTGATCTTGAAAGTTAATTATAAGTAATTACTCCCATGCATCTTGATTAAGGAGCAGCAAATATTCCTCAATCAACAGTAGTATAGATTTAACCAAGCTACCACATTTTATTACAATACCCGTGCATACAAATATATATATATATATATATATATATATCTCGATAATATTGGCTGCCATCCATGATCTAGCATTAATGATTATGCTAGGGTCGGCAAGATTCTCCAGGGAGTTTGATGGGAGGAAGATCTAACATGGTCTGAAAGCCGGCCCTGTCGAAAGCAAATGAGGGAGACGTATCATGAGCATGAACAGTCGCACTCGCGGTGATAGTAGTAGTAGTAGCAGCCTCTGCTGCTGAGAACCCCAGCACACTAGTACTGTAGTCCAAATAATCAAACGGCAGCGGATCATTGTATTGATGACGATTATGATAGGGGGCGTTTGGCTGATACTGATGAGCATGATTCTTTTCCAGCTCCACACCCAAGTTCAAGTTATGCAATTTGTTGCAGGTTCTATTATTATTGTTGTTATTACTGTTGCCCGGTGTTTGGAAACGGGAGAAGTAGTTGGCCAGCTCAGTCTTGCACTGTTTGGGAATAGTACTAGTAGAACTGCTGCTGTTGCAATCTTGGTCGAAAAGGGACTTGAAAAGGAGGGAGTTGGAAAAAGAGGGTAATTGGTGGGTTTGCATGGCATTTATAGCTGGGAAGAAGGGGTCATGATTATCTTGATGAATCGGGGGAGGAAGAACTTGCAATTGCATTGGATTCTGAAATTCATGGCATGACTCTTGCAATACTAATGCTGGAGATGGATCCAGCAATGGAGGCAGGTAATTGCAATTTGAATTTATTGAAGCAGCAGCTTCATGATCAACTAGTAGTGGGCTTTTCTTGTCCCCAGATTTGTGATTTATTCGGCATATCACCCATTCCTCCTGCAAACACACAAGCATATATTATTTAACGACTACAATATCACAAAACTTCATAAATAACTAATTTAAATGATGAGTTAAAGTCGTTTAATAATCTTTTTGTTTTTAATTTTTAACTGTACATTTTAGTTTTCGTTCTTTGAAAAGTAAAAATTAAGTGCTAAATTTTTAAAACTCAATAAAATAGTTATGAAAAATGTTTACAGTTCTCAACAAAATAAGACTAAAAATTATAAATAAAATGGAAAATTCTTAAGATAGGTAAATATTTTATTGTGTAAGAAATATGGCATAGTTGGTCAACTTTTTGGTACCAAAATGAGGATTCTCTTTGTATTTTTTTTTACGAGGATCTTGAAAATTTTCATATCATGTTCGTTCATCGTATATCGTGTAGTCAGAAATTATTTTAAATAATTTTATTTTAATTAAATATAAATAATACCTGATGTAAGATGATCAGATATGATTTAAGATGAAGGCATCCGGCTAATAAATCAATCAAATCGCATTCAACTGAAGAAAAAAATTAAAAAATAAAAAAGAAGGAAAAGAGACTGGTGCTGAAAAGGTGAATGTATAAATAAAAAAAGAAGTGAAAATACTGAGGAAACAATAAGTCAACCCCAAAAAGCGACAAATGAGAGGGTGAAATTTGCAGTTGCAGCAGGTAAATCAATAAAAAGCAAAGCAAAATTTCCAATGTAGATTGGATTCCCACGCACAAACACAGTGACTCGAGACATTAGGTGATAGGTGTGCATGTGCACGTGTGGAGGTAGTTGTTGTGGGGGTCCATACCTTGCAGGCGTGGCGGTAGGAGGAGAAGTGGCCGTCGAGACGGTACTCGTGCATGACCCACTTGGTCTTGTGGCCCCTCGGAGCTCTGCCCTTGTAGAAGACAAGGGTCTTCTTCACGCCAAGTAGGGCTCCGGTGGACGCACTGAAGACTTGTCTGTCTTTGCCGGTGGCCTTCCAGTAGCCGGCTCCGGTCGCTCTGTTGGTTCTCATCCCTGTTGGGTACTTTCTGTCCCTCAAGCTGAAGAAGTACCACTCTCTATCTCCCATCTTTGCCACGTCTACACCACCATTATCATCAAAAGTTAAATCACATAATACTTACATGAAATAAGTTCTTATTGTCATCGTCTCTAGACGCTTCAGTCTAATAATGTTTGTTATATACATAAATAATTACACATGAACAATGTTCATTTTTAGAGCATCACTATAACAGTTGATTTCATATATATGCGTTACTTTCCACGATACATGATTCATGATTGCATGAAACAGATAGCCTAACGTGGCCTAGCCAGGGTAATTAAGCCAAGCCAAAGCCAAAAGAGTCGACACATTTATAAAGTGGTTGTAATTTGTCGGATCCACATTAAATAATGATTGGTGGCTGCTGTGCACTGCTGGGTATGCAATTGCGTGCAGGAGGAGATAGATTTTCTGGCCAGAGCCATACACGCATGCACACTCAACTGCCAAAGATGTATTCAACCGAACAAGGAATGCATTAACTCTTCGCCAGAGATATATACTGTTGCGAGCTACAATGAGGTCACATAATTTTAGCAAACAAAAACTTCATTCGTTGGATTTCTACTGAGTACCATGCCGAGTTATATTGCATATGTTAGTTTTGCAAGGCCTACCCAGTGAAGTTTTTTATCGAACACGAAAAATAGAAGAAGAAAGACAAAGGAAAGAAAGAAGAAAATCTACAAACAATTCATGTGGTTGCACAAAAGAAGCTGCGGTTTATAATTCAATGCTTTTGACTCATTCTTTCGGTTCGGGGGTTATACACAAATATACAGATAAATATATTTTAAAGATAATGAAACTATTGAAATCACGAGCAACTAATGACTCATGGCACTGCCACAGGATATGTGTGTGTGTGTGTGAGAGATAAAATGATTGTTTGTGTCTTGCTTCAAACTCCAGAGACACTTATTACTTTTGTCGATTTGCTAATTGATTAAGCACCACAAGCAGCATCTACAGTTAAAAGATATAACATTGATTTACCAACTAATGGGAAATAATGAACCCGACATAAATTCTACTAATTAGGAACTTGTTGAATTGTCGTCGTTAAGATTCCATGAAGATAGTGCAGATATGATGTTATTAGCTAAGTTGGCCTGGACACTGAAACTCGAATGGCAGCATTAAGTAATAAGAGTATACCTGGGAGCTCCCAAGGCTCGCATCGGTTAAGGTCGACCTCAGCAATGCGTACGCCGCAGAAGGAGCCATTGTAGACCTTGGAAGCCAGATAAAAGGTTATGAGCTCCTCGTCCGTCGGATGGAACCGGAACCCTGGCTGCATACCTTGTTCGTTTACGCCTTCCCCACTCCCATTCATCAGCTCACTCATAATTTCTTCCATTCCCAATATTATACAATCTATTTTCCAAACCAGAATAGCTATATAATTCAGGTAATTGACTAAAACAAATGACTGCTCTCGAGCTCTTTATGCTAATGAAGCTAAGGTGGTGGTTGCAACGTATATATGGAGTGGAGAAAGGGCTGGGATTTGGAGGAGGAGGAGGAGGAACACTGAAACCGAAAAACAAAGTAAATATAGTGAATGGATCAAGGAAATTATGAGTAAGTGCTGGTGGAGTACATTCCCAAAATCCAAAACCGCATGATTAAATTAAACATTTTAAAATTGTGAAAACCAAGAGAGATTGCTGTGATGAGCGTTGAGTTATGAGAGAGGAGGAGACAGGTTCGAGGAAGAGCAGTGAGAGGGAAAGAGCAGGGTCGTGTCGGGGTGGGTGTGGGTCACTCAGTGTTGTAGACTTGTAGTCTTGTAGTAAATGTAAAAGCTGATTGCAGAGATTTATGCGTGCGTGTGTGAGCATATATAATATATATGTATTGTCTTCCTTTAACAGCTAGCTAGGTACCCTAGCTAGTCTATGCTCTCTGTCCTGGCCTATATTAACATTCAACAGTAACGCCACACATACGTATATCATTTGGCCCATCCTATATATAGTACCCAACCTAGTCTATGCTCACATACATCAAAATGCATTACACCATTTCCACTTATTTGGTTGGATTTGAATCTAAGAATAGACTTATGACAGTTATTATTTATTGCTAGAATCAAATTTGCGTACAGTTGTGGACAAAGGCGAAATTCATTCAGAAATTTCCATGATCTTCAACGAGGGGAGAATAAGGTTGATTTAAGAGTGTGGTTGAATTCGAATAGGACTGCATGCATATTTTCGAGAAGGAAAATCAAGCCACGAGTGTTGTTCTAAGAAAGATTAATGGTGTGATGTGCAATACATCATGAACCTTCTTGACGAATAACCTATGGCGAAGCATTAAAAATATGAGTTCTTTATGGACATGCCCACGCATAGATAGCGATGTATGAGAGATAAGCCTATGTTAGGCATATAGAGCATGTGTGTGGTGGTCTTGTGGAGAAGATTAAGAGAATCTCCTTAGAGTCATAGATCATAGAAGACTTGGAAAGTTGTCCCTTGATAAATACCCAGGCTAGAGTATTCGTAGAAATATTGAGAGTCCTTATAGATAAAGTAATCCCCATTAAATGGGGAGATTATATAGGAGAAATTTGAGAGTCGATTGCTTGCTTAATTCGAGCCAACCAAGTTTGGCTAGTCCTGCTTGCTTGTCTATCAAAGACCTGATCTTTTGGAGTTCCGAATCATATTTTAAATCCCTAGCCGAAGTTCCAAATACATAACTAAAAAACTAGATGCGAGGTGTGCCTATACATTCCTAGAAAGACTTAGATGCCTTAGGAAATATTTTGCTAAGTCATTAAGTCTGTTAGAGTAAAACACTTGGAACTTTTCATCATTTGCTTCCTTATCGCATGATAGAGTTTAATCCAACAATCTTTTCAAAGTAAACTAACTTCGAAGTAATCGAGTATTGAGGTGAAACATGGGTAAGCTTGTAGGCCATGGATAGAACTTGAAACCCCCTATATTATAACGTTGAATGGAAAAATATCACCTCCTAAACTTAGCGTTTGTAAAGATTTTCATTGCAATAATCAAAGTACCACCTTACTTTGACACTGGGTACTAATCCCATGAGAACTTTTTGCCCCATATGTGCTTTAATGTATTGGTCATATAAGGATGAGAAAGTGTTCAATCATACCTAGAATGGTCTCTAACTTTTAATGTCAGTCCGACATGTTTGAGTTGACTTGTTTGTTCTTTAATCTTGTTCCATTCTAGGTTAAAAGATTTAAGTAGTTGCAACGTGTCACCAAGAAGAGGCTTCATTCTTAGTCTAAACTGCTTGTCCGTCCGTAGTGAATCATAAACGAAAGTTCGTTAGGGATTTAGTTGCTTGTATGTGGGTCGAAAACACCTTTAGAAGTCTTTTGTCATACCCTACGTGTTGGACCTGAGCATTTCCAGTCAAATTATACTTAGCTGACTTGGCTAAGGCATTTCTGCGTATCAAATCTCTGTTGGAATAAAATTCATCTTGAGGATTTTCTAGTCTATATGCCTCATCCACAGCTGTTTAACACATGCTATTGTAGAACGTACTTCACTTCGTACACTGCTTCATGTTATAAGTAAGTGTACTTGGGGTCGGGAATCATTGTCACCCCTCGGATGATTCCCAAATTGCCCTTTCGATCATTCCCTCGAATGACGTTGAGTCAGGTTTGAATGTTATAACCCACAATCCTTAGGTTGTATAAACTTTTCCGAAGATGGATAGTGCACTAGACTTCCGGGTCAGGGGCCATGTCCACATGTCCGTAGCTCGCTAATCCGCGCTTAATATGGCTCGAGCCTCCTAAGCTGTTAACCCAAAACTAGGGAGTGGGCTAAGGGAGACTTCTCTGACACTATCACTTTGAACTTTTTGACTTGTGATGACACAAAGTTTTAAAGCTGTGTGTTATTATGGAATTTAGGGTATTCCATGTACTGTAATGAATGGTGTAAGAAAGAACAAGCAAAGGTGAGGATTTGAAAAAAAAATCATTCCTAGCTTTGGATTTTCTATCCAGGATACACATTCACTCATGTATGTTATTAAATAATTAAGCAAAAGTACTTATCTCTTAAAGCATTACCATGATTTGGACCAAGGTTGTTCACTAGTCGGATGAGCCTTCAAGTTGTTTTCCTCGTTCGGATTCATGAAATTTTTCTTCTTACTCCATATGGTATGCCTCTTGTCCTTTTCCATTACAAGTTAGTAGTAGATAAAGACAAGTGTGGAGTTGTCATGCAGCGCTTTGCAGGTGACATTTGTTGTTGGTTCATCGGAGTAGTCTACAATTAGTTGGAACCCTTAGGTTAACTATCGACTTGATCATGGTTGTGTGTATTCTAAACTCATAAGTTGTTGCAACATGTTGTATGTCATTTGGTATGAGTTCGGAGGAAGAACTTGAGGAATTCCGTAGAGAATTCCAGCTTGCGCTATAGTGGTAAAATGACAATATAGTCTTCCATGTAGCTCGTAATTGAGTTCCTCATAATTCTATAAAAATATGACATCCATATCTTCGCAATGATGTATGGCATGAAACCCATTTTTCTTCCATCTCATATAGTTTAAAAGAATACTATAGATCCACTTCTTATCTTTTTAGACATATATGGCATGTCTATGGGAAAAATTGGTCTTGAAATCTTCATTTTCTCACGGCTGCGCAGTTCTGACGGGAATGTAGCTTCGGCTATCTTTGTACACAATTGGAAATATTGGTTGTACATAAAATTCTGAAAACTTGACGCAACAATCTTCAGCATCTTCGCTTACATTTGTGACTAGTCTTATGTCGAAATTCATTCGGGATGTCGGTTTTCAGTTAAGAATCATTCAAGTGCGCATAATGAGTTTTAGGTACAATTACATTGCCCCCAGAGCTCTACGAGCACTTGCGCCAGTCGAAGTGTTAATAGACTCAAACTGAGTTGCATGTGACTTTAGACGAGAGGTTTACTAGTCGAATTCATGATGAGGTGTTGGTCCCCAAGGAGCCAAACTTGCCTTCATTTCCTAGCTTGGAAGCTCTTTTTGAACTAGGTCCATGTTTTGTGAATTTGCTTGGATACACTTTTCCCTAATTTCTGGGGTTATCATACCTTAGAATCACGAGATGAGTCGTGAAGAAGAATACACCAATAATCAAATCAGTCATGGCTCATACCAAAAATGTCTAAGCGATGGTAATTGAAAATAATAATAATAATAATAATAATAATAATCACAATGGAACGAGACTCTTCCTTTTTGTAATTCTTGGTGTTGTAGCATGATCGCTACTATACCTTCTAGAACCGTCATGGTTCATATCTAAGTTCAAAACTCTAATGGAACTTGAGATTGAGTTTCGGAGTTAAACTTATACTTTTGTTAAGGGGTGGCTTGCCCCCATATATTTCTTCCCGTGTTGGGACTCTTCTACACTCGTTTGAGCATTTGTGTCGTTGTCCGAGCTACTGGCTCCATCATAATAGTTGACAAAAACGTTCTTGATATTTAGACCTTCTCTATGCATATTGTCTTGGATTTTAAATAGGTGGTGTTATATGAGATTCCCCTGGTCCGCTTGAGCTGGTCTCCATCTTTTATTTTAATGTTTATTATCTTTTTGATAAGAAAGTAAAGCTTCTTGTGGCCCACCAAAGCTTTCTTTCCCTTTTTTTTTTTTTTTTTTTTTTTCTCTTTTTCGTTGATGGTGTGGAGCGAAGATAATCTTTCCCTTAATCCCATTTGGTGTAGTTCTCTTTGAAAGAATTTTTAGTCACCATTTAAGTTGAAATGTTATACATGGTTTGAAGCCTTTGTTGCCTATAGAAGCGTCGCACACACACCAAAGCTCTTGTTGGCATCCTTTGCACATGTTTTCTTTCAGCAATGTATGTGGGTACTTATATACAGATTGAGGAATGAGGCCTTGTTATGCCTTCAGCTTTTGCCTTCAGAATTCTTGTAAATGTTGGGGTAGACAATGCTTGAGGCTTTCAAAGAGCCTATAAATAAGTTTCCTTCAAACCATACCCTTGGGAGGCCAAATAATTTTTCAAAGCCATGAGTTTGACTTTCTAGTATAGTTGGAGGATATGTCAAACAATGCTTCATATTGTGGTTTTCAAACAAAGTCACTAAAGAGGTGAAGCTTATGCGTTGCTTGAAGCTCTCGAGAAGCTATATAAAGTGATTTACCTTCCAACGATGCCCTTGGGAACCAGACCGGGGTCAAATTGTTGCATTTTTTAATAGGGAAAGGTATGAAGCTCTTGTAGGACCATATAAGTTATGTTTTCTTCATTTGGCCTCCTGCAAGACCCTAGTAAAGGTTGGAACTCGCCTTAAGCTTGATGGTATTTGAAGCTTACTGAAAAGTTGCGGCTTGAAAGATTTGTTGAGTATCTTGAGCAGATGCAAGATGGTCGAAGATCTTTGGCAAGTGACCACCATTATTATGATTAAACATGTTGATGGAAATAATCTTGTAAAATTTTTTGGCCTTTGTATACTATGTGTAGCATTCTAGGTTAGTAAAGCTTGGGGATTTTCAATTATTTATTGATGCTCAGAGTCTACAAGAACGAGTTGTACCGTTCCTCATCTAGTTGGTGGGAAAAAGGTAAGTTCCTTCATCACCTGGTTGGTGGGAAGGGTGGCGAGTTGCCAAAGGACAAAATTGTTTATTAAAGTACTGCTTATTTTCTTCATCACCTGGTTGGCAATAGGAAGGTGAGTTTCTTCATCAACTAGTTGGTGGGAAGAGTGGCGAGTTGCCGAGGGACAAAATTGTTTATTAGAATACTGGTACTTACTTTATCACCTACATAGTGATATGATGGTGAGTTCATTCATCACCTCGTGGTTGAGAATGATGGCGAGTTGCCGAGGGACAAAATTGTTTATTAGAATACTGGTATTTACTTCATCACCTACATAGTGATATGATGGTGAGTTCTTTCATCACCTCGTGGTTGAGAATGATGGCGAGTTGTCAAGGTACAATGTAGCACATGCTGAAGGGCAAAAATATATGTTGACACCCTTTTGGAGCTCAGTTGGCTTATGTATTGAAAGATATAATGTTTATGTATAATGACATAAGTGATGCTTATGATATGAGTAATGTTGATGACATGCGGGTTGCTTATGCATGCGTGTTGCTCGTGAATGTTTTGTTATGTATGAAGGAATTCATTGTTTGGACGTGTGACCCATGGTTTGGGCTTAATGAGATATACGAACATTCATCAATGATGCTCTCTTTTCCAACCATGTTGGTTGCACCACTTAGTTTAATTTACTTTGTGTAAAGTATGCATGTTGAAGTTCTGAGTTAGCGTAAAAAGTTAGGTCAAAGTTACACCAAGTGTTTTACTGTTTAAAAATTAAAAAAGTCAGATGAAGTTGTCTGAATTATCTCTTCATTAAGTATTTGCCCAATGGCCTGTGTTACACACACTGTTCTAAAAATTCCCACCTAGTGCCGCCTAGGTGCTACGCGGTTGGCCACCGCCTCAATTAATGCCTAGGCATTTGAAAATTAAGAAAGGGTGCCTAGACCTGCAGAGGCGCCCGCCTACACTGCCTAGGCACCCGCCCAGACCTGCCTAGACACCTGCCTAGGTTGCAACTCACTTAGATAGAAAATAGATAACTTTCCTTTTGCATTTTATTGTTTCCAATAAATTGTAAGAGACTTATTGAACACTTAAATAAACACACATTATATGTCTGCTCCTTATGTTTTCATTATGTTCCAATACTTCATAATATATATTTCATTCTATTTTCTAATTTATGATGAAATTATATATATTTTAAGTATAAACAGACACTTGTTTACACGAAATACAATAGATTTACTTAAATCTGTCTAGTCCGCCTAGGTGCTAGGCCCTAGCCCTAACCCAACTAACGCCTAACATCTTTTAGAACCTTGGTTACACAAGATCCCAAACAGCTGAAGGTCAAAACATTTGTAGTATGTGTACTCACTTATACTAGTCTTTTCTTTAGTACCCAGTGCCCCACTTTGACAAAGCGAGTCTTGTCCCCCAAGAGTCATAGTAGTTGAAGGCATGTTCACCCCTGGTTTTCTCGAAATGTCCTTCACTCTCTTGTTGCAATGAAGTTGTCGAGGGTAAAAATTCTTACCTTTTTTTAAGGGAAGAATAAGTTTGGTGACTTAGTAGGTTGCTAAGTGGGGAATGAGAGGATATAATGGATGTCTGAAAGGTTGAAGCCATCTTCCTTGGAACAACGTAGAGTGTCAAGATTCGACCTACAATGTTACTTTGGTCACCAAGCGTAGGTAATAAGTAAAGAGATAGAGATAGGGAAGCAAACACAAGATGTACGTGATTCACCTTAAGTTGAACTATGTCCACGAGAGTAGATGAGTTCTCATTAAAAATGTAGAGTTTACATGATACAAAGGTTTTAGCATCATTAGTGAGTTCTAATAATGGATTAAGTAGAATAATAGCATTAGGAATTAATTGTGGGAGACTGATCTCTTGTTATAGTTGAGGAGGGTCCTATGTTTTCATTTGCGGTTGATGTGGGATTCAAAGAGCTTTATTCTAGTGTTGACATGTGTCACGTTGTGCTTGGTCTTTTGATTGGAAGGGAACTCATGTGCTTCGCAAGGGTGCCTCATCATGAACCCTTTAGTAAGTATCCGAAGGTATAAGGTTGACAGGTTGACTATTTGTAGTATGGTACAAACACACATATTCAATACGTATTATGTTATTTGTATTGAACAATCAATACAAATAGCATAATACGTATTGAAGGATTCGGTAGTTTTAAGGTTTGTGAAGTATGGTACAAACACGCATATTCTTGTAGAATTTTGTGTGGTGATGATTGCATTATGATTTAGGTTTGGGTTGATCTATATGTACTAGTTTACCTCTCAACTCTTTTTAGCTTTTGTGTCCACAACTCTTGAAAACCTTAGCTACAGAAAACTTCCATTCTTAGGAGCTGAATTTGCATCGCTCATAGAGATGGCTAGAGTAGCTTGAGCCTCTCCACTGATCTTTGATCTTAGCATATAGCTCTCACATAAAGATCTTTAGGTAAAATTCCATTTCAAAGCCTCTCAATCTATTGATGTTCGATTGAGGAGATTTGTTCATTGTTGCTGGTTCCACATTTTGCATCTCAACTTATTCTAATTCTCTCACTGGTGACACAAGCCAAGAGCTTAAGTTCAAACAGCCACAACAGTGAAGACCAAACTCAAATTCAATTGAAGAAGTACAAGTTGCACATAGGTGCAAGTTACTCCTTTAGCCTAGCTTAGGTTCTGAGCATGAGTGTGTGATTGATGTCTCCCTTAAACCTTAAAAATGTTTAAAATAAATGTTTGTTTGAATCTTGGATTGATACCATAATATAGAGCTTAGTTATCTCTGGCAACTGTTATTTGTATTGATTGTTCTTGCTTGACTAGGATCTTATGACCAGTCAAGCCCATGCATGTTGTTTGAGTGTATGAACTTTTGTTGTTGTTTATATGGGTTATTTTGGGGTTTACTTGGGTACAAATAGGCTTTACCCATTTTGTTTCCACACATTTCCAGGTAATTCTGTTTGGTACTACTTTAAGAAGATATAAATAATTGTGAAAATCAAATTTAATGGCTAAAACACCGATAACATTTAATGAAACAATGTATTGAGGTCACACCTAAAATACTAATACACAGAATGATACAAACACATGGCAATGAGTGATGGCGATGTTGACTTAGGATTCAAGTTTTAACATTTTGTGTCGCCTATAATTTGATCGCTCTAAGTTTCTTTGTTTGCTTTACGGCTGCTGCCAATTCCCAATTTCCAATTAGTGCCATATTTTTGGGTAGAATTGATCAAGGAAAAAAAATGAGACAAGTGCCAAATATACATCAGTTTTTTTAGAGTCTGCGTGGTAGATCCTAAAATGTCAAAGGTAAATTGCCACATCAGTTATCAAAGTACAAATTTGCGTAACAATTTTGCCCACTTGCTTGTACACGCTCATTGAACCAAATTCAAGGTTACTAGGAAAATCAGAATATGGACTAAAATCCAAGTGGCATGCTAAAAATTTCCCAAAAGATAAGAAAATTACACAACTGATCTCCATACTTTGACCTAACCTCTGTCGATTCTCTAGACGACGTCCCCATGTGTCAGCACTCATCTAGCATGATTATCTCGCCAAATTCTACACATATGGCATACTTGATCTTGGAAGAGGATCACTCCATTAAACTATGTCCTACTCCTACCAATGCTTTTCTACACCATTTACGGAAGTGGTAGCAAACTAGGAGGTTAGTAACTGGACAAGTAAGAAAACTCTTACCGCTTCGTCGACCATTGCTACATCAAGAATAAATGTAGCTCGGCAATATATATCACGTGTTTTACGATAACTCCTTCAAAAATGCCATCAGATCCAAAGTTCGGTGCAAAGAGCCTTGGATCAACAGGTTCCGGGAGGCTGAAAGAGAGTGTGAATGGTCCAGCTGGGCATAATTGCTGCAATTTCATCTCAAATACACGCGAACGCTTCCTTATGGGATTTCCACCACTTGCTCTTATACTTTTTCAGAAACCTTTCTGACGAATTACCATTTCCATTAGAGATCTTTTCTGTCTTTGTTTCATTGCCATCGTCGTTCAAGCGATTTGCTTCACTTTCTCCACCATCCAGGTAGTCATGTTGATATCGTATAGCTTGACCTATATCAATTCTCAAGACCATTTATACCAGATAAAGATTTGAACTTTTCGAGAGCAGTGTCTTCCATAAATAATGTAACAGGATCGTCAACCAAAACATGAAGATCCAAAGGAAAAAGATGTGTGAACTGGCGCCAACTATCTTTTGCCACCCCTGAACTTGGCAAAGGTAGGCTGCCCTTTAAATACTCATGCAATCCAAATGAAACGCTGAGTATCCCAGGTTATCAATATTGACATCAGGACCCAAGTAATTTCCCATTATGAAGTTGACTAGAAAATGCTGGTCCGCAAACGATGGTTTCAATGAAGTTTTACGAGGGTCATCTTTTGGTTCTAAATCCATGCTCCTAGCTTATTCTTCTAAAATACCAAAAATATTGAGATCCAAGTACGCATGTAAATCCAACTAACTTCATTACAAAAATAAATGATTCAAAACAACGTATTGAAATGAAATTTCTCTTCATGGTATCAAGATAAGTATACATTCCACATGCATAGAATACCTTTGTTCTTACTTCCATACAGTTTAAAACCGAAAGGCGTAGTTTTTAATACAGAAGGTGCATTCGTATCAGTTTACAGTGTTAGACCATGTCAAGGTTGATACTCACACATGGATTACAGGTCAGATATACACATCTAACTCATATCCCAATTGCATATTATTATAAAATTGGGATTCTGGGTACGTAGAATCAAACTCGGGGTGGGCTACATCAAATTCTGGATACAAAAATATTGAAATAAATAAATTTGCGTGTTTTCATTCGTTTCGTTTGGAGTTAGCAAATGCATAACAACGAACTGAGAAAGCAGCAACATTTCAAAAAATAAAAAACTAAAAACAAATGGCAAGCACTAACCAGCAAATGTAATCTACATTAAGCCCTCAATCAAAAAGCAATTAAGTATCAGAAATTAAAGAACTAGAAGTAACCTGGGGTTTGTAAATGAGCCGATTGAAGAAGATAAGAAGAAGAAAGACCGGAGAAAAGGTTACCAGAGAGAGGACTGGAGATGGGTCGGTTTAAATAAAAAACTAACAGGAAGAAGTGAACGCTGCTGTCTGCTGAGGTCAAAGAAGAAGACGAGAATAAAGCAAATGCAAGAGAGAGGGGCGGGGAAGGGGATGGGCTGAGTCCATGTTTCGCAATCACTGAAGAGCAAAGTAAATACGGGCGTGCATAAATCTTTTTCTTTGCACAAAATATTAAGAGGACATTAATTTTCTCTTCGGTTACTCTTTGACTAGATTTCACCGTCCCACTTCTTAAACACTAATTATTGTTCCCAAATTAACTACCTACACTTGTGTGGAAGCCAAATTTGTGGTCATGGAAGGCTAAAATGCCTATGAGAGTCTTCTCGGCTCCTGGAATGGGTAGATAACCGTGAATTGTCACATGTTGTCCCCCTTTTTAAGAGAAAAAAACAAAAAACAAAAACTACTTACAATTCGAGCAAAAAATTATACCAACGAGTACAATCGTATCTCAAAGTCTAATTGTTGCGAATACGTCACAAGCCGAGTTTAAATTCATGCAAAAGGTGTGAAACGAGGGGTATGTGAATTTAAAACGAGGGGTATACGAATTAAAAACAAGGGGTATGTGAATTTACAATCATGTCGTGCTAATAAAATAATAATTTACAAATTAGACATTTCTATAATCGTGTTAAGCTCATGCAAATCACGCATATTTATCATGCGAAGCCATTCTATGATATTAACATAAAAAAGTATACCAATCACGCTACATGCTTGAATGGACCCAAGCCACATAAATGGGTTGCCGAGTAGGTTGTGGTGTGGATGGTTACGAAAATTTACTGGGCCTACGAGAAATAGGATTGTAAAGGACTTTTGGGTGCTTGGGAGAACTAAAAGTCCAAGCGCATGATTTCGGCTTATATGGGAAGGCTTGAGAGAATTGTTTTTGTTCTTTTCCCTTACAAACCAACTAATACATCCAAGAACCAACTAAAACCCAAAGCTGAGTTGACCAAATTAAAGCCAAATCGTGCTTTGAACTAGAGCCGTGCGCCTCCTTTAATGAACAGGGAAAAAACCTTTCCCTTCCAAGCTCGTACAGGAACTCGAGAGGAAAAAAAAAACAGAAGGGAGCGTTGCCAAAGATGGAGTTGTGTTGTGGGGCTTGGTGCAAGAATGATGGAATCTGGGCATTGTGTTTGACCCCGGCACAAAGCTAGCAACCTTCTGCAACGTTATACCAAAGAAGAACTCTATAGCTGCAACTATGGAAAGGAAAAGGGAAGGCTTAGCAAAACAGGAAGAAGGGAGAAAACTAAGGGATTCCCTAGCTGGAACTTGAAGGAATCACTGCACCTATAATTAAGATGCCAGTACGTTGAATAAGGGACAACGAAGAACAATGAGGGAAGGAGGGGATGAACTGGGGCAAGAACATACCAAGCAGTGCAAACTTTCTATAAGTACAGGAAACCCTAGTTCCTGAGTGATAAGCTTTCCATTCTTTCCGAGTCTTTTCTTAAGTTTCCTTAAGCTCTATAAAACTGCCAGGGTGTGTTTGTTGTACCGGACTGTTTCGAACTAGATTAGCTTCAAGGATTAAGCTGGACTGGCTTAGACTAGATTAAGCTGGACTAGTTTAGTGAAGCGTTTGGTGCAGTGTCGGACTAAAAAGTTGGATAATTATCTAACTCAAATATTATATTATTTTATCTATATTTATTAATATTTTATTATTAATTTATCATTTTATTTGTTTCTAGAATCATATCTCCTTCTGTAAGGGCCAAAATCTTTTTATTTATTTATTCCTAAAATTATCTCTCTCTAGCCTATTCCTCCCTTCCTCCGCCATTCTCCCTCTCATCTCCATCTTTTTATTCTGTTTCACCATTTTTCCAGAATATTCTTCCTCTCTCTGCATACTTCTCCCTATTTTCTTCCGGCAACTCTCTCCCTCCCCTCTCCTTTTTTTCCCTTCGTCCACTTTATCCCTAACCTCTCCCTCTTTTACTTATGCAGAAGATTCGCATGGAGGATTCATCGGAGCTCTCCACGTAGCGCCTCCTCTGATTTTCTTGAAAAATCTCAGGATTCTCTGGTGATTTTGCCTTTTTGTTTTGAATTTATGTGGGGATTCGCAGGTGCTTGAGCATTTGGTACGCTTTTGGTCCCGACTTGCGTCTGGGTTGCACGCGAATGCGAAGATTGACGGCGAGCTTCTGGTGATGGTTGTCTGGTGGTGGTCTGGTGGTTTCAACCATGACGATTTTGTTGAGAAAGAGAGTGAATTGAACGAAGAAGAAAGGAAGGGAATCAGTGGATTATTTTTCAGTTTTGTTTGAGGTCTGGGTTTAGGCTTTTAGGTGGGATAGTGAAGGCCCAAGGGAGTGGGCGAAGGTGCGGATCAGAAGGGAGATGACGAAGGAGAAGGGAGACGACGAGGGATCAGCGGCGAGGGAGAGAACGGGACTAGCAGTCCGCTTGAAATCGAGGGGTCTCCTTAAGAACGTTTAGTGAAATGTTCAGTCGGGGCGAGTCCCCTTTAGTCCCATTAAACCTAATCCTTGTCCCGACCAAACAAGGGACTACAGTCTAGTCTAGTCCAGTCCCTCTTAATTCGGTCAAACAAACGTGCCCCCCCCCCCCAAAGTATTAGAAATCTTAGATTAGCCATCCTTAAACCATACATGCAAGCACAACATTTTTCTCATGTTGAACCAATGAACTTTTAACTGTCATACCATGCTTCACCCAAGCAAGTTACAATTTATGTAATTATTCAATCATGGTTGAATCAGAGTCATTGATTCATTTGGAATGCTTCCCAAGCCATGCTAATTCTTTTGAAGTATTTCAGGACTTAGTGCCGGAAACGAACCATGCGAGTGTACAGTTCGTCCGAGACCTAAATCCAACTCGATCAAAAGGTCCCTAACATAAATATCCAACTCAATCAAAGGGTCCCTAACATAAATATCCAACTCAATCAAAAGGTCCCCACACCTACATACCTCGGTGTGAGGCTTTATTATAAAAAACTTTGAGGTCATCGGTAGTAGAACTATAATTATATATATATATATATATATATATATATTATATTATTTTTTTCAGTTTTATAATGTGAGACATTTTTACCTTCTTCAACACTTTATATATTCTTCTTGTTGAGAATGTAATCTCATGTAAAAAAACTAAGGATTCTTGCAAAGGTTTATAAAGGGTTGGAACACTCCTATTACCAATTAATTTTAGGAATAGACACTTAACTTTCTTTATATCTCATGTGTGGTCGTTGGCTTCACTTTATTTATTTATACTTTTTTTAATTAACCACATGAAATATAAACACTTTTGAGTTCATAGGCTTCATTTGATTGCCTTCTTACCTTCTAATTTTGATTAATTTGGTTGTGCTTGTAGTAGGGGAAAAATTGGATAATAAAGTTAATACATCACATTAATTGACACACCCCGACCCCAATCGAGGCATACTGACTGTCATATGAGGGTGACGTAGCCATGTGCGCTGTGCGGAAGTGAACGTGATACGAAAATACGGATAAATAAAAACTTGCTAACTAATTACACTAGACTAACATATTAGTGCGAGTGAAAATGTTTAGAGTAAAGGACACACATAACCAGAGCGTAGGTATCAGAATGCAGTCCATAAGTTTAATTACTAATTACACATATCATAAAAGAAACCCTACACTGGTGAATGTTTGTCAGAACCGTCGTGAAGTCCTCATGAGCCATCGACACAAACTTCTATCTAGAACCCGGAGGGGCGTAAAACAGAAAGTGTGAGTGGGCAAAAACAAAACTTTCAAAACCATTTATCTTTCCAAATGTAATAATCCCTCACTGTAAAACCCATATAAGTTTCCTAGAAAATAATACTATAAACATATATGAAAACTATACTCGAGAATAACCAAACCGTGTGTATGGCATGACAATCATCTCAACCATGAATAAGTAAGCCAGGTGAATTGCACTAATATAAAGTGACATATCAGCCGGAGTCACCTAACGTGACCTGTATGGCTGAATCTATAACTCAACAATCAAATCAAATCTTGCACACGACTCGGAACCACCTCTGTGGTTTGTACTACAGGCTAGGTGTAAATAAGTATACTCAAGTGCTATGATCACGTGAAGGCTGTGTGAAGTATCGCAAGTCACCTACGAGTTGAAACCACCTAATGTGGTCTGTACGACAGGCTGGCACCTGTCTTGGATCCAAGGTAAGCGTATGGTGTGAAAGGTGAACGATCACGTGAAGGCTAGGCCTTACTCTCGGGCGGAGCACTAACACTATGTTGCAGGATATAAATCATTGAAAGCAACTCATCATAATCATACACATTACCATCACAACCATTGCTATACACTCACCTGAAGCTTACCTGAGCGTCCACAGCGTCAAGCGGTAATATGCACAGCTATATTAAAGCATATTCTAATATGCAATGCATACGACATGACATTTAAAATGTAAAAACCATTTAAAGAGTTTTTGGGAAACATAAGGCATATATATAACCCAAAAGCCCACTCACTGGTATGTAGCCGAGTCATAACCCCTAAGTCTCGCTTGGCTGCGATCGTCCTCTGGAAATATCTCACCTATGTGTGAAACAACTATTTTAATGTTATTTTTAAGCACATAACCATCACTATGAAATAACTTATCATATGTTGCTCAATTGGGGTGTTTGAATATACTATCGTGGCCTACTCAACACCCCGAGCATCCCCATATTTTTAGAATAATTTTCCAACGTCCCACGCGTGGTCATGTGCCTGGCACACTGACGGTAACCCTAACGCCGTTAGGGAATATGCCGTTAAATAATAGGATATTCCGTTAAATATACCTGACACATTTAAATAATAGGATATTCCGTTAAATAAATGGAATATGCTCTGACTTCTCTGGTGGTTCGTCGGATTCTGTTGCCGGAAACTGGAAAATTCTTAAATCTTGATATCTTCTTCATTTTTCAACCAAATTTCATGAAAATTATACCAAAATGAAGCTCTAAACGAGTAGAACATGTTCTTACTTGTTTAGAGTCCTAAAACCAACGGTATATGGTTGGAAAATTCTTCAATAGTCCAGCAAAATCTGCAACTCGATAAACCCGAGTGTCCCAACGTCAAAACTGCTCTAAAATTGTTCCAAAGTGCTAGTGGAGCAAGAATAGTACCTTATTAAGTCCCAAAACTAGCTAAAACCTTCGCGATCACATCGGAGAAAATTACACCCCTTGCCGGAGCTTATGGAGTCTTGGGTTTTCGAAGTCAAACCACTTAACAAAAGGTATCACTGTGTTCTAGGGTTTGAGAAGAGTAAGAATATGGAAACACCAAATTCGATCCATAGAGTTTTGGTTTAGTTTAAGGGTGAATGCTCACGGTTGTACGGGCGGGGAAGAAAATTTGAGAAAGAGAGAGAGGATGAAGGTTGCATGTGTGTGTGTGTGTGTGTGGCCACGGGTTGGCCATATTAAAATGGCCTCAAGCCCTAATTGGGCTGCATGCTTTGGATTCATGCAATTAAACCCAACCCAATTCCTTTATTCCTTTACAACATCTCCACTACGTACCTGACTCGGCTCTAATTTGCATCCACGTTCTCGTAACGTCGAATACCACTTACTCACGTCGATGGAAAAATGATTGAAGACTATATACATACATCCACGTCACAAGACCCACAAGGGCAAAATAGTCATTTCAACGCACTCGAGGATAAAATATATTATAATTCGGGACGGGTCGTCACCTTAATTACAAGTGTTACACTGAAAAAAATTTTGTAGTAGAGTTTAGAATTGTAAATTTGTTTTCTTAATTAGAAGTTTAGGGATTGAGAAACTTTGTTAGACACCAGCAAAAACAGTGGGGTGAGAGAGGCTTGAACTCTCAACCCCACCCCAGATATTTCCTATAGCGTTGTTAATTTTTATATTGGTTACAGAGATTTATTTATTCTTCTTTTCATTCAATTGCAGAAGTATCTTGATTCATTCTTCATTTTTTACCACTACAGCCAACCCGTTCTAGTACTCCGATTACTTAATATGTATGAGAAATTGTGTTTTGTTGAATGTGCTAAACTAACTGAATTACAAAGTCTCGTGTAAGCATATTTTATCCTTCAAGTTTGAGTGTAATTGCAATCTTATACATCATCTTAAAAAAATTCAATCTCATACACTAGTTATTATTTCATTTCAATTTCATACAACCATTAGAAAATCAGTTAAGTGATGGCGTGGTAACAATAAATTTCAGATTTGTGCTGACGTTGATGTCCAACTAGAGCCACGTGGCCAAACAACTAATAAATAATTGATTTTTTTGTATTATTAAAAACTTAAATAATAGAATAGGAAAAAAAAAAAAAAAAAACCCTAAAATCCTCCACAGCCACCGTCATTCTCCACCCCAACGCTACAAATGTATAGCCCCAAACTTGGACCCATAAATAAATAAAGAAAGATGATGAAGAAAAGAAGGGGAAAAAAGAAGGACAAGTGGGAGGGTCATAGGCAATGATTCCCTAGAAGCCTGAGCTTCTTGTTCTGGGATGGAAGGAAAAAGCAAAGCAAAACAAAGCAGATGATGATTTTGTGGGGAGTAGCACAAACCAACATGACTCACTTTAGTAGTACTGTTTCCATGTTCCATTCCTTCCCAGGGGTATAAAATGACCTGCGCTCCTTCCTTCCCTCTCTACCAATTGACAATATTTTGTCTATTCGTTATTCTCAAGCATCATGTATATCATCAGTTAATCATTTCCAGTCTGCAACAATATTGTATATATTCTCTCGACAATGGAACGACATAGTTTTATCGCTTCATACTCTGTTATTGATCTAATCATCTAGCAACACGGTTTCCCTTGGCTATATGGTTCATCTCGGAGAGGGTGTGTGCGCGTGGCACCTGGCCAAAAGGGCGGACCCTGCTAACTCAAGAGGATGGTTTTGGCAAACATCCGCGCTTGGCAGGAGCTCCTTCCGAAGAAAGTTGAAGCAATACCATTCGTTTCCGAGTTTCCCAAGACGGAAACAAATGCAAATGATTCTTGTTTGGTTCCTTTAAGCACTCGCATTTGTTTCTCGTGGTTACTCAGGAGGCTCCGTTGCACTGATTCTTGACCTAAGTTATGATCGACAGGACAGGCATGGGCGACTCCGCTCGTAGTTGAGATAACTGTTGATGCATGTGGAGCTCACGACGTGGTGGGCAACTTTTCTAAGCTCAATCTCACTATAAGTCATTTTTCAAACGGAATGATCATTTCTAGTGACTTTGCACCACGTGTAAATAAAATTAAAGCTAGACAATTATGAGGGGGAAAAATCTAAAATCAAAGCATCTTATCATTAGAGAACAAGTCGAAGTTGAGCAGCATAATCTAAAGGATCAACAACAATTACAAGCAGCCAAACGCGTGATAAACTAGATCACTAACTCATCCTAATTAATAATTAATCCTACTAATTAAGTCCCTACAATCACAAGACTTAAAAATCTAATTTCTACTTCACACACACTTCTTGTTACCTGGTTGACACTTCCAGCCGGCCATGCTCCTCTATAAGGTCAAGCTGCAAAGCATTCTGCATTCCTTATTCTACTAGTACTAGTCATACATTACACGATGCAGAAACTACAACCTTTTCCTGCTCTCAAGACTCGATTAAAGAAACACAACATCCGCTGATCATGCCTACTGCACAAATTAGTGAAAAGGCCTGCCCTCAGGTTGCCAAACCATTCACTTCCATGGCATGCTTGACATGCCTTGCAGGTTATTGTTATTGCAGGCCCCTGTGCTTTGGTTAAGCGGACTTCCAGGCCCGCCTGAGGATTCACTCAGAGTTCCACGTGACTGGGGGCTACTTGCTCCTGTTGGACCACTGCCCGGATCAAATTTTGGTGCTACGGACAAAGGGTCCATTTGGTTCGCAGTCTTTGATTCTTTCCGACCATCTGCAACAAAACTTCCGACTACCACCTGCAATGAAATGGGAACCCCCAAAATCACTGGTTATATTAGGTCCATCAATTTTTTTTTCTTTTTTTAATAAGAGCTAAAGATTCAATCATATGAAGAGCTGTATCTGAAAGTGCTCAATTCAAACATATGGCTCGTACTATGTCTAGATTCATAATTTGTAGACCCACACATCGTGGAAGATTAATTTCCTTCAACTATTAATTTTCACATCACAAGTAAAATCTAAAATAATTTAAAAATAAAACGTACCTGAACAGGGCAGGCAGCTGTTAGAAGACCTGCCACGCCACCACCTAAAACTCGGCCATCTGGGCCAGATAATGACACACTTAAGCCCCCAGTTCTACTCCGCTGACCACCAATTTCAGATAGAAGAAACGAGCCTGAGAGTGACAGAATTTCAAACCTCCCCTGCATAGAAAATTCATAAGAGAAAACGGAATTAGCGGGAAATAACTCATAGGTAGATATAATACGTAAGATGAAAACAATCCCTATGGATACTACCAAATAATTAACAGAAAGTTAATGATAATTACTCGTGTAAAAACAATAAACTCAGTACTGCGACGAATTGTGACAGATACTAAATCTTACATCTAATTAAAGAGCAAACATGCTTTTTTACATTACATGCTCCTAGAGTAGAACCCAGATAGTAACTAGTTCATTAATTTAAACCTATGGTGTTAAAAAGTTCACAAACCAAACATAAACAATCATGTCAGAACATGGCGGCATAAACTCATTAGTATAGGCGTAGTATTGTATCCTAAAATAAACATAACTGTTCCTAGAGAGACTTGGAATATTAATCCCCAGTCAATGTTCCCAGAGAACAGCTACTGAGGCCCAACATAGTAACAACAAAACTGTATGAAAACACAATATATGTCACAGTTCAACTTGGATACAAGGAAAGGCCAACAAACAAGACAGCCTGCAATCTCACAAACCTCATATGTTACAGTTCCACCAGATGTGGCCGGTTGGCGAAGAGTCACATTAGAGATGGCTCCAGTTGCAGACAATATGCAAACAGCTCTAGGACCATTCTGAGAGAATGACATTATTTTTGACCATACATCCTGAAAGGTTAAATGCATCAAAATAAAATTTCAATATAGTGCAATCAACTAGAAAAATGATGAGTATGCCAGCCAAACAATAAAGCAGGTGCGCATGTAAAATTAATGACATTCAATCATATTAGCAGCTAGCTCACTGGTGATGAGCTCTTGGGATGGGATCAGACCGTGACATGGGAAATGATATCCTCGGGAGAATTTTGCGATTAAAGTTCTAAATTCCCAGAAAGCTGTGAAGCAAAGCATAATACTCCAATGGCCAATTATTCTCTAAATAGTAAATCTTGACATTCAGTTCCAATGATATGAAAATATAAGAAACCAGAATTATCTGAATTTGAACTCATAAAATAAATATTTGAATTAAATGTACCCAGCATTGCCAACCATTGGATCTAAATATTGTTAATTTCAATAGATGAAGCACTCAGAACTCCAAGTAGACAGAGGAAAAAGGAGCTTAACAAGATTCAGTGAGTGATGTACCACACATGCATTTACCGTATCAAAGAACTTGCATAATCAGCCAAATTAAAGAAGTGCATAATATGGAAGAGATGAGCTACTCAGCATAGAGAGAATAGATAGATATCTATAGTGCAATCAAATAACATTTCTTGCTCAACAACTAGTCAGACTAAGCATGCAGTGATGATCAACCACGGAAGAGTATGAAAACTAAGTTATTAAAGAAAGAAAAGGGGAATTAGAAACCTCTCCAGCTTTTACAGTGATAACATGTGGCGTAAATCCAAATCCCGGAGCTCCTACAAACAATAAAACGAATTAAACCATAGTACAGTTATCATTATATAGTTATTTGCAGCGAAAAAGCAACATTAAAATTGACTTTTAGAAAGATAAAGAATAAAATAAGATCCATTGCCACTGCAAGCATGCATCTATAAGTCATAAAATGAACCATTAAACAAATTTGTTTAGTTGAAAATTCTAGTTTTAGCACTTGATGGAGTTGGAATACTAAATTAAACATTATATAAGAAAAACAGGATGGGGGACTTGTATGCTCAAAAGGAAACTTCCAAAAGCAATTTAATTCCAGTATTGGATATGTTTTCTAAATGCATATTGATACAGTTGTGCTGTAAAATAGACTGTCAAAAGGAGTTTAAAACAAGTAATTCCCTTTGCAAGAAGTACCATCGTTGTAACCAAATACCAAAAGCAATCATATACGCATGAAAAATCATGAATATCAAGGTTAAGTATCATTCTATGAGCCTACACCTACAGTATACATACAATTGCAATATACCAATCAAGGGCAGATAAGTAAATTTGACACATAAGAAGAATCTCAAGCATAACATCCTTTGCTGTACCCTTTTCTATTTCATAAAGTCATCCCCGAATATATCGCTTTTATTAAATCCTTTCATTTCCTGTCAGAAACCCAAACCAAATGGGAACAACTTCCAGATCTCCAACACAGATGATACATAATAAAATCAAATCAATCAAAGCCACTGTTGCGTTACCTCAAGACCCGACCTCTCAAACCCACGTCACACAAATATTTGCTAAACCCAAAATTAATAACAAAATCAATGACCCAGAACAAAAACAAAATACAATATAAGATTCAAAATTTTAAGAATTTCAATAAGTTTTAAGAATTTAGAATGGAAAAGGAAAGAGAGGTTACCCAAAGCATCCAATTGTTGCTTCTTGGAAGAACCAGGTGGTCTGCCTCTTGATTTCTTGGTGGAAGTGGAACTGGGTGGTGGTGAGGCAGAACCTCCCCCAGAAGGAGGAGCAGGAGCAGGAGGAGCAGGAGGAGGAGAAAAGGCTCCGACGCTGGACGAGGTAACGGTCACGGGCGGGGCTGATGGTGATAGAGCCAATGCCATTGTGCCATCCGGCCCGTACTTCCTGGGCCTCCCTCTCTTCTTCTTCATTGGCTCAGTACCCATGTTCATGTTAAGCCCAGCAGTAGCAACAGGGGCCATAACTGCACCCTCTCCGGCAGCCCCCGGGACAACAGCACCTCCGCCGGAAGCGGCGGCGGAGGTGACCGAGGGCTGGTAAGCAGGTGAGGTGGCGGTGGCAACAGGCTTGTAGAGAGCGGAGCCGCCGTCAGCACTGAAGTTCAACCGCAGACTCTGGATGGCGGACTGTGACTGAATAGGACTCTTCTGCAGAAACGGCTCCCTACTCGTCATCACTCCCGTCTCAGATCCTGACATTTTTCTTTTTTATTTTTTTATTTATTTTTATTTTTTTTATAAATTCGCAATTTTCACTTGTACTAAAATTCCATCAAACTAAAATCCCTGAAACACAATAAAAATAAAAAATAAAAAATAAAAAGCAGATCAGTACAAAGAAATTTACCATTTTCTTGTAGCCACAATTTACAAACCCTAATCTACATTCTACAAACTAGGTGTATAAATATATAAAATTTTACTTTTAGTATCTGAATTCTTCAACAACCAGTAAAAACGAAAACGAAAACGAAAACGAAAACCAGAAGAAGAAGAAGAAGATGGTGGTAGATTCCAAGTAAGCTTATTCTGCAAAGTATCTAAACCTAACCCTGACAGCATCTGGGATTAATTTACACAAACCCTAACAACTTCCAGACCTCGTTTTAAACCAACCGGAAAAAGAAAAAAAAATTACGTTTGCTTTTTTCCCCATTTCAGCACAGATCAAGCAAAATATTTAAATACAAAAGCTTAAACCAGACAAGATTCGGCATTTTACTTCCACCAGTCTTTTAGAAAATAAAAGATTTATATTTTGCCAATTTACAGTAAAAGAATCATAAAATAAAATCAGTGAAAATTAAGGAAAATCGAAAAATAAGCCCAAAAATTACGTTCGACTTACCAATAATTCAGAAAAATTACGGCGACGCGGAAATTCTAGGGTTCCGGAACGAAAACGCAGAGCGGCTCCGAAGCCCTTTTTCTAAGAAATGCGAGAAATCTGAATATCTGGTTATATTTTAATTCTTATATTTTTCATTTTCTTTTCGTGCCTTTGCCTCTACGGGCTATTATTAAAAAAGCAAGTAAAAGCCAAGCCCTAATTTGCTATTTTGCATTCTTACCAGTTACAATTAATTAATAATTTAATTTGCATTTACTCCAACGCCTTCATTGCCATTTGCTTTTTCTTTGGGTAGACTGCTGTCACTCGCCTTTGAAATTTCAAATATTTTAAATTTCAATTAAAAAAAAAAGGAAATTTAAAAAATTCCTTACTGCCTACTTGGTCATCCAATCAAGCGAGTATCTTTTATTTCCTGCTCTCCACTATCAACCTGTTTGGATAACATATTTTTGTCAGCTTTGCTCACGTGCTGGTGTATTATGCCACTCTATTTATTAACATTTCATGTGTTTAAATTTAAAATTTGTGTCTATTAGTATTTAGATCTCGAAATTTAATGTTAAAAAAGATGGTGAACAGTCACCATCAATTGAGTGTCGTGAGCGAAACTACTTCCATTTTTTTACTTATAAGTGAAAAGTCTCATATTTGACTTGTTGAAATATCCCAAATCAGCATAATGAGGAGAAAAGAAGAGTTTAGATATTCTAATCTCATTTCAACCAATACTGAGGCTTTTATGATAAAACTTCACATTTGTCAAACTTTGCAGGTGATAATTAACAAGTTAGGAACAATAGTGAGTCATTGGGCCGTCTCTTTGATAATTTGAGACGACTTTAATAGATTACATGTCACATCTCGACTCGCGAATAAAAACTATTTATGAGTTAGGGTGTGAGTCATATCTTAGTTATAGAAATAAATTCTACAACCAAGATATGGTGGAAATTAAAATAAAATCATTTGGAACTGATTACACAATACATCTTATAACAAATTTTGCATAAAATTTATTGGATACAGTGGAATAAAATTTTGCAATGATCACATGGTTCACATATTACTTTTCAAAATATAGGTATGTACCAAACAATAATTAGAATGCAACAATTCTTGCAAATGCATAAAGTATATGCAAATGAAATGCATGAATGTACTCACTCCCTTCTAATCTCACTAATGCATACTGAAGGCACCCAAGCATGCCCGTCCCACTACCATACTTATTCCACTTGGCTCCGAATACCTTAGAATTTGAGTTAACTCATGTTCATCTCTTAAGCCCAATTTTCATAATTGAATTCTCAATTTCCACTTTAATACATAGGCACTTCCTTAGACACCCAATTGTATATTGAAGCCCTTCTCCTTACGCCTGACATATACAAAGTTCATTATTTTATATTCAAGGCATTCTTCATCCCTTGAATATCCTCACAACTAAAACACTTTACACAACTCAACTCTCTTTCTTGCTTTGCAATGCATAAGTATATGTCATGTTCACATAGATATCAATAATCACATTTTCTTTAACAAGCCTGCAAGTTTCAACATAAATTAAATTGATTTGTAACACAAGTAATATAATCATAATATCAACAACAAAGTAATAATTTTTAACAACAACATAAATGATAAACAATAGGTTACCATTTCCTCCTTTTTATTGTTGTTAATTTCATTTCCTCCCTCTTGTTTTCATTTTTCCTTCGTCACTTTCCCTTGCTCTTCTTTAATGTAGCTGAAATTCTACATATGTAATAGGAGTCAAATTGCTAGAGATGTTGGCCATGCAAAGTGGCTGCCCGAGAAGGATAGCTCAACCATACATCAACTGTTCAAACTGGTGTACAAGTTAGCACATATATTGGTTGTCATGATTTTTTAATATGTTATAGAAAATATGATAAGGAACAACTGTTACGAAGGAAGTATCTCTGTTTGAGCTAAAGAGGTTGGGCTTTTGAAGCTCCAAATATGACTGCATGGTTTTCTGCGGATTTTCAAGGTTGTGATAGTATTTTGAGGATCTGGAACGAATGGACCGTTGGATCTTTCTGGGATTTGGATATGTTATGTTAGAGAGGAATAGGAACAACTTTTGTGAAGGAAGTATTTGGATATAATCTATAGATGATGGTGTTTTGGTCTATTAAATAGGCGGGACAAATTTCTAGTTTTCGGATATCTTTCTTTTGATAGATGAATGTGGTGGTGAGTTTGGTGGAGAGATTTGTTCGGTAAGTTCTCATGTATTTTTCCGGATTTGCCTCTGACTTCTTTTGCAAGTTTTTAGAGAAATGTAGACGGAAATTTGAGGGTGCTTCACGGAGTTGGATGATGGTGTTTTATAGGAACTTGATAACACACTCATTCACATAATAGACACAATATTTAAGTGGTTCGTCGACTACATCCACTAGGGTTAGATTTCATTGTATTTCACTATATACGAGAGACTTACAAATACAATGAAATATGACTTAAAGGCTTAACAACATGTAAAAGAAAGAAGGTAATATAAAAGGGAGAATGGCTTTCTATTTGAAGTTGGTTCTTTTTCTTTTTATTCTTCTTCCTCTCTCTTCTCTTCATGTCTCTTATGTTGGTTCTTGCTCCTTTCTTTATAAGGATTGAATAACCTCTTCCTTCCCATCTAGTTTGAGGAGAAAGCTTCCAAGTGTGCCAATAGAAAGACACCAAGTATTGTGCTAATCATTACCATAAAATGTGTTCCAATAACAAGGCAACAAGTGTTGTCCTAATCATTAACAATGATAAGCGTTCAAGTGGCAAAGCAACAAGTGTCAAGTTAATCATGAAAAAATGAATATCATGCAAGATGGATGCAAGCATCAAAGGCCACGTAGAGGTTTATCTCAAGGTAAGCTTGTTGGATCAAAACACATTGGTAAGTCTACAAAGAAATAGATCAATTATGTATTATGATACTTAAATGCATTTAAAATAAACAAAAAATACAACTTTAGCCACAACAGTCGGCACCCACTTTAGTCTTTTCTCATATTTGTTTACATTTTGAAATAGGTCAATATTGTTTCTTGGTTCCCTTTTTTTGCATTTGGATACAGATGTTGCGTTGCAGTGTCTGTTTTCTAGTTCTATTTTTGTCATCACTCACACGCTTCCTACGCTTCACACTTTGAGTGACTCTTGATTTTTACATTTGGATTTAGAAACTTTAAATTATTTTTACATTTGGATTCAGACAATGCAGTATCTGTTTTCTGGTTCTGTTTTTTACATTTCTATTCTGACTGTCTGTTTCCTGATTTTTTTTTCATCACTCACACACCTCCTATGGTTCACACTCGCACAACTCCTGATTTTACATTTGGATTCAAATAGCACAACACAATGTTTGTTTCCTGGTTTTGCATTGCAGACGTAAAACTTTGTGCTCTCTCATCTCACTATCTCTCTCTTGGCAAGCTCTTCTACTTAACTAGACAAACTCTCCTCTTAGTGATGGCTTGGACACACATTTAATCTTATGTAATTTATTTATTCATAGAATTAGGATGTTTTATAAGTTTCCTAACATGCCCCGATCCTGGTGTTTGAAGGACATCGGGATGGCCACGTGTTGGCTGACACCCGAAGGTGATGGAAGCCATTTTATGAATGCATATGCCAAGAACATGTGAAACATGCATACAAATTTTTCGCATAACTACGCAATGTAATATTCAAGTACAACCTTAACAAAATAATATAATAAGTTCAACTGTCAACAAAATAAAAGTGATAATGCATGACATGCTTAGAGCATACAACTAGTTCAGAATAAAAACAGAAGGCGCAACAAAAAGTGTTATTACAAGAATGTCCAAGCGGAGTGAAGGACACAAAGTCACTATGGGAATGCCTCATAGCTCGGATCGTATGCCTCGTTCCTAAGTCCTGAGGGGGCGCAAAACAAAAAAATGACTGGACCAAGTTGATAAATAAGTAATACTGAAATAGTTATTCATCAATGTACTAACCCCCAAAGTTTATGAAAACTTAATAGTATAATATGTAATAGGTTTTTTGAAAACCCTAGCATGCCATAAAACTTCATAAAACATGTATCATATATAGTGTGCTTAGTAGTGGTATCAAAATCGCTTGAAGGCCCTACATCACCCAACTGAAGCCATATATAAATATCTTCCGACCAAAGCCACCTACACATGCTCGGCCAAAGCCATATATAAATATCTTCCGGCTGGCCGACCGAAGCCATATATAAATATCATTCGCCCGTAGGCACATAGTGTGAGTAACCACTGAATAAGCACAATAAAAACATCAACATAATATTTATAAAAACATCAACATAATATTTCCAAAATATATGTATATATCTCAATGGAGCTTAATAGCTCAAATATCATATCTTAAATCATATTCGTGAATATCTCAATAAATGTAAATCCAGTGAAGCATGATATTTCACAAAGCGTAAATCCAATTTACTCATAAATGTTTCATAAAACATAGTCATAAAATCATGCTTTTCATGTATGCATTTCTAATAATAAAATCATGCATTTTAGAAGGGGTCCACTCACAGATACTCCATCGTCGAAGAGTCTTACAAATTAGAGAGAACGGAAACGTCAGTAACAAACGCACCTAAGCACATAAAGGGACCAATTAATAAAACTCTACTAAAATGATTGAATTTCGGGAATGGCCATCATAAACAGATTCAGGACGTCGAAAAACATAAGGGGAACCTAGGGTACCCCACGTGCCGTCACGGGGCAACGACCTGGAAAGCCACGTGCCACTGCAGGCACCGCCACACATCGAGTTGGGTCGTCGAAAAGTTGGCCGAAAAAGTTGCCGACGCTGCTGTGGACAACGGCGGAGCATAGTACCTTCGGTGGAGGTGCATGTGCTCCACACGCCGGCCAAGATAGGCGCCCACGCGTAGCCCTATGTGTGGACCCATGTGCTAACTACAATCTGGGTTAGGCTTGGTTTATGGGTTTGGGCCAAAGGTTTGGGTTTGGGCTTGGCTCAGTGGGTTGAAATTCTGGGTTGGGCCGGTAGCATGGCCCAAAAGTTTGGGCTAGGTAGCAGTTGGGTTTGGATATGGGTTTAGGGTTATCGAGTCGGGTCGACCCTGTTTCAGGCAATGGGTCAGCCAGAATCCGGGCAAAACTTCAAATGCTCATAACTTATTTGATACTCAACCAAATCAAGTGATTCAAAAATGAAAATCATAGTTCCCAATGAGATGAAGAGAATGGTACCTTGCACGATGCCAAACTTAAGGTGGTTTGGCCGAAAAATGCCTTGAAAGTAGAAGTGCTTGCCAGAAATTGGGAAAAGCTACTCCGAGCTATTTCTGCATTTAACACGTGTGTATAACTTAAAACAAACTCCGATCTAACTTAAAACATAACCAAAGGGTTCCTAGAAGCTTACCTACATCAGAAAGTTCACAAAAGTGGTCGGAGTTCGTCGGGGGAGGAATTGAATAGTGAGATCGTCACTGTGGAGTTCCACAGCCAGTCACTGGGTATTCAAAGCTCCTCGATCCAAATGGTGAGGGTGCTTATGAGTGTGAGTGAACTTAAAGAGGAGAGTGAGAGTTCGCAGAGAAAGAGATCTTGGGGGTGTGGAACGGGAATAAGAGAAAAGTGAAGGGGGAGAGAGAGAGTTATAAAAGGAAAGTAAGAAAATCTAAAAAGGGTGGGAAAGGTATCTGTATAGGGTAAGGCTAAGGGGACAAGAATCCCAAGTGGGTCCCTTTGGTTCGCAATTTAAGAATGCATAAGAGTAAACACAAAATATTCGAAAACATTCGACGTTCGAATGTATAATCTTTGTTATACATTCAAATTTGAATTCATTCGTGCCTACTCATTTGTGGCGATAAGCACGATACGAATAAATTAATTAAATTAAGATTACGCGTTTCAAAGACGATCAACGAAAATCAACTCAAGGGTATAATGGTAATTTCATAAATCTGATAGTACAAAATACGATAAATCGAGGACGGGGTTTCATAATCTATCCCCCATAAAAGAATTTCATCCTCGAAATTTACAACCTCAAATAAAAAAGTACGGATACTGACTCCTCATTAGTTTCTCTGTTTCCCACATCGCTTCTTCAACTACATGGTTCCTCGACAACACCTTTACTAATGGAATTACTTTGTTCCTCAGAGTTTTATCTTGTCGGTCGATGATCACTACTGGTTCCTCAACATAACTCACGTCCTAACTCACTTCTAATGGTTCCAGTTGAATAACGTGAGAGGGATCCGATACATACTTCTGAAGCATAGAAACATGAAATACGTTGTGTATTTGCAATAAGTCTGGTGGTAGCTCCAATCTATAAGCAACCACACCAATTCTCTCTATGATTTTGTGACAGCCCGTTCCGAAAATTTTAAAACGTACGCGTGAAAAGACGATTTTGCCCCTAGTGTGAATTTTTGTTGTGTGGTTGTTTTTGATCTTGGTGTGGCTGGTTTTGCACCACACACTTTCCCCCACACATTTCCTTCACCCTTTCCCTCTCGTGCCCTTTCCCTTCCCCATTTCACTTCCATTTGTACGGACATACCCCAAAACCCTTGTAATCTTCACAGATCGAAGGAACAAAGTACATATTCATGCTCGTGAGGTCCGTAGAAGTTCAACCATACCCATTTCAGGTAAGGATACCTTCGTTTTCATGTCGAACTCGGGATACCCGATTTTTGTCACTGTTCATGCACACGTAAATTCTTATGTTTTTGGGAATTTCAAGCTTGTAGGAAGCTTGGTGAGGTCCTTAGGAGGCTCGGGGTGGTTCATTTGAAGGTTTTGGACGTCGGGATCGTGAGTTTCGAGGTTGGCCGGAGTTGGGGGTATTTTCCCGACGAGATTCCGTGGATTTTACCGCTTGAAAGTGGTATGATTTTGTTCTTCTCGTTGTAAGCTTCATTTTGGTACCAATTTTGTGAAATTTGGTTGAAAAACGAAGAAGATAGGACGATTTGAAGTTTTCCCTATTTTTCGGCGCCGGAGCCTCGCCGGAGAAGACGACGGAATATTCCGTCAGTTTGGACGGAATATTCCTAACGCCATTGACGGAATCCGTTAAAGTTAACGGAATATTCCTGACGGCGTTAACTGATGCCGTCAGCGTGCCAGGCACGTGCCCGCGCATGGCCGGCGCGTGCGGCAGTGGAAAATTTTTCTAAAAATATGGGGATGTTCCTGAGGTTGAGTAGATCACATTGGTGTATTCATACACCTCATTTGAGCATTGTATGAGAAGTTATTTCATAAGGTTGGTTATGTGTTTTAAAATTAACGTTTTTATAGTTGTTTCGCATATAGGTGATACCTATCCTGAGGACGAGCGTGGTCACTCGAGGCAAGGGGGTTAAGACCCTTCCACATACCAGTGAGTGGGCTTTTGGTTTTCCGTATATACCTATATACTTATACTTTTCCCAGAAATTGATTTGCAATGTTTATTCGTTTATATGGCATGCATTATATTGCCGTTGTTTATGCATTGTTAGTTGTATATATATATGTTTGGTGCTGTGAACGCACAGGTAAGTGCCAGGTGAGTATGATTTATGTTATGTTCAGTAGTGTTTGAGGTGCATATTGAGAGCTCATAACCTGCACCCCGGTGTTAGTGCTCCCCCGCCCAGAGTTGGGCACAGTCCTTCACGTGATGTTCACCTCCCGCACCACACGCTCATCTTGGATCCAAGTTAGGTGCACAGTCCTGTCGTACAGACCACTTTAGGTGGTTCCGATACCTAGGTGACCCGCGATTATTCGCCCAGCCTTCACGTGATCGTAGCACTTGAGCATACTTATATTACACCCAAGTTTATCGTACAGACCACTTTAGGTGGTTCCGACTCGTGTGCAGGTATAGTTAGTGAGATGGAGATTTGAGCTCTAGATTCAGCCGTACAGGTCACGTTAGGTGACTCCGGCTGACAGATTATATGACATTGATATTACCTGAGCACTTGCATTTTACTTCGAGGTTTTGGCATATCATATTTTTCCGAGCATGATTTATATATATGTATATTCTATTTTTCTGGGAAGTATACAGGTTTTACGGCGAAGGTTTAGAACTTATTTATTAAATGGTTTTCGAAAAGCTTTGTTTTTGCCCATTCACGCTTTTGTTTTGCGCCCCTCCAGGTTCTAGTTGGCTAGCACGTTTGGTGGCTTCCCTGAGGTTTTCCCCGGCATATCTGACAGACTACTAACAGTGTAGGACCACCTTTGGGTGTGCTTTTGTAGTGTCGTTTTCTTCCGGACTGCTTTAGGTCGTCGTGCTCTGAACTTTGTGTTTACACTTACGCTTGCACATGTTTGTTATTATTTTGTGTAGAGCTGGTTTTTATTTATTCGTATCATTATTTTTATTATTATTTTATTAGCTTCCGCACTGTGCACGTGGTTACGCCACTTCCACGTGACGGCCAGCATGCCCTGATCTCGATCGGGGTGTGTCAATTCGGTAGGGACCAACATATCAAGGACTCAGCTTCCCCCGCTTACCAAAACGAACCACACATTTCCAGAGCGACAACTTCAGAAAGACAAAATCATCAATCTCATACTCGCGATCCCTGGAATATTGGTCCACGATGCTCTTCTATTGATCTTGTGTTGTCTTCAAATTCCTCTTAATCAACTGGATGTTAGTATTAATGGTGTCGACAATTTCTGGCCCCACTAACACCCGCTTACTAACACAAAGGTGTCTGGCACGCCTTCCCATATAGTGCCTCAAATGGTGCCATGCCGATACTAGAATGGTAACTGTTGTAGTAGGCAAACTCGATCAATGGCAAATAACTATCCTAACTACCCTTCCATTGGAGAACAAACACCCTCAACATGTCCTCCAACGTCTGAATCATCCTCTCAGATTGACCATCGATTTATGGATGATAGGCAGTGCTATACAATAGCTGAGTATTCATGGCATCATGGAATGCTCTCCAAAATTTGGAGGTGAATCTTGGATCTCTGCCCGAAACAATGGTGACGGGTACACTGTGGAGTTAAACAATATTATCGATGAACAATTGTGCCAACTTCTCCAATGTGTAGGTCTATCGAATAGGTAAGAAATGAACAGTTTTAGTGAGTCGATCCACAATCACCCATATGCCATCAAACCTTGACTGCGTACTCGACAAACCATACACAAATTTCGTGGTATATCCTCCTATTTCCAAGCTGGTATAGGGAGATTCTACATTAGCCATTCAGGTCTCTGCCTGTCCGCTTTCACTTGCTGGCAAATTATACATCTCTTCACATACTTTGCCATATCCCGTTTCATCCTATACTAGTAGTAGGACGAACGAATGGTGTGAAACAATTTAGTACTCCCTGGATGCATGACATATGCCGAAATGTGGGCTTCATCAAGTATTTCCTTCTTTATCACTTTGTTGTCCTTAGGCACAAACAACTTGTTTCCCATCATCAAGGCTCCATCTCTCCAGATCTTCAAATCTCGCCTTGTACCATTCTGCACTTGTTCCTTTAGGTCTGCACACTACTGATCAATCTCCTAAGCTTCCCGAACTAGATCCACAAAAACAGGCCTAATTTGGAAGTGTGACAACAATGCTCCTTGTGAATCTAGCATCACTGCAACGTCAATTTCTCGAAGAGAAAACAATAACGGTACATGGATAGCTCGAAGGGAGGCAAGCTATTTGTAAGATTTCTAACTAAGTGCGTCCGCTACGACATTGGCGTGACAAGGATGATACTCAATAGTGCAATCGTTGTCACTAATGAGCTTCATCCACTTTCTCTGCCTTAAATTCAACTTCTTCTAGGTAAAGACATACTTCAAACTCTTGTGATCTATAAAGATGCGGCATTTCTTGCCTTATAAGTAATGTTGCTAGATTTTTAGAGCAAAGACTACTGCTCTGAGTTCCAGATCATAAGCAAGATAATTTCTCTCATGAGTTTTGAGTTATCTGGAAGCATAGGTTATGACTTTCCCATGCTGCATCAGAAGACAACCCAATCCCGACAAGGATGCATCACTATATATTTTAAACTCACCCCCATTGTCCAAAAGAGCATGGACGGGGGCATGTGTAAGACGCTGCTTAAGCCCCTGAAACTCCATTCGCAATTCTCACCCCAGTCAAATTTGACCTCTTTCCGGGTCAATGTAGTAAGAGGCAGGGCAATCACCGAGAAGTTCTATACAAAACGTTGGTAATAGCCAGCTAATCCCAGAAAACTCCTCACTTTAGCAATATTCTTCGGTTGTTCCCACATAGACACTGCAGAAATCTTTTGAGGGTCCATGCAAATTCCCTCAGCGGAAACTATATGCCCGAGGAAATTGATCTGGTCTAGCCAAAACTGACATTTACTAAACTTCGCATACACCTGATGCTTCCTCAATCTCTCTAACACCAACTTCAAATGTTTCCTGTGCTCCGCATTACTCTTGGAGTAGATCAAGATGTCATCAATGAATATAATCACAAACCGATTAAGATACGGTCTGAAAACTCTATTCATCAAAATCCATGAAAGATGCCGGTGCATTTGTTAACCCAAAAGGCATGACACAAAATTCGTAGTGTCCATACCTAGTGCGAAAAACAGTCTTCGGTACATCTTCGTCCTGGATTAGCAGTTGATGGTAACCCGAACAAAGATCGATCTTAGAGAACACCTGAGCACCCCTTAGTTAATTAAACAAGTCATCAATTTGAGGCAGGGGATAACGGTTCTTCACTGTTACCCGATTAAGCTGCCTGTAGTTGATGCAGAGTCTCATCGACCCATCATTCTTCCTGACAAACAGTACATGAGCACCCTAGAGAGACATGCTGGGTTTGATGTAGCCTTTATCCATGAGCTCCTAAAGTTGAATCTTCAATTCCCTCAACTCAGCTGGTGCCATTCTGTATGGTGCCAAGGAAATAGGGTTAGTACCTAGAAGTAAATCAATGGTAAATTCGATTTCCCTCGTGGGTGGTAACTCCGGAAAATCCTTAGGAAATAGATCAGTGAATTCATCCACAACTGTCACATCTCTAGAACACAGAGAAGGTTCACCTTGCATGACCACGTGAGCTAAGAATCCCACACAACCCTTCTATAGTAACTTCGTCGTCCGGATGGCGAAAATAATACTATTATGAAGGATTTGTCGCTCACCCTAAAACGTGATTGCTGGTCGTCCAGGCCGATCAAAGGACCGGTTGCTTTCTACATCCGATATAAGTGTTGTGCTTAGATAGCCAATCCATTCCCAGAATGATATCGAACTCCACAAGTTTGAAGGGAATTAAATTGGCTTCCAAAAGTTCCCCTTTGACAATAACTGGGCAATCCCTAAACTCCCACTGTGCACAAAATAAATTTCCAGGGGGCAAATGTATAAACATATCATATCCAAGTGATGTAGGCTGTGGGTTTACCACTCGCACAAATTATGGAGGCATGAATGAATAAGTAGCACCCAGATCAATCAGAACACTAGCTTAATGACCAAAACAAGTAATGCATCCATGATAACTTTAGGATCCTGCTCTGCCTCTTGTTGAGTCATGGCGTTGATACGTCCGTGGGCCTGTCTTCCTGAACCACTGTTACAACCCCCACGAGTTCTATCACCCTGATTATTTCGACTTGCTCAGTTCCCTTGAGTACGACTGCTCGAAGCTGTGCCAGAAGACTGCGAATGTCTCCGAGTAGAAAACTGAGTACTCGGATTACTACTCCCACCATAACTCTAAGTACTCGGATTATTACCCTCATCGTAACATGAGCCTGAAGCATAACTCTTGAATGTGTTCATCGAAGGGTAATCACGGACATAGTGCCCAGTGCCACCAAACCTGTAACACGTGGGTGTAGTCACAATGCAATCTCCCTGATGGTGCATTTCACAACACGTCAAGCCGTGATTGTTGGACTAAAGTGGCTGAAAGACTATCCTGCCATTTCACTGCCTGGGCCATCGCTAGAAGATCCCGAACCCTGACCACGTCGTTTGAACGACTGAAAGTGTCAAGGGTTGATGGAAGAAGAAGAAGTAGAAGGCTCCCTCATACTCCGGGTTCGGAATCCACAACTCCGCTGATTCTGATTCTGGTTTTGGTGCTGGTCCTGGTTAAGTCTGTTCCACCGTGATTGTTCGACCCTCAAAGTTGCCTCAATCATCTCCTCGTAGGATGCATACCTCTGTGGTGCCAAAAGATTGCATATATCATTATTCATAGCAATCTTTAGTTATACCATCATCTTCCGAGGGTTCCCATAGTTCCCGTGATGGTATCTCGACAACCGCTGAAATGCGCTATCCAACTCTGTAATAATCAAGTTGCCTTGGCGAAAAATCAAGAATTCCTGTCTCTTCTTTAGCTTATACCCGGGGCTCAAAAAGTGTTTACTGAAAGGTCTCCTAAACGTAGCCCAAGTCATCATCGAGTTATATGGGTGAGAGTCCGTCACTGACTTCCACTAAAACCTCGCGTTACCTTAAAAGAAGTAACCAGCGGTATTTGCTCACTCAGTTGCTGGGCATTTCATACCCCCTAAAGTGTCCCCCATCTTCTCTAGCCAATCCTTAGCCTCGTCATAGGCTCCAACTACATTCAGCTCAGTAACAACGTGACTCCGAGCAATCTCCATATAAGTACGACTCGACCCGCTACGACTAGGAAAAACATTTCGCAGAGTGAAGGTCAACTACTGAATTCCACCCATTAAAACCAAAACGAGGTCGATGAGGCACATTCCCACAATGAGGATCCATGATTTTGATAAGAGGCAAACAAGATTTAGAAGGACGAAAGGTTGTAGCTATAGGAAGGATTATAATTACCAAATGGAAGAATGAAGTCCTAAGTATGCTCTTATACCAATTTGACACGCCTCGATCTCTATGTCCGAAGGACATTGGGATGGCCATGCGCTAGTTGACACCCGAGGGTGATGCAAACCATTTTATGAATGCATATGCCAAGAACATGCATATAAATTTTGTGCATAACTACGCAATGTAATATTCAAGTACGACCTTAACAAAATAATATAATAAGTTCAACTGTCAACAAAATAAAAGTGATAGTGCATGACATGTTTAGAGCATACAACTAGTTCAGAATACAAGTGGAAGGTGTAACAGAAAGTGTTATTACAAGAATGTCCAAGCAGAGTGAATGACACAAAGTCACTGGTATGGGAATACCTTGTAGCTCGGATCATATGCCTCGTTCCTAGGTCTTGAAGGGGTGCAAAACAAAACATAAGTGGACCCAGTTGATATATAAGTAATAGTGAAACAGTTATTCATCATCGTACTAACCCCCAAAGTTTATGAAAACTCAATAGTATAATATATAATAGGTTTTCCGAAAACCCTAACATGCCATAAAACTTCATAAAACATATATCATATATAGTGTACTTAGTAGTGGTATCACAATCGCCCGAAGGCCCTACATTACCCAATCGAAGCCATATATAAATATCTTCCGGCTGAAACCACCTACACATGGTCACCCGAAGCCATATATAAATATCATTCGCTCGTAGGCACATAGTATGCGTAACCACTGAATAAGCACAATAAAAACATGAACATAATATTTCCAAAATATATGTATATATCTCAATGGAGCTCAATAGTTCAAATATCATATCTTATATCATATTCGTGAATATCTCAATAAACGTAAATCCAGTGAAGCATGATATTTCATAAAGCGTAAATCCAATTTACCCATAAACGTTTCATAAAATGTAGTCATAAAATCATACCTTTCATGTATGCATTTCTAATAATAAAATCATGCATTTTAGAAGGGGTCCACTCACAGATACTCTGTCGTCGAAGAGCCGTGCGAATTAAGGACAACGAAAACGCCACTAGCAAATGCACATAAGCACATAAAGGGATGAATTAATAAAACTCTACTAAAACGATTGAGTTTCGGGAAATAGACATCATAAACGGATTTAGGATGTCGAAAAACCTAAGGGGAAACCTTGGGTACCCCCACGAGCCGCCACGAGTTGACGGCCCAGAAGGCCACGCGCCACCACACGCGTAGAGTTGGGTCGCCGAAAATTTGGCTGGAAAAGTCGTCGGCACTGTTGTAGTTGCCGTCGTGGATGGTGGTGGAGCACAGTACCTCTGATGAAGGCAAGTGTGCTCCACACGCCGCCTAAGACAGGTGCTCACATGCTGATTGGAATTTGGGTTGGGCTTGGTTTCTGGGATTGGGCCAAAGGTTTGGGTTTGAGATTGGCTTAGTGGGCTGAAACTCTGGGTTGGGCCAGGTAGCGGTTGGGTTTGGATCCGGGTTTAGGGTTATCGAGTCTGGTCGACTCGGTTTCAGGCAATGGGTTAGCCGGATTCTGGGTAAAACTTCAAACGCACATAACTTCTTCGATATTCAACCAAATCAAGCGATTCAAAAGTGAAAATCATAGTTCTCAACGAGATGAAGAGAATGGTACCTTGCACTACGGCTAACTTGTCGTGGTTTGGCCGAAAAACACCTCGAAAGTGGCGGTGCTCACTGGAAATTGGGAAAAGCTACTTCGAGCTATTTTTGCATTTAACATGTGTGTACAACTTAAAACAAACTCTGATCTAACATTAAAACACAACCAAAGGGTTTCTAGAAGCTTACCTACATCGGAAAGTTCACAAAAGTAGTTGGAGTTTATTGGGGAAGGAACTGAACAATGAGATCGTAATTGTGGAGTTCCACGGCCTATCACTAGGTCTTTGAAGCTCCTCTATCCAGATGGTGAGGGTGGTTGTGAGTGTGAGTGAACTCAAAGAGGAGAGTGAGAGTTTGCACATAGAGAGACATCTAAGGGGTGTGGAATGGGAAGAAGAGAAAAGTGAAGGGAAGGGAGAGAGAGTTATAAAAGGAAAGTAAGAAAATCGGAAAAGGGTGGGAAGGGTATCCGGATAGGGTAAGGCTACGAGGACAAGAATCCCAAGTGGGTCCCCTTAGTTTGCAATTTAAGAATGCATAAGACGAAACACAAAATATCCGAAAACGTTCGACATTTGAACATAGAATCTTTGTTATACATTCGAATTTGAATTCGATCACGCCTACGCGTTCGTGGCGATGAGTACGATAAAAATAAATAAATTAAATTAAGACTACGTGTTTCGACGAGATGGTCAATGAAAATCAACTCAAGGGTACAATGGTAATTTCATAAATCCGATAGTATAAAATACGATAAATCGAGGACAGGGTTTCACGTTTCCCATGTCCTAGGAGTATAGCCAACCATGCCCTTGTCCAATAACCATTTTGATGCTTAAGGACAAAAAAAAAAAAAAAAAAAAAAAAAAAAAAAGACCCAGAAGCAGACTTTTTTCACAATTTCATTTACATAGCCTAAATCTACATAACTTTAGAACATAAATTGCAATATAGTGTCTGATTTGAGCTTCAATTAAAACATGTCGAAACCCGATCCATCTTTTGTCATCCATCCCAAACCTCTAACCTAACCTTAAAAAAAAAAAAAAAAAAAAAAAAAAAAAAACACCTAAAATTCAACTTGCACATTCAAAAAACAAGACCCAAACTAAAATTATATTAAAACTGATTTCAAATTTTCCATTCTTTCTCCTTCCTCCTTCACTTCTCTCTGTGTGAATTCAACCAACAACACCTTCCCCTCTTGATCTCTCATTCTTATTATGAACTTGACCGCTTGTCCAGTCAAGAATTGATGAGATTAGCCAAGGATTAATAAAATTCAGTGGCGGATCGATATACATAACAGTCGACCAACAAATTTAATGGTGGCGATAGAATTTTCTTGCCCATTGCTATGACTGAAGAGATTTTTATTACTGGGCTTTCAAGTCTGGATCATGGATTGCATTTATTCATCAACAAGAGAGAGATAGAGAGAGAGAGAGAGAGAGAGAGAGAGATGATGAGCATTTGGGTTCATTTCACGCGCAGAAACGAGAGCTCTTTTTTTTTTTTGAAGAGATAATCATGAACCTTTTTATGATTTAATTTCGGGCAAAAAAGTAATTTACAACTATTTAGATGGGCTTGAAACCTATGTAACATTCCTTATTGACCTATGCCTAATTAACAAAAATATTTCATTGATTAGGTATGTTTGTATCATACTTCACCTATCCCGAAACTCGAGTACTGGTCAACTTCACACCATCATGGACCCATTGAAGGATTCATGCTGAGGCAACCCTGCCAAAGCACAAGAGTTTCTCTCCAACCAGGAGGCCAATCACAACGTGATATGTGTCAACATTAGAATAAAACTCCTAGAGTGCCATATCGACCGCGGACGGACGCAGAGACTCTCCTTAACTATAAGAAGGGACCATTCTCCTACAATGAATTCCTAATGCCATTATTATACTTAAATTCGTCATTAGAACTCGCCAATGATGATATTATACTTGAACATTTGTATTGTGTAAACTCTTCACTATTAATGAGAACTCCTCTACCTAGTGAACGTAGCCCAACTTAGGATGAACCATATACATCTTGTGTTTGCTTCCTTATCTCTCTCTTTACATACTATGCTCACTAGGTAACCGAAGCAATCTTGCAAAGGTCACAAATTTGACACTTTACATTGTTACAAATTCCATGCGATTTTGTGCATCAACAAGGTCCAAAATAAAAATTGATCATTGATATATGGTTCATTAGTAAAGTTTGTTTTGACTTTTTACTAAATTTCTTGTTTTTTTTCCCTCACCATAGTCATCAAAACACACCTCTAATTTTATAAGAATAAAATTATTTCGCGTCTCTCCCTCTCTCTCACTTTTGTTTAACTTCTTTCTCTTTTATATATTATTTATCGTTTTATATATTTTTCTATGTCTGAGCTTTATCCAGTACTTTAGTTTAAATTGAAATTTGACTAATATTTTTATTTATAAGTTGTAGACTCTGCCGTATTTCTTAGTACACGAATTTAATGCATATATTTTATAATGCGCATAAATTTGTACATTAATTTAAGAGTATTACATGTGTAAAATATACAAGTAGATGTCCCGATTCGATTTTAGGCTGGTTTACAAGAAGAACAAACTACACTGAACAGCCGGTCCGGGTCCGGTTCGAATGTGAACTGTTTTTCTTTCTCTTTGGTCAAAGTCAATCCAAATCGATCGCTCGGGTCGGACAGGCGGTTTGATTGGTTGGGCCGGATAGATTCCCACCCCAAACCAAAGATAGAGAGCTGAAATAAACGAGAAGAAGGCGGAAGGCAATCTACAAGGCATGGCGTGCGTTGCGTCCTGGTATTCTCTGCCTCCGGTGCGACCTCGCACATGCCACTCCAACGCCTTCTCGAACAACAGAGGTTCTTCCGCTCAGCTCAGCTCTACATCTCCGTCCACCATATATTTACTGTTAGCAGCACAGCACACTACTTAATCAGCTTCTGTTGTTTCTTCAGGCATCGCCGTACGCAGTAGAAAAAGCCATGCGCTCCTGCAATGTTGCGAAAACAAACAAGAAAAAACCGACGCCAAAACAGAAACATGGTAAGCGTTTAATTCCATGGTAAGAGGAGACAAGTAAAGTAATCTAATCTAGTTTACCATTTCACTCGAACTCGAATTGTTTCGTTTTATGTAGTTTTGGCATTGAATTCCAATCTACGAGGAGACAAGTTGTGCTTGGGACGGCGTTTGCTGCATTTTCTTTTCCCCATCTCATTTCAAATGCATTTGCAGAGAATGGTAGTAAGAGTCTCGTTTTTCTTGGTCGCCTGGTGGTGACCATAGATTCTGTTCTCTCTAGCTTTCATACTATTAAGGATCATGCTGATTTTTTATGCTTTTCAAGTGTTGGATTCTAAAATGTTTTGTTTGGTTTTGTTTTTGTGTTCTAATTCAGATGTGCCGGAGGGTTTTCGAGTTTACACTGATGATGTCAATAAGTTCAAGATATTGATTCCCCAAGGTGAATAAACACATTACTAGTTAAATTCCCAATAAAGTTTACATTTGGGGATTATATACTTAAAGGCTTGGTATTTGTGTGTTTACCTTTTGGAGACTGGCAAGTAGGCGCAGGAGAGCCAACTGGGTTTAAATCAGTCACAGCTTTCTACCCAGAACAAGAGGGTAATAGCTCAAGTGGGTACTCTCTATCTCTATTGCTTTCAATTATTCGACATTATTCGGTTCTGTTGCATTTGTATATAATGGCAGTCTTTCTGGGGCTGCTGCTTCAGTTAGCGTTGTGATCACGGGGCTTGGTCCGGATTTTACAAAGATGGAATCCTTTGGTAAAGTTGAAGCGTTTGCTGAGACTCTGGTAGTACCCTTCTCCTAATTTTAATTGATTTTACGCATGCATATTTGACATGGCCCGTGGAAGCATTTGTTCATTTACTCATGAGTTTTGCATTTATTTTACTTGCATATTCTCTTCCAAGGTTAGTGGATTGGATAGGAGCTGGCAAAGGCCAGCAGGAGTGGCAGCAAAGCTTATAGATTGCAAAGCATCGAAAGGTAATTCTCCACTCATAGTCATACATACCAACTCAGTATTGTTCATGAATTGTAATGATTTGAATTTGATGACGATGACGATGATCGTCAGGCCTTTACTTCATCGAGTATTCGCTACAAAAACCCGGTGAAAGTTGCAAGCACCTGTTTTCAGCACTTGGGATGGCAACCAACGGTTGGTACAACAGACTGTATACAGTCACCGGACAGGTATCTATTCGACATGAATTTCTTAGTTGTACCGTGTTTGTGTTGTGCTCTGGAATCCAGATTCTTTCTTTCTCATGCCAACATGCGATGCTGATACTGCAATATCTATATCTTTCTGCAGTACGTCGAGGAAGAATCAGATAAATACAGCGCCAATGTTAAGGAGGTCAGCTTAAAACGAAACGTTACGTTAAATTTCGTTGTCGATCTAAATAGTATGATGCATGAAACTGAAACCTGTTTCGTTTACTGAAAGCGCGAAGCTGAATTTGGTTTTGCAGGCTGTCAAATCCTTCAGGTTCATTTGAGGGCTCCAGCCAGAGTTTGAAACTACAGTTTTACGCCGATTTTGATTGTCAGTACGGTCAGTATTTCGTGGTAATATAACGAGATACATTTCAATCAAACATCTAGCTGCCGAAGAGAAGATTGTTAATACTGCAGCAGCCCTTTCATTCTATTGTAAATCAGAGAGATATTTCATATATAACATATGTGCATTTGAAAGAGCAACAATCCTTTCCGTGCAGCTTCTAACTGGTAGATACATAGCAAATCAACGTTAAACAGGAACTCGTGTCCAAAAACTTTAGTTCGGTTAGCTAGCTCAGCTTCTCCCATGGCTATTTGAATTAAGGAAGGGTTTGAAAATCATTATATTCAAGTAAATCAAAATCAGAGTGATTAATTTGGTGGATGGGCATTCGGGAAGAGTTTTTTGACACAAAACTAGATGATATATATAATATACATATGAATCATAGAGAATCGATCACATTTTACATTCTACTCCGTTCCTCTCCAGTTTTTGCTCAACTTTTTACGAATAAAAGGGTCAGCTTATCCAAAAACAGCATGCTTTTCATTTGCTCCAGTTTTTGCCATTCTTTCTCCATATGCAATTCTAACGCCTCAAAGCGAACAATCTTCTCGTGAATCTGTGTAATCCCAGAAATTTCTCTCTCGACATCCATTCCTTCCTTCTCAAGCTGTGAATTTGCATCTACAAATGCCCTCCCAGCACATCTAGGTTGGTGTCCCTATCCGATGCAGCATCAGCTTCTGCATAAGAAAACAAGCCATTATTCAACTTAAGATTTGCTGCTCACACAATTGTCTACCATACTAGTAAGTTGCTCTGCAATAGTTTGGAAAATCCCATGACCATGAATGGTCCGTATGCATTACATTCATTGAGTTCTGTACAATTGAGCATAGTTTTAAACAAGGATGGTACCATGCGGCCTTGCATTCCAAGGACGAGATCCTAGACTCAGTCTACTTGTTTCACAAATCAATGTAGTTCTGCATTCGGAAAAAACACAGCAATGGCCGAAACAAATTTGCGCAACAAAGGAGAACTCACATCACAGGTACTATTAATTAAAGAAAAAAAAATGCTTATCGTATGCTCAAGATGACCTAATGAAAAAATGCTTCACCCAGAATCTCATTTAAGAAATTAACTACTTTGGATAAGAAAAAGGCAAGGGGACTTATTTCTAGAATTACTTGAGCCATAATTGGGTTGCCCGCGTCTGCAAGAGGTGTGAGACACATTCTTTTACAGGGGGATGGTGCATCTTTACTCTCCAAATCAGCAATAAATTCCTCACCAAAAGGAATTTTAATGAAATGCGTGACAAACTCCTTCTCACTTTTACCGACATATTGTGCAACCTTCCTCCAATCGTCACCATAATGCGTGAGGGCTTCTAGGAGGTGCATAGTATCTTCATCGTCCCAACCTCTCCCCATCTCTTCTCTGATCTTAACCATCCTGAAATCTGAGGAAGGAGTGACAAGGTGAGTCGCAAAAACCACAAGAAAGAATGCTATGCATGCAATTTAACTGACGAGTATTGTAAATTGTCACATATATATTTATACGAATTAGACAAGTGGCAAGTGTCCAAGTTTAACTAAGGGGACTGCAAAGACAGCCGTAAGACAAAATTGTGCTTCATTTAGTCAGTTATTGAATTCAATGTTAATAAATATGGGGTCAGAAGAATGACAGACCTTTTCAGAAGCAAAGCAGGCAATGCCACAAAAATACTTGCAACCATGTCACACTCTCTTCTCGGGGCTCTTCTTGATGGGAGTGGAGGAGTCCTTCAGAACGCATGCGAGGGCTTAAGTGCGGAGAGAGGCAGCCTCGGTACCCTTGTCTTGTTGGAAGTCAAACAGTCTTCAGCAACACAAACAAGAAGCTAATGTTAGTCTTACAAGGTTATACAACTAAAACACAAATGAAGGAGTGACTGACCTGATTCCAATGGTAGCCATGGAAGTCAAACACAAAAGTAGCAGAGCATGGCAACACTAGGATCTTCTATAAACTCCTAGCCGAATACAACTACTCTATGGGAAGTATTATGTTGTGTGTTCTAGGGCTTATAGGGACCGGTGTTTATATATATAGTCTAAAAGCTAGGGTTTCCATCCATAAAGGAAACCTAAACTTTACTTTCTTAGCCTCCAAGTCAAGTATCATAATCATATTCAATTAAGGATTCCATCAAATCCTATTTCCAATATAAGACACCTTATATAGGATTGATATCATTAAGAGATCAAATCACAATCAACATTATTCTCCAATATTACCTTCCTATTACATGTAGTAGACCACTTAAATGTTGATTTATATTGGATAAATCCAACATTCTCCCACTTGGTCTACAAAATGTAATATTCACGTTTATACTTGAGATTGGAGATTAATGTCACTTTAGTGGCCATGTAATAGTGATTACATCTCGTCCTTAATGCAATTTTTGTCAAATGCATTTCTTAACATGGAACTAACAAGGTTGTAGGATTGACACAACCCAGAACCTTCATAATCACACATGCTAAGATCCTCATTTACATGAAACACAAATTATGATCAAGAGATAAAACTTTAAATTAACCAAAATGTCTTACTTTATACCATCTCAGGTCCACCTTATTGTAACTCACAAGTTACACTTTATGCTTCTTCAAAGCCTTAAATTTGCCAATGCAGATATCCTTCATCTAATGAAACCACCATAACCTGCAGGTGTGAATACATCTCCAAAATAATCATGCATCACTTTCATTAGATTAGTAACAATACAAACAATGTTTGTAGCCAACAGACACAACTGAAAATACCAAATAGGCACATGTCAAAGTAAAATATCCCAAAAACTTCATAAAACAAATTAATTCAACACTTGTGAGCAAGATGAATTAATATGTTTTTGACACTAATTTATGCATCATACCAGTTACTTTCATAATGATTTCCAACGCCTGCGGGCAAGATGGAAATCCTCACAACTGAGGTAGTGCACAAACCATGCCATGCCATTTAATATGCAATTTGATAACAACTTGATATCCGATATATATTTAGAGATTAAAATGAATACATGGATTCTATACATACCTTATAGGTCATCTGCAAATGTAAGGCATTACTAACACAAAACTCAAGCTCCCACTGATCTGCAACATCATTACTTAATTTGCAAATTAATACATAAATCATATTTTTAAAAATATGCCTTTGGGAATAGCCTTACTTAGTCAATGAATGCATATTACCTCAATGAAGGGTACAACTAAGCTTGAAAGCATTCACTGCTGTTACACAAAACATGTATCAAACAACCATCTTATATGTATTAATAAGTCCACATTTATGCTAAGTCCTTATGAGCCCCAAAATAAATGATCAAACGAGAAATCTAAATGATTGCATGTAACAGAAAAATGTACGCATGTACCAAGTATCCATTCATGCAACTTAAACATATTATAGACATTCGAGTAACACATGGGAGATAGAATAACGCTTTAATAGATTCATGCAAATCCACTTAATGCTCAAAATTTTAGAACAACTCCCACTAAGTTTTCAGAGTTTATACTTGAAAATAAGTTAATGAGTGTGAAGCCCAATTTTCGTTCACTAATTCTCCCACTTGGGCAAACACTCGTTAATATATTCTTTCAAAGATGTACCTAAAGAAAATTTCTTTATATTTTAGACATAATAAATATACATCACAACCAACATAAAGTTGTCGAACAGAATTTCAGCAATGAGTTACACTTAGTTTAGAATTTATCATAATTAATTTACAAGCTTGATTGCTACCAAATTTCTAATGATCAAAATAGACATACTAATCTTCATAAAATAAAAATACAGAGCCGTTTTGAGTCAAAATAGTAGTCAAAAGTCACGTCTCAAAAAGACCAACACAATCTGCCAGTAAAACTGCCTATATGAGCATGGGTTACTAGTAAATTCACCACAATTAAAATATATGGCATAAAATTACGAAAATTTGCAGACACATAATAGACATCTATATGTTGAACATAGCAAAAATTCAGGTCATTTGGTGACCATTAAATGTGTCATTCACCCAATTAAATTAAGACACACAATCTGCCAGAAACAATTATGTGCATCTATCATGAATTTATGCATCCATAACAAATTCAATTTCATATCATTTCAATTTTGATGTCCAAAGGAAATTCTAGTAGTCAAATTTCATCCTCTAAACTGACATCATAATTCAAATTGAAAAGATTAACAAGCATAAGACTTAAACAATGCGTACCTTAGCAATCCTTGATTAACATTCATGGGTCCAATGCTTTGCATCAACAAGTCTCATGAAGAGACACAAAATACGTCATGATGCAACCGATTTCCATGCCTTAAAACCACAACCTATTCTGAGCTCATAGTGGAAATATTTTGGCTGATGGCATGGAACTCAATAGACTTCATGAAACTAAATTAATTTACACCTGATGGCAAGAAAATTAACTAGTTTATAGTACTAGATTTATGTCACAAAAGTACCTTCATGAAAAACTTCAACATCTCTAGGCAAGATGAAGATTTTCACAACTTTTGTGAAATAAAACCCATACTATGCCATCTTAATTAAACTAAAAGAAGTAATCCACACCTGTATACAAGAATATTATCCATTTTATTCTAATTAAGATGCAAAGTTGATCGAAGTAACTCAAAAACACAGTCTCATAATCAACTAAGTCGTTGCAGCTTGCTATAGTTGAAAAGACATTTATCAACTCCGCCCTGAAACAATACAGAAGTCACATGGATTAATTAACTGTAAGTGACAAAATTATGATAACTTGATTCGAGCGTCTTACCTACAAATGGCACTAATTCCTTCATGACTCCCTTTGACATTAAATTTTTCTCAAGAAACCTGACAGCATACTTGAAAGAGATTAATCACATATAAAACAAGTTCTATTCCACCACATGAATGTAAATACTTATCATTATGGAGTCAATTACTTAAAATAGAAATTCTTTATGTAATGGGAAAGAACAATACGTTCCTTTAATTTAAAAGCTTAATCGCTCAAATGTTTTCTTAAGTCAAATGTGTTCCTTTCCTTTTATGTGCATACCAAATTAAATAAAGGAACAACCAAAAGTATTTTCTTTCATAGAAAACATCTCCAATATATGCCCTACATTAGCCTTGAAAAGTTTCTTTTCTTATCACACATAAAAATTTACTAATCAAAGCACTATTTAAATTCTTTAGGCATAGGAAAAACCACAAACAATAATACATGTTTGAAAATTCATGCTTGTCAATTAAGCCACATACTTTGAATGAATTACATACCTCATGTCTTCGTTCATCACTTCTTTGTAAAGATATATATAATCACATGAACAACCAAAATTCTCATATAAGAATAGATAAAAATACAAATGAGAATTATCACATAATTATTACAAACCTTATTCATTTGTACAAGACCCTTATTCTTGTCACTGGATGCTTTCTGTCATTCTCAGTCAATCCATAAGTTATGCATTAGTCATGTACAATTAAATGACTATACTGAGATAGGAAAGCAAAATTGTAGACAAAACTAATTTTATTAGTCATGCAAATTCCGTGTGGAGTTAATATCATTATAAACCGTACTTGAGTTAATCCCCAATCATACTTAAGTGCTAGTATACCGCATTACTAATCAACACATTTGTGTCTTTACATTGGAACATCTCAAGCTTAAAGCAATATAGGACAACCCAATTCCTTTAATAAAACACGCCATATGTCAATTTTGCTACATGTTTGCAAAACTTAAAATTTCAATCCATATTGATTACTTCCCACAACAATCAATGTCATGGCAATTCAATTCAGTCTACATATATGTCCCACACATTATCATATAAGACAACTGATTAAAAAAATTGATTTGCATGAATTTATTTTACCCATGGAAATCAGAGGCAATAAGGATTTGGGGTTTAAGAAGTATTTCCAAAAACTGTTCGTGAGGGATTTGAGAGGATGCTTAGTGTCCCCTTGTTGCCTTTCCACCCTGGAAGCAGCGACCGGGGCTGCTGGGACCAGCCAATAGGCTCACTCATGCACATTACTAACGAAAAGCCACGAACAAACAAGATATATATGCACTTTTATATGCATGCATCTTGGCATGCCTTAAAAAATTCTTCTTTTCCCTCGTTCTGTATGCCACTTATATGCATATAAGAATTAATCATGTTCAAAACATATATTTTCTCTTTGTTTTGATAACCAAGTTTAAAACTTAATAGTCAAAACTAACCATATGCATGATCAACTAATTAATTCGCAATTGACACATATAATGATCAATATTGTTTGCTTTGATAGGAGACTTTACCGAGCTTGTTGACTTGAGATGCTTCATAGTCTTCCTTGGCAAGATTAGTACAGAAGTACATATTTCTATGTGCTTACAAAATTGACAATAACGTTAGCCAAAATAGTTGTATCTACCACTAAATCAATTCAACCAAAACATTGGCATGAATATCGAAATAGAAAGCTTAAAGCATGCCGTCTTCTTCCAGTCATAATTAATTTAGTCAAGATGAGCAAACTATTCCAATCTTTCTTTATGAGAACTGAATACAAGAAAGAAAGCTTGAAGTGCTTGAAAACCTACCATCCAACAATTATTGGTTTACCAATTTATGAGTGATATATCTCAAAATTCTCCAGTGCAAGGTTAGAACAAACGACTATTTCAATTGAACCAAAACATTAATATGAACATTGAAATAGAAAACGTTAAGCACCATGGTAATTCCAATTACACAATTCCATAAAATAATGAACGAACTATTTTAATCTTCCTTTATTATAGTTAATTCAATGTCATCATTAAGTGCTTCAATTAGAAAAGCCCACGTTTGGAATTGAAGGGTGGTGGCGGTAGAAGAAAACTTCAACTCAACAGGCACCCCTTGCAGAAACAGATTAACCAATTATTTATTCGTTTAATTTAACTGATAATTTCGGTCTGTAAGATCAAATAGGAACTGATGTAAAACATGTGCTGTGCATATCATACTGATATGCCAAGTATATGCAATTATATGCGGAAACGTACAATATGCAGTTTTCAAGCAGGTCCAACATGGTGATGTTGCCGAATGCAATTACAATTTGGATTTAAGATCAAAACCGCAGTCCAAAAAGAAAAATATTATATAATCAAACTTCAAACCTGGTAGGTTTTAATCATATAACCAGTGGCTTTGATACCAACTGTTAGCCTTATAAGGTTATACAATTAAAACACAAACAAATGAGTGATTGACCTGATTCCAATGGGAGCCATGGAAGTCAAACACAAAAGTAGCAGAGCATGGCAACACCAGGATCTTCTATAAACTCCTAGCCGAATACAACTACACTATGGGAAGTATTATGTTGTGTGTTCTAGGGCTTACATGGACCAGTTTTTATATATGTAGTCTAAAAGTTATGATTTCCATCCATAAAGGAAACCTAAACTTTACTTTTGTGAGCCTCCTAGTCAAGTATCATAATCATATTCAATTAAGGATTCCATCAATCCTATTTCCAATATAAGACACCTTATATAGGATTGATATCTTTAAGAGATCAAATCACAATCAACGTTATTCTCCAATATTACATTCCTATTACATGTAGTAGACCACTTAAAGGTTGATTTACATGAGTATTTGAAACCCCAGAAAGTGATTCAAGAACCAAGAAATGTCTGGGTCAAGTAGCAACGATGGTGAGCTTAGACCTCCCATTTTTAATGGAGAGGACTATGGTTTTTGGAGGATAAGGATGACCACCATTTTCAAGTCTCAAGACCTGTGAAAATGGTTCAAGAAGGGTATGAAGTCCCAGATTCAGAGGATGATGAAGAACTCATTGCACCTTGAAGAACACCTTTGAGAGAAATTGGGATGAAAGATGCTAAGGCGCTGGGGATAATACAAGGTGTAGTCTCATATGCTATTTTTCTGAGAATATCAAATGAAGAGACATCCAAACTTGCTTGGGAAGTCCTTCAAAGAGAATACAGAGGTGACAAGAAGGTAACCAAAGTAAAGCTTCAATCTTTAAGACGCCAATTGTGAATCAAATGAAAACTTTGGTGAAGAACTACCTAGGGAAAGACTTGTACATAAATTGTTAATCAGTTTGACAAAACCCTATAACTAATAGTAAATGTTATATAGGAAACTAAGGACACTGATACACTTGATGCACAAGAGGTTACAGCCTCATTGAGAGTTTTTGAGCAAAGGCTAGAGAGACATGCTGATGTAGCCATAAAAAGGGCTTTGCAGTCACTTAGTATCAATCCTAGAGAGGGCAGTTCAACTAGGCAATACAACAGTTTCAAGCAACAAAAGAAGCCATGGAAAGGGAAATCTAAGAAATGGGAAGGAAGGTCAAGTGAGTCTACCAGAAACAATGGTGCTGGTGGGACAAAACCACAGTGTACAATCTGTGATAAGGCCCATTTTGGTGTCTCTTGGTTCAAGGGGAAACCTAAATGCAATAAATGTAACAAGTTTGGTCACTTGTCCAAAGATTGTGGTTCTAAAAGAAACCAACTAGTGAACTATGCACAAAAGACTAAAGAGGAGACAAATGTGTTCTATGCTTGCAATGTCACAATTGTTGAGAAAAACAAAGATATATGGAATATTGACAGTGGGTGCAGTAATCATATGACTGCACATGAGTCCCTACTTATCAATATTGACAGAGAATTCACTGGGAAGGTTAAGATGGGCAATGGTCAACTTGTAAGTGCCACTAGTAGAGGCACCTTAGTGATTGACACAAAACAAGGAAGGAGATAAATCAAAGAAGTTATGTTGGTACCTGGACTTGATGAAAACCTATTGAGTGTAGGCTAAATGATCATACATGGTTATTTCTTACTCTTTGGAGATTCAGTGGTTGAAATCTTTGATGATAAAAGTTTGCAGAACATGGTCACAAAAGCAGAAATGATAGAAAACAGGAGTTTCCCATTGTTGCTCAACTATAATCAAGCTATCTCACTGAGAGCTAGTGTCATAGAGAGTAATTGGTTGTGGCATAAGAGATATGGTCACTTGAACTTTCAAAGCTTGAGAAACTTGTAGAGAATGGAGATGGTTAAAGGACTACCAAAACTGCATGGAGAAAATGAAATCTGTGAAGGGTGTGTTCTAGGCAAGCACCACAGAGAGAGTTTTGAAGCCAGAAAGTCTTGAAGGGCTACACAACCATTGGAAATCTTCCACACAGATCTTTGTGGTCCAATGCAAATTGCAACAGTGAGTGGTAACAAAATACTTCCTAACCTTCATAGATGACTATTCTAGAATGTGTTGGGTATACTTCATAAGACAAAAATTAGAGGTATTCAGTATATTCAAAAAGTTCAAAATGATGGTTGAATTGCAATGTGGTTACAAGATCAAGAAAATAAGAAGTGATAAGGGAGGTGAGTACACCTCAATCGAATTCAATTCTTTCTGTGAAAGCATGAGATTGGAAAGACAGTTGACAGTGGCTTATACCCTTAACAAAATGGGGTTGTTGAGAGGAAGAACAAAACCATAATTGAAATGGTGAAGTCCATGCTCCATGAGAAAGGGATTCCTTATTAATTCTAGGGAGAAGCTGTGAATACAACTATCTATTTATTAAATAGATGCCCAAGCCTTTAGTGGAAGGAAACCAAGTGTGAAACACCTAAAGTGTTTGGCTCAATATGCTATGCACTAATACCATCTTAGTTGAGACACAGACTGTAGGAAACTAACAACAAGTGCATATTTGTAGGTTATGGTAACTATGAAAAAGGGTATAGATTGTTTAACTTGAAAACACAGAAAATCAACATCTCAAGGGATGTGGTCTTCAATAAAGATACAAGGTGGAATTGGGAAGATGGTGTAAAAGCTAACTTATCAGTACCAATGACAATTGGTGGAACTGACAATGTAATTGAGTCACAAACTCAAATCTCTGCTCACTCACCAAATCAATCTCAACAATTTTAGTTGCAGCAATCACCTCAACATACTTCACCTCAATCTTAGAGTGAAAGTTCTCAAAATACACAAAATTCTGTTTCCCAAAACTCCACTCCTAGTTCTGCTCCTATGAAACTAAAGAGCTTGAGTGAGATATATGCAACCTGCAATTTTTGCATAGTGGGTGTAATACCCTAAAAATTTAAAATATATGTATATGTGGAGTAATTGAGAATAAATAGATTTATGGTTATGAAATTCGAATGGGGAAAATGTGAAATTCTGCTTCAGGATTTCATTATTTGTTATGTCGTATAATTTTTCGTTAAGTGAAAAATGACGAAATTGCCCTATTGTATTAAACGGATTTCCTCACGGACAGATTTGATCCTTTCATGATTTTCCATATTTCTTTACATATTCAAATAGTACGTTTCAATACGGACGCGTGAGTGCAAATGAAATGTGATTTGGAGTTAGGACGAGTAAGTTACGAATTTTCTAAATAAAAGGACATTTTAGTAAATTCAAGTGGAACTTTCTGGAAGCCAATGACTTCCTTTTTTTCCTTCCCTGCGTGAGAAACTAGCAGTGAGGAGGGGGCTGCTGTGTTCTTCATCCTGATAGGAGCATATTCATGCGACTTAATTAGCTTGTTCTCGTGCATTTATGTTGTGTTTATTTAGCTATTTTAGTGTTTAAGGCCATTTTTGTGTATTTTCAGATTATAAGGCCAAAGTGTGCAAGAAGATGCAAATTGGAGTCTTTGGGAGCGAAAGAGGAATGAATGAGTTGAAGACTTGAAGAAACGACGAATTCCTACTCCAACGATGAATTCTTACCAAAACGAGGAACCCTACTCAAACAAGGTTTCCTACTTGAGGTAGGAAAGTTAACCCTAAGTTTCCCGTTTTGGTAACCTTTCCTAAACTTAAACGTCCGTATTTTCTAGCCCACTTTAAACCCCTTTGCCGTGCCCTTGTATCTTCCCCCCTTCCCTTGCCGTGCAAGGGAGGGCAATTTGGTCCAATTTTATGCACAAAAGCCCTAACCCTAAACCCTAGCCGCACCTATTAAGCAATCCCTTTAATTTCTGATTTAATTCCCTAATTCTAGCAGCCTTTGAATTAACTTTAATTTAATTTTAATAAGCTAGGGTTTATTTTTGAAATCATATATGTTTTAAACCCCTAGCCGCATCTCCCATCCATCATCCATAAACCCTAAGCCTTCTAGTGCTAATCTCAGCCGTTCCCTTGAATTTTCTCCCTAGCCGTCACTCCTCACATTCTCCCATTTTTCCACCATAAGCCGTAGCACCCATTCAGCCATTCTCCCATAATTCCCCCTTTGTTGTGGCATTCCATAATTATTTCACCCTAATAAACAAAACATCACAGCCGTAGTAACATCTCCCATTTTATTTTTCTAAGCCGTGGTCCCCATTCCTCATTCACCTTAAATTATTCATCCTAAGCCGCAACCCCCATTATTTCTCCCCCATCAACCGTGCATCCACCATTCCATTTTGCAGCCACTCACAAAAGCCGTGGCGCCCCCCCCCCCCCCCCCCCCCCCCATTTATCAAAAACCCTAAAGCTTATTTTATTATGGATTTTGTCTAATTAGCCTTAACCCTAATATTCTACCTTAAGCCGTGCCTTCCACGATTTTATTATTCTCTCCACTCTCCCAAAAGCCGGGCATCATTTACCCTAATAAACAATACATACTAATCAGCCATGATCCCAGATTTTTAACCTTGCCGCAGCTTTCCCATTCATTCCAGCTTTCCCCCATCTTGGCGCAGCCTTCCTCCACCTTCCTACACCACCCCATAATCTTGCCGCACCACCCAACCTCCTTAAATCCATCCCCAACCCAAAATAACATCCAAATCATCCATTTAACCTCACTGCCGCATCAAGGAGAAGAGGAAAGAGGACTTAGACGCGCAGAAATTCAAGTGGATTCGTTGGGCGTTCTAGGTGTAATCCATCCTTTGTTCTTTATGTTTAAATTCAATTTTATTTTTCTTGTTGTGAACATGAGAGGCTAAACCCCTATTTAGCTAGGGGGTGATTCGAAACCATGTTTATGCTTGCAATATGATTTGATTACTTTTGGTTGGAATTTCATGAATGGTGAAGTCAATTTGTTTAACTGCTTGATCGATAACTTAATTATGTATGTTTATTGAGAGTGCACGCTTAATTTTCATGCATGAATATGACGCTAGAATATAAGTGAGTTTCACCTAATAGTTATGAATTTATATTCACAAGTAGTGGAGGTTGCTTATAAACAATCGCGTTAAATGAATTCTTGGCACTAGTTTCATGCTCATCATAGTAACGAATGCCTCGTCAACACTTATAGTTTTCATGATGCTTAATGATCTTTGATTGTATCTTTATTGTGCTTTTCACGTAAAGGACTTTTGGAGAATGTTTTGAATTGCGTTGCGCTAACCCATCCAATTCATTAACTTAAGGAAAACTTGACGGTTAATTTAAGCGGACCTAATTAACCCGGGGTGTTGAGTTTCATAATTTATCGAAAGACCAACTGAAAATCAAATTGTCTGCAAGTGTGACATGTGTGGAGAAGAACCTTCTAGCTAGCATTCATCCATATTTTCATCACATTCATATTTATATTCTGCCTTTAAATTACAATCTGTGTATTTAGTTTAATCTCGTCCAAAACCAATCCCCCTTTACCTTCGTGTCTAATTTAGTTAGAAAGTGTCTTAGTTTGTGTTTATAAGTGTTTTGTATTCTTTGAGTCTTTTGATTTGTTTTAGTATTTTATTGTTTAGTTTTACATTCTTTGAGTCTAGTTTAGTGTTTTTAACGTTTGTTTTACGTTTTTGAGTCAGTTTCCAAGTGATTTAGTAATCCCTCCTAATCCCCGGTCTAGAACGATCCCTACTTGCATCTTTACTACAATTGTCACAAGAGGGTTTTAATTTGTGTGCTTAATTAGTTTGCATCACATCCCTTTAATTCTCCTTCACTCCAAAAATTTCATGGAATCATAACTTTCTCGTACGGTAACGAAATCATGCACGGTCGAAGCCTATGTATTCGTAGCGAATCCCTCTTCAATTTGATACAAACCCATATGCTGGAACCAAGCATGCCCGTATGTTGAAGCCTAGAAGCTTCAACGCCGATTCCGGCTAACCTCGCTAGAGATAGGTCTCGACCCAAGAGAGAAAAATACTCCTCTCTTCGTGCACTTTCAGGATATGTAAGTGGATCTTCTGAATTTCAAGTTTCCTTTTCCAACAAGCTTGAGATTTATGTGTTTAACTTGAATTTCTGGTGTTCTTGTTGAGGAGTTGTGGTGGTAACATTGATTTAGGAGCTTAGTAGCTATGTGGTAGATTGATGAACGACTTTGGAGGGTAGGATAAGAACAAGAAATGGTACATACTTTAATTTTATTGAATTGTTTGTAGTCTTTGGCTAAAAGTGGAAGAATTAAGCATGGTATGGGTAAGCTAACACATAGAAATAGAAGTTAAATATGATTCCTGGATAGTTTGGGATTGCCTAGAATTGTAAATTTGATTAAAGGAGTATGGGTTTAACATTGCAAAATACTTGTTCATTTAACAAAGAGAAACTATGTTTCAAGTAGCCTACTTTGGCTCTTGATTTCTATGTCCTCGTGAGTTCCTTTTGATCTAATATTGTGTGTTTTGAAATTAGACATGTCTGTGATCAAAACCCATATGATTTCACTAAATTCTGTTGAATTTTGATTGATCAAAATTATATCCAAAGTTGGGTCACTGGGCTGCCAAACAGCGGCAGAAAACTGGATTTCCAGTTTCAAGACTCTATTTTCTTTTTGGCATAACTTCCAATTTAGAGCTTTGTTTTCTACAAACTTTATATGCCTTTAAAGTACATAACACAAGCTTTAAAACCCATATAATATTATACGATTTGGTTTAGTTTTGAATGCTCCAAGGGGAGCCTAAACTTGGTCCAATAGTGCTGTTTTTCTGCAGATTTTGTGGAGAGATGTTGTTCTAGAATGCATAATGACGAACTATGAATGGCTTGATCCCTTCGCAGGGTACGTAGGAAGTCTAATGAGACGGTTAGATGCAGCCATAAAAATAACCCCAAATTTAATATTTTGCTGGATTTCTTTTAACGAAAGAAATTTGTTGTGGTTAATAGCATAAAGATTAACCGTGACTTTATTTTGGCCTATCACTGGATTTAGCTTCCGATTTAGAAATATCGGGATGTTACAAATAATCGTCACATCTCGGCCCAGGCTCAACTCCACCGTAGCACAATATTGTCCGCTTTGGGCCCCGACCACGCCCTCACGGTTTTGTTTTTGGGAACTCACGAGCAACTTCCCAGTGGGTCACCCATCTTGGGATTGCTCCAGCCCAATCTCGCTTGACTTCGGAG